>NW_024881273.1:11237554-11812082 GCF_018691265.1 Tyto alba | reverse complement strand
TTGGAAGCCAGCTGACCTACTTAGGGCCACAGGGTTGCAGGGAGACCTCCTTGAGCGGCAGCAGGACTGGTGTTGGCCACGGGGCTGAGCTCCCGATCCCCACTGGAGGAACCCAAGTTGGTGCTCGCCACGACGTTGAGCTCCTGGCCTGCTTGGGAGGCAACCTCACTGCTGCTGGAGGCCACGGGGCTGCGCCCCGACTCTCTTGGACGCCGGCCGACCTGGTTAGGCTAGGAGGTTGAGCTTCCTCCCCTCTTGAAAGGTTGGACAGCTGGTGCTGGCCTCGGACCTGCTCCGGTCCCCCTCGGAGACACCTGATCTCGTGCTGACAAAGGGCTGCGATCCCGCCATTCCATGGAGGCTGTAGAGCTGAGGAGGCTCCCATGTCTCTCCTCCAGCCTCCTGGCAGCACGGGGCTCCCCACGGAGGAAGAGGTGTTGGGTTGCCCTCCCGCAATGTTCCATGGTGAACTCCACCAGTCTCGCACAAATTTGCCGTGTTGTTTCCAAGGTCGTTCTGCAGCCTCTCGACCAGGGACTCTTCATTCGGGCCATCAGCAGCCAGGGTACTCAGGATGACCTGTTCCAGCATGAGCCTCCGAGGAAGCTGTAACCTAGAGATGCGCCGCAGCTCCTGACGCAGCCAGGGCCGCAGGTTTTGGAATACACCTGGATGCTTACTGAAAAAGAGCGTCCAGTTGTAGGGCTGACGGCCGCTCACAAACCCTGCCTCTGGATACTGTGGCTGGTGTTCTGGTGATGCACGTGACACTGGCAGTGTGTCAGCTGTCTCGTCTTGTGCCCTGCCTGACAATGCCACAGGTGGTTGTCGTCTTACGGGGAACTCTCCAAATCGGTCCCCCTGCAGCAACGGCTGGATGGAAGTCACGCTCTTCCTGCAGACGGAGACCACACACGGCTGATCTGTGCCCCTGCCAGATGCAGATGAAACAGAAGCGGTGGAGGCACGGAATGATAAAGGCTGCGTTGTTGCTGGAGTGAAGCATATCGCGCAGCGGTCGCCGAGTCTGTGGCCATGGTCAGCTCACGCTGCGGTGGGCTGGGGAGAGCTGGTGGGGATGGACAACTCCTCCTCTCCGACGCTGCAGCGGCGGGTGTCCCTAGAAGAGGAAGAGAGGCCACGGTCACTGGCTGGCCCGGGAGCAGTGGAGAGAAGCCCAGGTCCCCCGAGAGGGAAACCCGCCCAGCTCCCCTGGGGAAGTTTCCGCGCACAGCTCACCTCTGCTGCGGCGAGCTCGCCTCCTGGGTGCCCCGACTGCCTGAACCGGGCAGGGCTGGGGAAAAACCTGCAGTGGCTCTGGGGATGGCACTGGGAGCTGCAGCCACCAGTTCCCAGGGCACAAGCCCAGCACCCAGCCAAAGGCTTGCTCCACACTCCAAGCCTCGCCAAAATGCTCAGCTGGAGCGAAGGCACGAGCCGGCTGGGGCAGGCTGGGGCCCGAATATAAGCAGTGAGGGCCACGATGTCACAGGGCGTGGCTGGGGGATGTCACAGAGGTGGCTGGGGGATGTCACAGAGGTGGCTGGGGGATGTCACAGAGCGTGGCTGGGGGATGTCACCACGAGTCGTCCTGGGCCACCGGTGCTTGCCCCAGCAGCCCCACGGCCCCAGCACACCCTCGGCGCTTACCCCAACACCACTGCCCTCTCCATTCCCCACGTCTTCTCCTGGGTGCTCGGCATCGGTGCTTCGAGCCAACCACCGAGGCCTTGGCCGGGCTTCCCGGGACCTGTCACGTCAGTTCTCAGCTGAAGGAGCTCCACACAGTAAAGGTGGATGCTGGAGCTACAGCTTACACGCGGCGTGATTTCAATACTGAAAGAGGGCATCCAGCAGCATCTCCTGGATGTAAGTGACTGGTAAAACGCCGCCTTACAGCAGGCACGTTTCCACCTTCCCACCTTTAGCACGTGCTGGGGCAGGTACCAGCCAGATTTGGGCAGGCACTGTGGTGACTCGAGCAGCCTCGGCAGCTGCGACAGCCTGGGCTGCACCAGTGACAAACTGGCAGGAACAAGGAGAAGCGGAGGCAAGGCTTTAGTCGGGTGCTTCTTCAGCCTCGTGCACTAAGCGTGGCAGAAGCCGCAGTGTAGGCTGACTAAAACCGCATGCTTGGGTTGATCCCTAAGCTATAGCAGCACTATTGAAGTTAGAGTTCGATATACGGCATGACAATTTTCTAAGGAGGGCCACTGGACATCGGCGCCGTTCTGTAAGCCTGGTACTCTCTCTAAACAATGCAGGCCTTGCTGACGACTGTATCGCCATGAAAAGATTGAGAAGAGGGGAACATCCTGCCCCACAAGGCACCAGAGGCTGGATGATTGCCCAAGAAGCACAAACCGAGGGAAAGGTAAGGGCGGCGGAGGGAGACTGCGACCACCGAACCGATTCCAGACCGAGAAGACTCGCCCCCCTCACGCCTGCGAGGAGCAGGCGTGCTAATCTACATAGCAAGCGAGGCTAATCGAGCTATATCTAACCAATGAGGGACAAAGTGATAAGAAGCTACCCAATGGTCGTTAGAGGAAACCTGTAGTCGTGTAGTCTGAAGTGTATGCATACTCTGAAGTTCTTGTGAGCAGCGTGCTAGCTTTGTGGCATTACCGCCTAGCACCCAGGCCTGCGCAGACATGAGGTAGAAGAATTACCTCGAGCCTGTGTGTATTGGCTGGCACACCGCGCGGTGAGGGAACCCTGTCTCTGGGATAGCAACGGGATCAAAAGCTGCCCCAAATCGAGCGCCACTGTGCAGGGAGCGACGTGGGCCCCTGTGCCCGCAGCGCGGCCTCCCTCATGCGCCCACGTATCCTGGCCGTGCCTGAGCACAGCCGGCCTCTCTGGGACGGTGCTTCCGTCCCCCTCGAAAGCCTGGGGGCACGTGTTATCCCGCCTGATGCCATTTGAAGCTCATTTCTTCTGTGATTTCAATGCCTTTGGCCTTAAAGGAGAAAGTAGTCATGCCGCGTGGCTGGCTGCCAGGCTGTGACAGGGCACAAGGTGTGGGAAGCGTTGTGACGCTGAGGATGGACACAGAAGGAGGAAGAAACGGCAGATTATTTCCATGAAAAACTTGGCACTGAATCTCCGCGCCCCCCCACCACCACCACCTCATTCCGGCACCAGCTGGAAGGTCAGGACAGCGAGCGACGCGACCCTGATAACCACCCCGTGATGACCGCTGGCTGGCAACCGCCATGTCACTGAAATCTAGCGCTGAGTCCAAAGCAAAGGCAGTACGCAGCAGCAGGAAGAGAAGAGCAGCGGTTCGCACACGTCATCAGGCTGCAACTTGTGCCTGTCCTGAGTGGTGGGGTCTTCTTTTGTAGCAGGGGAGCGTGTCCCGCTGTAAGAAGCTTCTCAAAGCTCCCCCAGCTCCAAGTCTGCCCCACCTCTGCACCACGTCTGAGCCGATCAGCTGCGCCTCTGCGATAACGTATTTAAGAAGGGACGTGGTGAGGAGGAGTCGGCCTTGTGAGGGAGGAGTTGCGGCAGCTGCGTGAACACCAAGGTCCGTGGAGGAACGGAGGAAGAAAGGAGAGGGGAGGTGTGCCGGAGCAGAGACCCCCCTGTATCCTGTCGTCAGACGACAGCAGGGTAGTCCCCCCCGCCCATGGAGGGCTAGGGTGGAGCAGACACTGATCTGTGGCCTGTGAGGAGCCTTTCATGGTCGACCAAGGTGACTCTGCCCGAAGGAGGCCAGGACCTTGTGGGGAAAAGTAGCCTCTGCTTTTGTAGTTCAGCGCTGGGAGGATTGCAGCATGCGGGGCTGTCCCCCGCCAGAGCAGCTCGGGAAGGGCTGCGGCCTGTGGGAGAGACTCCAGTTGACTGGGGAAATTTGGTGTCCCACACCGGAGCAGTGTAGGGAAACGCTGCGGGCCGTGGGGGGACACATGTCGGAGAGGGTTTGTGGAGGACTGCCTCCTGTGAGAGGGGGACCACACTGGGGTGAACGGGGAAGAAGTTCCAGAAGCTCCCCCCACCCAGAAGTAGAGACAGCACCACCGACTGCACCCCTCATTCCCTCCCCCTGCGCCCCTGGCGGGAGGAGGTAGAGATATCGGGAGCAGAGCTGAGCCTGGGAAGAAGGGAGGGGAGGGGGGAAGGTGTTCTCAAGATGTGGTGGTGCTTCTCACTGTCCTCCTCTGCCTGTTAAGTGGTGTTGTTGTTAGTGTTTGTAATAATTTACGTTCTCTTTTTCTTCCCCTAACGAGCCTGCCTTTGCCTGGGGCCATAATGAGTGATTTGCCCCCCCTGTCCTATCTCAAATCCCATGCCTTACTCATTTTTCCCTTCTCATCGCTGGGAGGGAAGGGAGCAGTGAGCGGCTGTGTGGTGCTCAGTTGGCCTCTGAGCTCAAACCACGACAATGCCTCGTGCTGCCGCGTGGGGAACAAACCCCGACTTGACACAAGTCCCAAGAATCACAGCCAGGTTGAGGTTGGAAGACACCTCTGGAGGTCATCTGGGCCGCACCCCTGCTCGAGCAGGGCCACCCAGAGCCGTGTCCTGTGGGGCAAAGGGCCATGATGTCCGTCACCGTAGCCCCTCTCCAAGCCAGAGTGACCCCATAGGCCTCAGGAGGTGCCACGGACACCATCCAGCTAGCACGGCCCAAGGCGATGGGCCACGTCCATCACCGTAGCCCCCCCTCCCACCAAACTGGCCCCGTAGGCCTGAGGCCCAGCGGAGCTGGGAGGAAAAGGTGGGCCGGGCACCAGGAAAAGGGGGACGACAAAGCAGCACAGGTGGGGATAACGATGCCAGCCACACAGATAAAATACTTAGACTCAAAACCTGTCATTTTCATGTCTTTATTTCCTGGGAGAGCTAGGTTTTTGAGGCCTGAGCTGAGCCTTCTGGTCCCTGGGGGGTCAGCGCATGGCCCCGTGGCCGGCACGGCCCTCCTTTCGCCAGCTGCCGGAGCCGCCTTCCAGCATCAGCAGCGGGCTGGCTTCTTGGCATCAGAGTCCTCGGTGCTGCTAGCCTTCCTCTTCAGAGGTCTCTGGGGCCCCTGACGTGACCAGCCCCCTGACCCTGTGCAAGCAGAGGCACCGGCCGCAGCCTCCCCCGCTCCCCGTGCAGCTCCTCTTGCTCCCCTGGGATGGCAGAGGAGATGGAGAGGGGGCAGCCAGGACCCTCTCGGAGAGCAGCGGTCGAGGTGCCCAGGCATTCCCCTTCATCGGCCGTGGCAGCACTGCTGGAGGGAGCTGGTCTGGGCACAGGAGACCCACCTCGGGACGCAGCCAGGCTGGTGCTGGTCAATGGACTCTGCTCTCGTCCCTCTTGCAAGGCAGCCCAGCTGGTGGTGGCCATGGGCCTGCACTCCCGTCCCCTTTGAGAAGCACTGAGCTGGTGCTGGCACGGGGCTGCAATCCGCCCCTTTTGGACACAGACCAGCTAGTGCTGGCTATGGGGCTGCGCTCCCGTCCCCCTTGGAAGCCAGCTGACCTACTTAGGGCCACAGGGTTGCAGGGAGACCTTCCTTGAGCGGCAGCAGGACTGGTGTTGGCCACGGGGCTGAGCTCCCGATCCCCACTGGAGATACCCAAGTTGGTGCTTGCCACGACGTTGAGCTCCTGGCCTGCTTGGGAGGCAACCTCACTGCTGCTGGAGGCCACGGGGCTGCGCTCCCGACTCTCTTGGACGCGGCCGACCTGGTTAGGCTAGGAGGTTGAGCTTCCCTCCTTCTTGAAAGGTTGGACAGCTGGTGCTGGCCATCGGACTCTGCTCCGGTCCCCCTCGGGAGCCCTCGAGCTGGTACTGACTATGGGGCTCTGCTCCTGTCCCCCTCGAGAGACACCTGATCTCGTGCTGGACAAAGGGCTGCGATCCCGCCATTCCATGGAGGCTTAGAGCTGAGGAGGCTCCCATGTCTCTCCTCCAGCCTCCTGGCAGCACGGGGCTCCCCACGGAGGAAGAGGTGTTGGGTTGCCCTCCCGCAATGTTCCATGGTGAACTCCACCAGTCCTCGCACAAATTTGCCGTGTTGTTTCCAAGGTCGTTCTGCAGCCTCTCGACCAGGGACTCTTCATTCGGGCCATCAGCAGCCAGGGTACTCAGGATGACCTGTTCCAGCATGAGCCTCCGAGGAAGCTGTAACCTAGAGATGCGCCGCAGCTCCTGACGCAGCCAGGGCCGCAGGTTTTCGAATACACCTGGATGCTTACTGAAAAAGAGCTTCCAGTTGTAGGGCTGACGGCCGCTCACAAACCCTGCCTCTGGATACTGTGGCTGGTGTTCCGTGGATGCACGTGACACTGGCAGTGTGTCAGCTGTCTCGTCTTGTGCCCTGCCTGACAATGCCACAGGTGGTTGTCGTCTTACGGGGAACTCTCCAAATCGGTCCCCCTGCAGCGACGGCTGGATGGAAGTCACGCTCTTCCTGCAGACGGGACACACCGGCTGATCTGTGCCCGCTGCCAGATGCAGATGAAACAGAAGCGGTGGAGGCACGGAATGATAAAGGCTGCGTTGTTGCTGGAGTGAAGACATATCGCGCAGCGGTCCGCCGAGTCTGTGGCCATGGTCAGCTCACGCTGCGGTGGGCTGGGGAGAGCTGGTGGGGATGGACAACTCCTCCCCTCCGACGCTGCAGCGGCGGGTGTCCCGCTAGAAGAGGAAGAGAGGCCACGGTCACTGGCTGGCCCGGGGAGCAGTGGGAGAGAAGCCCAGGTCCCCCCGAGAGGGAAACCCGCCCAGCTCCCCTGGGGAAGTTTCCGCGCACAGCTCACCTCTGCTGCGGCGAGCTCGCCTCCTGGGTGCCCCGACTGCCTGAACCGGGCAGGGCTGGGGAAAAACCTGCAGTGGCTCTGGGGATGGGCACTGGGAGCTGCAGCCACCAGTTCCCAGGGCACAAGCCCAGCACCCAGCCAAAGGCTTGCTCCACACTCCAAGCCTCGCCAAAATGCTCAGCTGGAGCGAAGGCACGAGCCGGCTGGGGCAGGCTGGGCGCCCGAATATAAGCAGTGAGGGCCACGATGTCACAGGGCGTGGCTGGGGGATGTCACAGGGCTGGCTGGGGATGTCACGAGGGTGGCTGGGATGTCAGAGGGTGGCTGGGGATGTCACGTGGAGTCCAGAGGTGGCTGGGGGATGTCACAGAGCGTGGCTGGGGGATGTCACCACGAGTCGTCCTGGGCCACCGGTGCTTGCCCCAGCAGCCCCACGGCCCCAGCACACACGCCTCGGCGCTTACCCCAACACCACTGCCCTCTCCATTCCCCACGTCTTCTCCTGGGTGCTCGGCATCGGTGCTTCGAGCCAACCACCGAGGCCTTGGCCGGGCTTCCCGGGGACCTGTCACGTCAGTTCTCAGCTGAAGGAGCTCCACACAGTAAAGGTGGATGCTGGAGCTACAGCTTACACGCGGCGTGATTTCAATACTGAAAGAGGGCATCCAGCAGCATCTCCTGGATGTAAGTGACTGGTAAAACGCCGCCTTACAGCAGGCACGTTTCCACCTTCCCACCTTTAGCACGTGCTGGGGCAGGTACCAGCCAGATTTGGGCAGGCACTGTGGTGACTCGAGCAGCCTCGGCAGCTGCGACAGCCTGGGCTGCACCAGTGACAAACTGGCAGGAACAAGGAGAAGCGGAGGCAAGGCTTTAGTCGGGTGCTTCTTCAGCCTCGTGCACTAAGCGTGGCAGAAGCCGCAGTGTAGGCTGACTAAAACCGCATGCTTGGGTTGATCCCTAAGCTATAGCAGCACTATTGAAGTTAGAGTTCGATATACGGCATGACAATTTTCTAAGGAGGGCCACTGGACATCGGCGCCGTTCTGTAAGCCTGGTACTCTCTCTAAACAATGCAGGCCTTGCTGACGACTGTATCGCCATGAAAAGATTGAGAAGAGGGGAACATCCTGCCCCACAAGGCACCAGAGGCTGGATGATTGCCCAAGAAGCACAAACCGAGGGAAAGGTAAGGGCGGCGGGAGGGAGACTGCGACCACCGAACCGATTCCAGACCGAGAAGACTTGCCCCCCTCACGCCTGCGAGGAGCAGGCGTGCTAATCTACATAGCAAGCGAGGCTAATCGAGCTATATCTAACCAATGAGGGACAAAGTGATAAGAAGCTACCCAATGGTCGTTAGAGGAAACCTGTAGTCGTGTAGTCTGAAGTGTATGCATACTCTGAAGTTCTTCTGAGCAGCGTGCTAGCTTTGTGGCATTACCGCCTAGCACCCAGGCCTGCGCAGACATGAGGTAGAAGAATTACCTCGAGCCTGTGTGTATTGGCTGGCACACCGCGCGGTGAGGGAACCCTGTCTCTGGGATAGCAACGGGATCAAAAGCTGCCCCAAATCGAGCGCCACTGTGCAGGGAGCGACGTGGGCCCCTGTGCCCGCAGCGCGGCCTCCCTCATGCGCCCACGTATCCTGGCCGTGCCTGAGCACAGCCGGCCTCTCTGGGACGGTGCTTCCGTCCCCCTCGAAAGCCTGGGGCACGTGTTATCCCGCCTGATGCCATTTGAAGCTCATTTCTTCTGTGATTTCAATGCCTTTGGCCTTAAAGGAGAAAGTAGTCATGCCGCGTGGCTGGCTGCCAGGCTGTGACAGGGCACAAGGTGTGGGAAGCGTTGTGACGCTGAGGATGGACACGAGAGGAAGAAACGGCAGATTATTTCCATGAAAAACTTGGCACTGAATCTCCGCGCCCCCCTCCACCACCACCACCTCATTCCGGCACCAGCTGGAAGGTCAGGACAGCGAGCGACGCGACCCTGATAACCAGCCCGTGATGACCGCTGGCTGGCAACCGCCATGTCACTGAAATCTAGCGCTGAGTCCAAAGCAAAGGCAGTACGCAGCAGCAGGAAGAGAAGAGCAGCGGTTCGCACACGTCATCAGGCTGCAACTTGTGCCTGTCCTGAGTGGTGGGGTCTTCTTTTGTAGCAGGGGAGCGTGTCCCGCTGTAAGAAGCTTCTCAAAGCTCCCCCAGCTCCAAGTCTGCCCCACCTCTGCACCACGTCTGAGCCGATCAGCTGCGCCTCTGCGATAACGTATTTAAGAAGGGACGTGGTGAGGAGGAGTCGGCCTTGTGAGGGAGGAGTTGCGGCAGCTGCGTGAACACCAAGGTCCGTGGAGGAACGGAGGAAGAAAGGAGAGGGGAGGTGTGCCGGAGCAGAGACCCCCCTGTATCCTGTCGTCAGACGACAGCAGGGTAGTCCCCCCCGCCCATGGAGGGCTAGGGTGGAGCAGGCACTGATCTGTGGCCTGTGAGGAGCCTTTCATGGTCGACCAAGGTGACTCTGCCCGAAGGAGGCCAGGACCTTGTGGGGAAAAGTAGCCTCTGCTTTTGTAGTTCAGCGCTGGGAGGATTGCAGCATGCGGGCTGTCCCCCGCCAGAGCAGCTCGGGAAGGGCTGCGGCCTGTGGGAGAGACTCCAGTTGACTGGGGAAATTTGGTGTCCCACACCGGAGCAGTGTAGGGAAACGCTGCGGGCCGTGGGAGGGACACATGTCGGAGAGGGTTTGTGGAGGACTGCCTCCTGTGAGAGGGGGACCACACTGGGGTGAACGGGGAAGAAGTTCCAGAAGCTCCCCCCCCCGAGGGAAGTAGAGACAGCACCACCGACTGCACCCCCTCATTCCCTCCCCCTGCGCCCCTGGCGGGAGGAGGTAGAGATATCGGGAGCAGAGCTGAGCCTGGGAAGAAGGGAGGGGAGGGGGGAAGGTGTTCTCAAGATGTGGTGGTGCTTCTCACTGTCCTCCTCTGCCTGTTAAGTGGTGTTGTTGTTAGTGTTTGTAATACATTTACGTTCTCTTTTTCTTCCCCTAACGAGCCTGCCTTTTGCCTGGGGCCATAATGAGTGATTTGCCCCTCCCTGTCCTATCTCAAATCCCATGCCTTACTCATTTTTCCCTTCTCATCGCTGGGAGGGAAGGGAGCAGTGAGCGGCTGTGTGGTGCTCAGTTGGCCTCTGAGCTCAAACCACGACAATGCCTCGTGCTGCCGCGTGGGGAACAAACCCCGACTTGACACAAGTCCCAAGAATCACAGCCAGGTTGAGGTTGGAAGACACCTCTGGAGGTCATCTGGGCCGCACCCCTGCTCGAGCAGGGCCACCCAGAGCCGTGTCCTGTGGGGCAAAGGGCCATGATGTCCGTCACCGTAGCCCCTCTCCAAGCCAGAGTGACCCCATAGGCCTCAGGAGGTGCCACGGACACCATCCAGCTAGCACGGCCCAAGGCGATGGGCCACGTCCATCACCGTAGCCCCCCCTCCCACCAAACTGGCCCCGTAGGCCTGAGGGCCCAGCGGAGCTGGGAGGAAAAGGTGGGCCGGGCACCAGGAAAAGGGGGACGACAAAGCAGCACAGGTGGGGATAACGATGCCAGCCACACAGATAAAAATACTTAGACTCAAAACCTGTCATTTTCATGTCTTTATTTCCTGGGAGAGCTAGGTTTTTGAGGCCTGAGCTGAGCCTTCTGGTCCCTGGGGGGTCAGCGCATGGCCCCGTGGCCGGCACGGCCCTCCTTTCGCCAGCTGCCGGAGCCGCCTTCCAGCATCAGCAGCGGGCTGGCTTCTTGGCATCAGAGTCCTCGGTGCTGCTAGCCTTCCTCTTCAGAGGTCTCTGGGGCCCCTGACGTGACCAGCCCCCTGACCCTGTGCAAGCAGAGGCACCGGCCGCAGCCTCCCCCCTCCCCGTGCAGCTCCTCTTGCTCCCCTGGGATGGCAGAGGAGATGGAGAGGGGGCAGCCAGGACCCTCTCGGAGAGCAGCGGTCGAGGTGCCCAGGCATTCCCCTTCATCGGCCGTGGCAGCACTGCTGGAGGGAGCTGGTCTGGGCACAGGAGACCCACCTCGGGACGCAGCCAGGCTGGTGCTGGTCAATGGACTCTGCTCTCGTCCCTCTTGCAAGGCAGCCCAGCTGGTGGTGGCCATGGGCCTGCACTCCCGTCCCCTTTGAGAAGCACCTGAGCTGGTGCTGGACACGGGCTGCAATCCTGCCCCTTTTGGACACAGACCAGCTAGTGCTGGCTATGGGGCTGCGCTCCCGTCCCCCTTGGAAGCCAGCTGACCTACTTAGGGCCACAGGGTTGCAGGGAGACCTTCCTTGAGCGGCAGCAGGACTGGTGTTGGCCACGGGGCTGAGCTCCCGATCCCCACTGGAGGTACCCAAGTTGGTACTCGCCACGACGTTGAGCTCCTGGCCTGCTTGGGAGGCAACCTCACTGCTGCTGGAGGCCACGGGGCTGTGCTCCCGACTCTCTTGGACGTCGGCCGACCTGGTTAGGGCTAGGAGGTTGAGCTTCCCTCCTTCTTGAAAGGTTGGACAGCTGGTGCTGGCCATCGGACTCTGCTCCGGTCCCCCTCGGGATGCCCTCGAGCTGGTACTGACTATGGGGCTCTGCTCCTGTCCCCCTCGAGAGACACCTGATCTCGTGCTGGACAAAGGGCTGCGATCCCGCCATTCCATGGAGGCTTTAGAGCTGAGGAGGCTCCCATGTCTCTCCTCCAGCCTCCTGGCAGCACGGGGCTCCCCACGGAGGAAGAGGTGTTGGGTTGCCCTCCCGCAATGTTCCATGGTGAACTCCACCAGTCCTCGCACAAATTTTGCCGTGTTGTTTCCAAGGTCGTTCTGCAGCCTCTCGACCAGGGACTCTTCATTCGGGCCATCAGCAGCCAGGGTACTCAGGATGACCTGTTCCAGCATGAGCCTCCGAGGAAGCTGTAACCTAGAGATGCGCCGCAGCTCCTGACGCAGCCAGGGCCGCAGGTTTTGGAATACACCTGGATGCTTACTGAAAAAGAGCTTCCAGTTGTAGGGCTGACGGCCGCTCACAAACCCTGCCTCTGGATACTGTGGCTGGTGTTCCGTGGATGCACGTGACACTGGCAGTGTGTCAGCTGTCTCGTCTTGTGCCCTGCCTGACAATGCCACAGGTGGTTCGTCTTACGGGGAACTCTCCAAATCGGTCCCCCTGCAGCGACGGCTGGATGGAAGTCACGCTCTTCCTGCAGACGGGACACACCGGCCTGATCTGTGCCCGCTGCCAGATGCAGATGAAACAGAAGCGGTGGAGGCACGGAATGATAAAGGCTGCGTTGTTGCTGGAGTGAAGACATATCGCGCAGCGGTCCGCCGAGTCTGTGGCCATGGTCAGCTCACGCTGCGGTGGGCTGGGGAGAGCTGGTGGGGATGGACAACTCCTCCCTCCGACGCTGCAGCGGCGGGTGTCCCGCTAGAAGAGGAAGAGAGGCCACGGTCACTGGCTGGCCCGGGGAGCAGTGGGAGAGAAGCCCAGGTCCCCCCGAGAGGGAAACCCGCCCAGCTCCCCTGGGGAAGTTTCCGCGCACAGCTCACCTCTGCTGCGGCGAGCTCGCCTCCTGGGTGCCCCGACTTGCCTGAACTGGGCAGGGCTGGGGAAAAACCTGCAGTGGCTCTGGGGATGGGCACTGGGAGCTGCAGCCACCAGTTCCCAGGGCACAAGCCCAGCACCCAGCCAAAGGCTTGCTCCACACTCCAAGCCTCGCCAAAATGCTCAGCTGGAGCGAAGGCACGAGCCGGCTGGGGCAGGCTGGGCGCCCGAATATAAGCAGTGAGGGCCACGATGTCACAGGGCGTGGCTGGGGATGTCACAGGGCGTGGCTGGGGATGTCACAGAGGGTGGCTGGGGGATGTCACAGAGGGTGGCTGGGGGATGTCACAGGGCGTGGCTGGATGTCACAGAGGGTGGCTGGGGGATGTCACAGAGCGTGGCTGGGGGATGTCACCACGAGTCGTCCTGGGCCACGGTGCTTGCCCCAGCAGCCCCACGGCCCCAGCACACCCCTCGGCGCTTACCCCAACACCACTGCCCTCTCCATTCCCCACGTCTTCTCCTGGGTGCTCGGCATCGGTGCTTCGAGCCAACCACCGAGGCCTTGGCCGGGGCTTCCCGGGGACCTGTCACGTCAGTTCTCAGCTGAAGGAGCTCCACACAGTAAAGGTGGATGCTGGAGCTACAGCTTACACGCGGCGTGATTTCAATACTGAAAGAGGGCATCCAGCAGCATCTCCTGGATGTAAGTGACTGGTAAAACGCCGCCTTACAGCAGGCACGTTTCCACCTTCCCACCTTTAGCACGTGCTGGGGCAGGTACCAGCCAGATTTGGGCAGGCACTGTGGTGACTCGAGCAGCCTCGGCAGCTGCGACAGCCTGGGCTGCACCAGTGACAAACTGGCAGGAACAAGGAGAAGCGGAGGCAAGGCTTTAGTCGGGTGCTTCTTCAGCCTCGTGCACTAAGCGTGGCAGAAGCCGCAGTGTAGGCTGACTAAAACCGCATGCTTGGGTTGATCCCTAAGCTATAGCAGCACTATTGAAGTTAGAGTTCGATATACGGCATGACAATTTTCTAAGGAGGGCCACTGGACATCGGCGCCGTTCTGTAAGCCTGGTACTCTCTCTAAACAATGCAGGCCTTGCTGACGACTGTATCGCCATGAAAAGATTGAGAAGAGGGGAACATCCTGCCCCACAAGGCACCAGAGGCTGGATGATTGCCCAAGAAGCACAAGCCGAGGGAAAGGTAAGGGCGGCGGGAGGGAGACTGCGACCACCGAACCGATTCCAGACCGAGAAGACTTGCCCCCCTCACGCCTGCGAGGAGCAGGCGTGCTAATCTACATAGCAAGCGAGGCTAATCGAGCTATATCTAACCAATGAGGGACAAAGTGATAAGAAGCTACCCAATGGTCGTTAGAGGAAACCTGTAGTCGTGTAGTCTGAAGTGTATGCATACTCTGAAGTTCTTGTGAGCAGCGTGCTAGCTTTGTGGCATTACCGCCTAGCACCCAGGCCTGCGCAGACATGAGGTAGAAGAATTACCTCGAGCCTGTGTGTATTGGCTGGCACACCGCGCGGTGAGGGAACCCTGTCTCTGGGATAGCAACGGGATCAAAAGCTGCCCCAAATCGAGCGCCACTGTGCAGGGAGCGACGTGGGCCCCTGTGCCCGCAGCGCGGCCTCCCTCATGCGCCCACGTATCCTGGCCGTGCCTGAGCACAGCCGGCCTCTCTGGGACGGTGCTTCCGTCCCCCTCGAAAGCCTGGGGGCACGTGTTATCCCGCCTGATGCCATTTGAAGCTCATTTCTTCTGTGATTTCAATGCCTTTGGCCTTAAAGGAGAAAGTAGTCATGCCGCGTGGCTGGCTGCCAGGCTGTGACAGGGCACAAGGTGTGGGAAGCGTTGTGACGCTGAGGATGGACACAGAAGGAGGAAGAAACGGCAGATTATTTCCATGAAAAACTTGGCACTGAATCTCCGCGCCCCCCCACCACCACCACCACTCATTCCGGCACCAGCTGGAAGGTCAGGACAGCGAGCGACGCGACCCTGATAACCACCCGTGATGACCGCTGGCTGGCAACCGCCATGTCACTGAAATCTAGCGCTGAGTCCAAAGCAAAGGCAGTACGCAGCAGCAGGAAGAGAAGAGCAGCGGTTCGCACACGTCATCAGGCTGCAACTTGTGCCTGTCCTGAGTGGTGGGGTCTTCTTTTGTAGCAGGGGAGCGTGTCCCGCTGTAAGAAGCTTCTCAAAGCTCCCCCAGCTCCAAGTCTGCCCCACCTCTGCACCACGTCTGAGCCGATCAGCTGCGCCTCTGCGATAACGTATTTAAGAAGGGACGTGGTGAGGAGGAGTCGGCCTTGTGAGGGAGGAGTTGCGGCAGCTGCGTGAACACCAAGGTCCGTGGAGGAACGGAGGAAGAAAGGAGAGGGGAGGTGTGCCGGAGCAGAGACCCCCTGTATCCTGTTCAGACGACAGCAGGGTAGTCCCCCCCCGCCCATGGAGGGCTAGGGTGGAGCAGACACTGATCTGTGGCCTGTGAGGAGCCTTTCATGGTCGACCAAGGTGACTCTGCCCGAAGGAGGCCAGGACCTTGTGGGGAAAAGTAGCCTCTGCTTTTGTAGTTCAGCGCTGGGAGGATTGCAGCATGCGGGGCTGTCCCCCGCCAGAGCAGCTCGGGAAGGGCTGCGGCCTGTGGGAGAGACTCCAGTTGACTGGGGAAATTTGGTGTCCCACACCGGAGCAGTGTAGGGAAACGCTGCGGGCCGTGGGGGGACACATGTCGGAGAGGGTTTGTGGAGGACTGCCTCCTGTGAGAGGGGGACCACACTGGGGTGAACGGGGAAGAAGTTCCAGAAGCTCCCCCCACCCAAGAAAGTAGAGACAGCACCACCGACTGCACCCCCTCATTCCCTCCCCCTGCGCCCCTGGCGGGAGGAGTAGAGATATCGGGAGCAGAGCTGAGCCTGGGAAGAAGGGAGGGGAGGGGGGAAGGTGTTCTCAAGATGTGGTGGTGCTTCTCACTGTCCTCTCTGCCTGTTAAGTGGTGTGTTGTTAGTGTTTGTAATAATTTACGTTCTCTTTTTCTTCCCCTAACGAGCCTGCCTTTTGCCTGGGGCCATAATGAGTGATTTGCCCCTCCCTGTCCTATCTCAAATCCCATGCCTTACTCATTTTTCCCTTCTCATCGCTGGGAGGGAAGGGAGCAGTGAGCGGCTGTGTGGTGCTCAGTTGGCCTCTGAGCTCAAACCACGACAATGCCTCGTGCTGCCGCGTGGGGAACAAACCCCGACTTGACACAAGTCCCAAGAATCACAGCCAGGTTGAGGTTGGAAGACACCTCTGGAGGTCATCTGGGCCGCACCCCTGCTCGAGCAGGGCCACCCAGAGCCGTGTCCTGTGGGGCAAAGGGCCATGATGTCCGTCACCGTAGCCCCTCTCCAAGCCAGAGTGACCCCATAGGCCTCAGGAGGTGCCACGGACACCATCCAGCTAGCACGGCCCAAGGCGATGGGCCACGTCCATCACCGTAGCCCCCCCTCCCACCAAACTGGCCCCGTAGGCCTGAGGGCCCAGCGGAGCTGGGAGGAAAAGGTGGGCCGGGCACCAGGAAAAGGGGGACGACAAAGCAGCACAGGTGGGGATAACGATGCCAGCCACACAGATAAAAATACTTAGACTCAAAACCTGTCATTTTCATGTCTTTATTTCCTGGGAGAGCTAGGTTTTTGAGGCCTGAGCTGAGCCTTCTGGTCCCTGGGGGGTCAGCGCATGGCCCCGTGGCCGGCACGGCCCTCCTTTCGCCAGCTGCCGGAGCCGCCTTCCAGCATCAGCAGCGGGCTGGCTTCTTGGCATCAGAGTCCTCGGTGCTGCTAGCCTTCCTCTTCAGAGGTCTCTGGGGCCCCTGACGTGACCAGCCCCTGACCCTGTGCAAGCAGAGGCACCGGCCGCAGCCTCCCCCCGCTCCCCGTGCAGCTCCTCTTGCTCCCCTGGGATGGCAGAGGAGATGGAGAGGGGGCAGCCAGGACCCTCTCGGAGAGCAGCGGTCGAGGTGCCCAGGCATTCCCCTTCATCGGCCGTGGCAGCACTGCTGGAGGGAGCTGGTCTGGGCACAGGAGACCCACCTCGGGACGCAGCCAGGCTGGTGCTGGTCAATGGACTCTGCTCTCGTCCCTCTTGCAAGGCAGCCCAGCTGGTGGTGGCCATGGGCCTGCACTCCCGTCCCCTTTGAGAAGCACCTGAGCTGGTGCTGGACACGGGGCTGCAATCCTGCCCTTTTGGGACACAGACCAGCTAGTGCTGGCTATGGGGCTGCGCTCCCGTCCCCCTTGGAAGCCAGCTGACCTACTTAGGGCCACAGGGTTGCAGGGAGACCTTCCTTGAGCGGCAGCAGGACTGGTGTTGGCCACGGGGCTGAGCTCCCGATCCCCACTGGAGGTACCCAAGTTGGTACTCGCCACGACGTTGAGCTCCTGGCCTGCTTGGGAGGCAACCTCACTGCTGCTGGAGGCCACGGGGCTGTGCTCCCGACTCTCTTGGACGTCGGCCGACCTGGTTAGGGCTAGGAGGTTGAGCTTCCCTCCTTCTTGAAAGGTTGGACAGCTGGTGCTGGCCATCGGACTCTGCTCCGGTCCCCCTCGGGATGCCCTCGAGCTGGTACTGACTATGGGGCTCTGCTCCTGTCCCCCTCGAGAGACACCTGATCTCGTGCTGGACAAAGGGCTGCGATCCCGCCATTCCATGGAGGCTTTAGAGCTGAGGAGGCTCCCATGTCTCTCCTCCAGCCTCCTGGCAGCACGGGGCTCCCCACGGAGGAAGAGGTGTTGGGTTGCCCTCCCGCAATGTTCCATGGTGAACTCCACCAGTCCTCGCACAAATTTTGCCGTGTTGTTTCCAAGGTCGTTCTGCAGCCTCTCGACCAGGGACTCTTCATTCGGGCCATCAGCAGCCAGGGTACTCAGGATGACCTGTTCCAGCATGAGCCTCCGAGGAAGCTGTAACCTAGAGATGCGCCGCAGCTCCTGACGCAGCCAGGGCCGCAGGTTTTCGAATACACCTGGATGCTTACTGAAAAAGAGCTTCCAGTTGTAGGGCTGACGGCCGCTCACAAACCCTGCCTCTGGATACTGTGGCTGGTGTTCCGTGGATGCACGTGACACTGGCAGTGTGTCAGCTGTCTCGTCTTGTGCCCTGCCTGACAATGCCACAGGTGGTTGTCGTCTTACGGGGAACTCTCCAAATCGGTCCCCCTGCAGCGACGGCTGGATGGAAGTCACGCTCTTCCTGCAGACGGGACACACCGGCCTGATCTGTGCCCGCTGCCAGATGCAGATGAAACAGAAGCGGTGGAGGCACGGAATGATAAAGGCTGCGTTGTTGCTGGAGTGAAGACATATCGCGCAGCGGTCCGCCGAGTCTGTGGCCATGGTCAGCTCACGCTGCGGTGGGCTGGGGAGAGCTGGTGGGGATGGACAACTCCTCCCCTCCGACGCTGCAGCGGCGGGTGTCCCGCTAGAAGAGGAAGAGAGGCCACGGTCACTGGCTGGCCCGGGGAGCAGTGGGAGAGAAGCCCAGGTCCCCCGAGAGGGAAACCCGCCCAGCTCCCCTGGGGAAGTTTCCGCGCACAGCTCACCTCTGCTGCGGCGAGCTCGCCTCCTGGGTGCCCCGATGCCTGAACTGGGCAGGGCTGGGGAAAAACCTGCAGTGGCTCTGGGGATGGGCACTGGGAGCTGCAGCCACCAGTTCCCAGGGCACAAGCCCAGCACCCAGCCAAAGGCTTGCTCCACACTCCAAGCCTCGCCAAAATGCTCAGCTGGAGCGAAGGCACGAGCCGGCTGGGGCAGGCTGGGCGCCCGAATATAAGCAGTGAGGGCCACGATGTCACAGGGCGTGGCTGGGGGATGTCACAGGGCGTGGCTGGGGATGTCACAGAGGGTGGCTGGGGGATGTCACAGAGGGTGGTGGGGGATGTCACAGGGCGTGGCTGGGGGATGTCACAGAGGGTGGCTGGGGGATGTCACAGAGCGTGGCTGGGGGATGTCACCACGAGTCGTCCTGGGCCACCGGTGCTTGCCCCAGCAGCCCCACGGCCCCAGCACACCCCTCGGCGCTTACCCCAACACCACTGCCCTCTCCATTCCCCACGTCTTCTCCTGGGTGCTCGGCATCGGTGCTTCGAGCCAACCACCGAGGCCTTGGCCGGGGCTTCCCGGGGACCTGTCACGTCAGTTCTCAGCTGAAGGAGCTCCACACAGTAAAGGTGGATGCTGGAGCTACAGCTTACACGCGGCGTGATTTCAATACTGAAAGAGGGCATCCAGCAGCATCTCCTGGATGTAAGTGACTGGTAAAACGCCGCCTTACAGCAGGCACGTTTCCACCTTCCCACCTTTAGCACGTGCTGGGGCAGGTACCAGCCAGATTTGGGCAGGCACTGTGGTGACTCGAGCAGCCTCGGCAGCTGCGACAGCCTGGGCTGCACCAGTGACAAACTGGCAGGAACAAGGAGAAGCGGAGGCAAGGCTTTAGTCGGGTGCTTCTTCAGCCTCGTGCACTAAGCGTGGCAGAAGCCGCAGTGTAGGCTGACTAAAACCGCATGCTTGGGTTGATCCCTAAGCTATAGCAGCACTATTGAAGTTAGAGTTCGATATACGGCATGACAATTTTCTAAGGAGGGCCACTGGACATCGGCGCCGTTCTGTAAGCCTGGTACTCTCTCTAAACAATGCAGGCCTTGCTGACGACTGTATCGCCATGAAAAGATTGAGAAGAGGGGAACATCCTGCCCCACAAGGCACCAGAGGCTGGATGATTGCCCAAGAAGCACAAACCGAGGGAAAGGTAAGGGCGGCGGGAGGGAGACTGCGACCACCGAACCGATTCCAGACCGAGAAGACTTGCCCCCCTCACGCCTGCGAGGAGCAGGCGTGCTAATCTACATAGCAAGCGAGGCTAATCGAGCTATATCTAACCAATGAGGGACAAAGTGATAAGAAGCTACCCAATGGTCGTTAGAGGAAACCTGTAGTCGTGTAGTCTGAAGTGTATGCATACTCTGAAGTTCTTCTGAGCAGCGTGCTAGCTTTGTGGCATTACCGCCTAGCACCCAGGCCTGCGCAGACATGAGGTAGAAGAATTACCTCGAGCCTGTGTGTATTGGCTGGCACAGCGCGGTGAGGGAACCCTGTCTCTGGGATAGCAACGGGATCAAAAGCTGCCCCAAATCGAGCGCCACTGTGCAGGGAGCGACGTGGGCCCCTGTGCCCGCAGCGCGGCCTCCCTCATGCGCCCACGTATCCTGGCCGTGCCTGAGCACAGCCGGCCTCTCTGGGACGGTGCTTCCGTCCCCCTCGAAAGCCTGGGGGCACGTGTTATCCCGCCTGATGCCATTTGAAGCTCATTTCTTCTGTGATTTCAATGCCTTTGGCCTTAAAGGAGAAAGTAGTCATGCCGCGTGGCTGGCTGCCAGGCTGTGACAGGGCACAAGGTGTGGGAAGCGTTGTGACGCTGAGGATGGACACAGAAGAGGAAGAAACGGCAGATTATTTCCATGAAAAACTTGGCACTGAATCTCCGCGCCCCCCCCCACCACCACCACCTCATTCCGGCACCAGCTGGAAGGTCAGGACAGCGAGCGACGCGACCCTGATAACCACCCGTGATGACCGCTGGCTGGCAACCGCCATGTCACTGAAATCTAGCGCTGAGTCCAAAGCAAAGGCAGTACGCAGCAGCAGGAAGAGAAGAGCAGCGGTTCGCACACGTCATCAGGCTGCAACTTGTGCCTGTCCTGAGTGGTGGGGTCTTCTTTTGTAGCAGGGGAGCGTGTCCCGCTGTAAGAAGCTTCTCAAAGCTCCCCCAGCTCCAAGTCTGCCCCACCTCTGCACCACGTCTGAGCCGATCAGCTGCGCCTCTGCGATAACGTATTTAAGAAGGGACGTGGTGAGGAGGAGTCGGCCTTGTGAGGGAGGAGTTGCGGCAGCTGCGTGAACACCAAGGTCCGTGGAGGAACGGAGGAAGAAAGGAGAGGGGAGGTGTGCCGGAGCAGAGACCCCCCTGTATCCTGTCGTCAGACGACAGCAGGGTAGTCCCCCCCCGCCCATGGAGGGCTAGGGTGGAGCAGACACTGATCTGTGGCCTGTGAGGAGCCTTTCATGGTCGACCAAGGTGACTCTGCCCGAAGGAGGCCAGGACCTTGTGGGGAAAAGTAGCCTCTGCTTTTGTAGTTCAGCGCTGGGAGGATTGCAGCATGCGGGGCTGTCCCCCGCCAGAGCAGCTCGGGAAGGGCTGCGGCCTGTGGGAGAGACTCCAGTTGACTGGGGAAATTTGGTGTCCCACCCGGAGCAGTGTAGGGAAACGCTGCGGGCCGTGGGGGGACACATGTCGGAGAGGGTTTGTGGAGGACTGCCTCCTGTGAGAGGGGGACCACACTGGGGTGAACGGGGAAGAAGTTCCAGAAGCTCCCCCCACCCAAGAGGGAAGTAGAGACAGCACCACCGACTGCACCCCCTCATTCCCTCCCCCTGCGCCCCTGGCGGGAGGAGGTAGAGATATCGGGAGCAGAGCTGAGCCTGGGAAGAAGGGAGGGGAGGGGGGAAGGTGTTCTCAAGATGTGGTGGTGCTTCTCACTGTCCTGCTCTGCTGTTAAGTGGTGTGTTGTTAGTGTTTGTAATAAATTTACGTTCTCTTTTTCTTCCCCTAACGAGCCTGCCTTTTGCCTGGGGCCATAATGAGTGATTTGCCCCTCCCTGTCCTATCTCAAATCCCATGCCTTACTCATTTTTCCCTTCTCATCGCTGGGAGGGAAGGGAGCAGTGAGCGGCTGTGTGGTGCTCAGTTGGCCTCTGAGCTCAAACCACGACAATGCCTCGTGCTGCCGCGTGGGGAACAAACCCCGACTTGACACAAGTCCCAAGAATCACAGCCAGGTTGAGGTTGGAAGACACCTCTGGAGGTCATCTGGGCCGCACCCCTGCTCGAGCAGGGCCACCCAGAGCCGTGTCCTGTGGGGCAAAGGGCCATGATGTCCGTCACCGTAGCCCCTCTCCAAGCCAGAGTGACCCCATAGGCCTCAGGAGGTGCCACGGACACCATCCAGCTAGCACGGCCCAAGGCGATGGGCCACGTCCATCACCGTAGCCCCCCCTCCCACCAAACTGGCCCCGTAGGCCTGAGGGCCCAGCGGAGCTGGGAGGAAAAGGTGGGCCGGGCACCAGGAAAAGGGGGACGACAAAGCAGCACAGGTGGGGATAACGATGCCAGCCACACAGATAAAAATACTTAGACTCAAAACCTGTCATTTTCATGTCTTTATTTCCTGGGAGAGCTAGGTTTTTGAGGCCTGAGCTGAGCCTTCTGGTCCCTGGGGGGTCAGCGCATGGCCCCGTGGCCGGCACGGCCCTCCTTTCGCCAGCTGCCGGAGCCGCCTTCCAGCATCAGCAGCGGGCTGGCTTCTTGGCATCAGAGTCCTCGGTGCTGCTAGCCTTCCTCTTCAGAGGTCTCTGGGGCCCCTGACGTGACCAGCCCCCTGACCCTGTGCAAGCAGAGGCACCGGCCGCAGCCTCCCCCCGCTCCCCGTGCAGCTCCTCTTGCTCCCCTGGGATGGCAGAGGAGATGGAGAGGGGGCAGCCAGGACCCTCTCGGAGAGCAGCGGTCGAGGTGCCCAGGCATTCCCCTTCATCGCCGTGGCAGCACTGCTGGAGGGAGCTGGTCTGGGCACAGGAGACCCACCTCGGGACGCAGCCAGGCTGGTGCTGGTCAATGGACTCTGCTCTCGTCCCTCTTGCAAGGCAGCCCAGCTGGTGGTGGCCATGGGCCTGCACTCCCGTCCCCTTTGAGAAGCACCTGAGCTGGTGCTGGACACGGGGCTGCAATCCTGCCCTTGGACACAGCCAGCTAGTGCTGGCTATGGGGCTGCGCTCCCGTCCCCCTTGGAAGCCAGCTGACCTACTTAGGGCCACAGGGTTGCAGGGAGACCTTCCTTGAGCGGCAGCAGGACTGGTGTTGGCCACGGGGCTGAGCTCCCGATCCCCACTGGAGTACCAAGTTGGTGCTCGCCACGACGTTGAGCTCCTGGCCTGCTTGGGAGGCAACCTCACTGCTGCTGGAGGCCACGGGGCTGCGCTCCCGACTCTCTTGGACGCGGCCGACCTGGTTAGGGCTAGGAGGTTGAGCTTCCCTCCTCTTGAAAGGTTGGACAGCTGGTGCTGGCCATCGGACTCTGCTCCGGTCCCCCTCGGGAGCCCTCGAGCTGGTACTGACTATGGGGCTCTGCTCCTGTCCCCCTCGAGAGACACCTGATCTCGTGCTGGACAAAGGGCTGCGATCCCGCCATTCCATGGAGGCTGTAGAGCTGAGGAGGCTCCCATGTCTCTCCTCCAGCCTCCTGGCAGCACGGGGCTCCCCACGGAGGAAGAGGTGTTGGGTTGCCCTCCCGCAATGTTCCATGGTGAACTCCACCAGTCCTCGCACAAATTCTGCCGTGTTGTTTCCAAGGTCGTTCTGCAGCCTCTCGACCAGGGACTCTTCATTCGGGCCATCAGCAGCCAGGGTACTCAGGATGACCTGTTCCAGCATGAGCCTCCGAGGAAGCTGTAACCTAGAGATGCGCCGCAGCTCCTGACGCAGCCAGGGCCGCAGGTTTTGGAATACACCTGGATGCTTACTGAAAAAGAGCTTCCAGTTGTAGGGCTGACGGCCGCTCACAAACCCTGCCTCTGGATACTGTGGCTGGTGTTCCGTGGATGCACGTGACACTGGCAGTGTGTCAGCTGTCTCGTCTTGTGCCCTGCCTGACAATGCCACAGGTGGTTGTCGTCTTACGGGGAACTCTCCAAATCGGTCCCCCTGCAGCACGGCTGGATGGAAGTCACGCTCTTCCTGCAGACGGGACACACCGGCTGATCTGTGCCCGCTGCCAGATGCAGATGAAACAGAAGCGGTGGAGGCACGGAATGATAAAGGCTGCGTTGTTGCTGGAGTGAAGACATATCGCGCAGCGGTCCGCCGAGTCTGTGGCCATGGTCAGCTCACGCTGCGGTGGGCTGGGGAGAGCTGGTGGGGATGGACAACTCCTCCCTCCGACGCTGCAGCGGCGGGTGTCCCTGCTAGAAGAGGAAGAGAGGCCACGGTCACTGGCTGGCCCGGGGAGCAGTGGGAGAGAAGCCCAGGTCCCCCCGAGAGGGAAACCCGCCCAGCTCCCTGGGGAAGTTTCCGCGCACAGCTCACCTCTGCTGCGGCGAGCTCGCCTCCTGGGTGCCCCGACTGCCTGAACTGGGCAGGCTGGGGAAAAACCTGCAGTGGCTCTGGGGATGGGCACTGGGAGCTGCAGCCACCAGTTCCCAGGGCACAAGCCCAGCACCCAGCCAAAGGCTTGCTCCACACTCCAAGCCTCGCCAAAATGCTCAGCTGGAGCGAAGGCACGAGCCGGCTGGGGCAGGCTGGGCGCCCGAATATAAGCAGTGAGGGCCACGATGTCAGGGCGTGGCTGGGGATGTCACAGGCGTGGCTGGGGGATGTCACGAGGGTGGCTGGGGGATGTCACAGGCTGTGCTGGGGGATGTCACAGAGGTGGCTGGGGTGGAGCGTGGCTGGGGATGTCACCACGAGTCGTCCTGGGCCACCGGTGCTTGCCCCAGCAGCCCCACGGCCCCAGCACACCCTCGGCGCTTACCCCAACACCACTGCCCTCTCCATTCCCCACGTCTTCTCCTGGGTGCTCGGCATCGGTGCTTCGAGCCAACCACCGAGGCCTTGGCCGGGGCTTCCCGGGGACCTGTCACGTCAGTTCTCAGCTGAAGGAGCTCCACACAGTAAAGGTGGATGCTGGAGCTACAGCTTACACGCGGCGTGATTTCAATACTGAAAGAGGGCATCCAGCAGCATCTCCTGGATGTAAGTGACTGGTAAAACGCCGCCTTACAGCAGGCACGTTTCCACCTTCCCACCTTTAGCACGTGCTGGGGCAGGTACCAGCCAGATTTGGGCAGGCACTGTGGTGACTCGAGCAGCCTCGGCAGCTGCGACAGCCTGGGCTGCACCAGTGACAAACTGGCAGGAACAAGGAGAAGCGGAGGCAAGGCTTTAGTCGGGTGCTTCTTCAGCCTCGTGCACTAAGCGTGGCAGAAGCCGCAGTGTAGGCTGACTAAAACCGCATGCTTGGGTTGATCCCTAAGCTATAGCAGCACTATTGAAGTTAGAGTTCGATATACGGCATGACAATTTTCTAAGGAGGGCCACTGGACATCGGCGCCGTTCTGTAAGCCTGGTACTCTCTCTAAACAATGCAGGCCTTGCTGACGACTGTATCGCCATGAAAAGATTGAGAAGAGGGGAACATCCTGCCCCACAAGGCACCAGAGGCTGGATGATTGCCCAAGAAGCACAAACCGAGGGAAAGGTAAGGGCGGCGGGAGGGAGACTGCGACCACCGAACCGATTCCAGACCGAGAAGACTCCCCCCTCACGCCTGCGAGGAGCAGGCGTGCTAATCTACATAGCAAGCGAGGCTAATCGAGCTATATCTAACCAATGAGGGACAAAGTGATAAGAAGCTACCCAATGGTCGTTAGAGGAAACCTGTAGTCGTGTAGTCTGAAGTGTATGCATACTCTGAAGTTCTTGTGAGCAGCGTGCTAGCTTTGTGGCATTACCGCCTAGCACCCAGGCCTGCGCAGACATGAGGTAGAAGAATTACCTCGAGCCTGTGTGTATTGGCTGGCACACCGCGCGGTGAGGGAACCCTGTCTCTGGGATAGCAACGGGATCAAAAGCTGCCCCAAATCGAGCGCCACTGTGCAGGGAGCGACGTGGGCCCCTGTGCCCGCAGCGCGGCCTCCCTCATGCGCCCACGTATCCTGGCCGTGCCTGAGCACAGCCGGCCTCTCTGGGACGGTGCTTCCGTCCCCCTCGAAAGCCTGGGGGCACGTGTTATCCCGCCTGATGCCATTTGAAGCTCATTTCTTCTGTGATTTCAATGCCTTTGGCCTTAAAGGAGAAAGTAGTCATGCCGCGTGGCTGGCTGCCAGGCTGTGACAGGGCACAAGGTGTGGGAAGCGTTGTGACGCTGAGGATGGACACAGAAGGAGGAAGAAACGGCAGATTATTTCCATGAAAAACTTGGCACTGAATCTCCGCGCCCCCCCCACCACCACCACCTCATTCCGGCACCAGCTGGAAGGTCAGGACAGCGAGCGACGCGACCCTGATAACCACCCGGAGTTCATCCAGACTCTTATTATAATGACCTATAGTCACTCATATCTCTCCTCCCCTCTTGTTCATTCTGATTCCCCTGCAGAGGGGTTACAGGGAGTTTCTGTTCCCTGGGTATCCCATGCTGATTTTCTCTCTCCCATATCCACATTCCAGCCGTTCTGATCATCTGTCTCTCTTCAGGGGAAAAAAGGATTCCCATAATCGACTGCATCTCCTCCCATGTCTATATATAGGGTCCCAGAAATTGATCAATCTCCTCTGACAGCCCCACAGGGTCCTCTAATAACTTCCTAATTTCTTTCTTATACTCACTCGCTTCTACATTAGTGAGCGGCACATCCACAAATCCTACCCCCCCTTTGAATTCCTGCCGCTGGAACTTCCCCCGCAAGGGATTAACCCTAGCCTCCCCGTGCTCCCTTAAACGATTCGCCCCCCCTTCGTTGCTGCTGGGTTTCAGGTCTGATACTAACAACAGGGGCCTCCTCACCCGCATCTTCCTGCTGCACCCCCTTCACCCCTTGATTTTCTAGGTGTGCCGGGTTATATGGGGGGGGTAAATTATCCAAAGGGTCCCATCTCCTTCCTTTCCCTTTCACCTTCTTCAACCTCCCCTGCTTCAATTTAAAAAAAAATCCCAAATCTCCGCAACCCCTTCCAACATGAGGCATATTCACTTTCTTCTTGATTAAATGGTTCCTTTGAATTAACAAATATTAAGAGCTTAACAAATCCAATCCTCTGCTGATCCATATTTTGGCCAATACATCGAATCTTTCCTGATAGGTCCTTTAATCCATTTAAACATACAATAATTTGCCATCTTGATTTTACTCTTTCCTCTGATATATGTGCTGTAATCCCAATTTGTTAACTTCTTTCCTAATGGACTGTCTGATGGAATACCACCTGGTAATTTCTTGTTCCATTTTTTTTTTTTTTTTTTCCCACCGCTAGGCTTTTCTTCCCAGCCTTTCCCTAATGGATTGTGTGGGAAATGTGGCAATCCTTGGCTCCCTATTACCCTGGAAACTCAACTATCTAGCTCCTAGTTTCTTTCTTATATCCGTCCAGGATTTAGCCACAAACTGGGTCTTAAATAGGGCCTGATCCACCGGACTATCAGGGTCCAGACCCTAATATAATTTCAAGCCCTTCCTTAGATGCTCTAACCATTCAGTGGGGGTCTCGTCCTTCTTTTGTTGTTCATTGAAGGCCTTATTAATATTCTACCCCCTCGGTACTGAATCTCTAATTCCTTGAATTACCATGTCTTGGAGGTCGATCATATTATTTCTATGGACCGGGTCTTAATGATTCCAATTAGGTCGCTGGGGGGGCCACTTTGTATCCCCAGCGGGTCCTTGTTGATGTCTTTGGTCCCAATGTCTCATATCAGCGGTTCTGATCATTCTATTATTTATCACATTCGCAAGGGCTTCCATGCTTCTCGTTGGTCTGGGAGCGTTCTCCCCGCCGGGCTGATCCCACCGCTCTGGCCGCCATTCACCCATCCAGGCCATTCCTCGGGTTTCCCGGGTTTCGGCACCACTTGTTGCCTTTCGGAGGTGTGGCGACCTGGTTCAGGAACGGCACGGCGACCAACCCCAGGCTGCTCGGGCCATCAGCTCACAGACACCTATGTGGTGGATGGCAAATGGCATTTATTGAGTAATATGCAGAACTTATATAGCTTGGGTTTATGACGTCACTTCCTTCTGCTTACATCACAGCTACATTACTGTTGGCTATCGGGCTATCTGAAAAAGGGGCCCTCTCTTTACGTAAAGCGCGATATCTTCCAGTGTCCAGGCACTGACTACCTACAGTCAGCCTCCTCTTGCAGAGGGGACACTCCAGCTTGATCTGTGCCCACCGCCGGATGCGAATGAAACAGAAGCGGTGGAGGCACGGCAAGGTATAGGCTATATTGTCACATGTGTTAAGGCACATGGGGCAGCGGTCTGCCAAGTCTGTGGCCATGGTCAACTCACGCTGCGGTGGGCTGGGGAGAGCTGGTGGGGATGGACAACTCCTCCTCTCCGACGCTGCAGCAGCGGGTGTCCCGCTAGAAGAGGAAGAGAGGCCACGGTCACTGGCTGGCCCGGGGAGCAGTGGGAGAGAAGCCCAGGTCCCCCCGAGAGGGAAACCCGCCCAGCTCCCCTGGGGAAGTTTCCGCGCACAGCTCACCTCTGCTGCTGCGGCGACCTCGCCTCCTGGGTGCCCCGACTGCCTGAACCAGGCAGGGCTGGGGAAAAACATGGCGGGCCGTGGGAGGGACACATGTCGGAGAGGGTTTGTGGAGGACTGCCTCCTGTGAGAGGGGGACCACACTGGGGTGAACGGGGAAGAAGTTCCAGAAGCTCCCCCCCACCCAAGAGGGAAGTAGAGACAGCACCACCGACTGCACCCCCTCATTCCCTCCCCCTGCGCCCCTGGCGGGAGGAGGTAGAGATATCGGGAGCAGAGCTGAGCCTGGGAAGAAGGGAGGGGAGGGGGGAAGGTGTTCTCAAGATGTGGTGGTGCTTCTCACTGTCCTGCTCTGCCTGTTAAGTGGTGGTGTTGTTAGTGTTTGTAATAAATTTACGTTCTCTTTTTCTTCCCCTAATGAGCCTGCCTTTTGCCTGGGCCATAATGAGTGATTTGCCCCTCCCTGTCCTATCTCAAATCCCATGCCTTACTCATTTTTCCCTTCTCATCGCTGGGAGGGAAGGGAGCAGTGAGCGGCTGTGTGGTGCTCAGTTGGCCTCTGAGCTCAAACCACGACAATGCCTCGTGCTGCCGCGTGGGGAACAAACCCCGACTTGACACAAGTCCCAAGAATCACAGCCAGGTTGAGGTTGGAAGACACCTCTGGAGGTCATCTGGGCCGCACCCCTGCTCGAGCAGGGCCACCCAGAGCCGTGTCCTGTGGGGCAAAGGGCCATGATGTCCGTCACCGTAGCCCCTCTCCAAGCCAGAGTGACCCCATAGGCCTCAGGAGGTGCCACGGACACCATCCAGCTAGCACGGCCCAAGGCGATGGGCCACGTCCATCACCGTAGCCCCCCCTCCCACCAAACTGGCCCCGTAGGCCTGAGGGCCCAGCGGAGCTGGGAGGAAAAGGTGGGCCGGGCACCAGGAAAAGGGGGACGACAAAGCAGCACAGGTGGGGATAACGATGCCAGCCACACAGATAAAAATACTTAGACTCAAAACCTGTCATTTTCATGTCTTTATTTCCTGGGAGAGCTAGGTTTTTGAGGCCTGAGCTGAGCCTTCTGGTCCCTGGGGGGTCAGCGCATGGCCCGTGGCCGGCACGGCCCTCCTTTCGCCAGCTGCCGGAGCCGCCTTCCAGCATCAGCAGCGGGCTGGCTTCTTGGCATCAGAGTCCTCGGTGCTGCTAGCCTTCCTCTTCAGAGGTCTCTGGGGCCCCTGACGTGACCAGCCCCCTGACCCTGTGCAAGCAGAGGCACCGGCCGCAGCCTCCCCCCGCTCCCCGTGCAGCTCCTCTTGCTCCCCTGGGATGGCAGAGGAGATGGAGAGGGGGCAGCCAGGACCCTCTCGGAGAGCAGCGGTCGAGGTGCCCAGGCATTCCCCTTCATCGGCCGTGGCAGCACTGCTGGAGGGAGCTGGTCTGGGCACAGGAGACCCACCTCGGGACGCAGCCAGGCTGGTGCTGGTCAATGGACTCTGCTCTCGTCCCTCTTGCAAGGCAGCCCAGCTAGTGCTGGCTATGGGGCTGCGCTCCCGTCCCCTTGGAAGCCAGCTGACCTACTTAGGGCCACAGGGTTGCAGGGAGACCTTCCTTGAGCGGCAGCAGGACTGGTGTTGGCCACGGGGCTGAGCTCCCGATCCCCACTGGAGGTACCCAAGTTGGTGCTTGCCACGATGTTGAGCTCCTGGCCTGCTTGGGAGGCAACCTCACTGCTGCTGGAGGCCACGGGGCTGCGCTCCCGACTCTCTTGGACGCTGGCCGACCTGGTTAAGGCTAGGAGGTTGAGCTTCCCTCCCTCTTGAAAGGTTGGACAGCTGGTGCTGGCCATCGGACTCTGCTCCGGTCCCCTCGGGAGGCCCTCGAGCTGAGCTGGTACTGACTATGGGGCTCTGCTCCTGTCCCCCTCGAGAGACACCTGATCTCGTGCTGGACAAAGGGCTGCGATCCCGCCATTCCATGGAGGCTGTAGAGCTGAGGAGGCTCCCATGTCTCTCCTCCAGCCTCCTGGCAGCACGGGGCTCCCCACGGAGGAAGAGGTGTTGGGTTGCCCTCCCGCAATGTTCCATGGTGAACTCCACCAGTCCTCGCACAAATTCTGCCGTGTTGTTTCCAAGGTCGTTCTGCAGCCTTGACCAGGGACTCTTCATTCGGGCCATCGACAGCCAGGGTACTCAGGATGACCTGTTCCAACATGAGCCTCCGAGGAAGCTGTAACCTAGAGATGCGCCGCAGCTCCTGACGCAGCCAGGGCCGCAGGTTTTGGAATACACCTGGATGCTTACTGAAAAAGAGCTTCCAGTTGTAGGGCTGACGGCCGCTCACAAACCCTGCCTCTGGATACTGTTGCTGGTGTTCTGTGGATGCACGTGACACTGCATGGCAGTGTGTCAGCTGTCTCGTCTTGTGCCCTGCCTGACAATGCCACAGGTGGTTGTCGTCTTACGGGGAACTCTCCAAATCGGTCCCCCTGCAGCGACGGCTGGATGGAAGTCACGCTCTTCCTGCAGACGGGACACACCGGCCTGATCTGTGCCCGCTGCCAGATGCAGATGAAACAGAAGCGGTGGAGGCACGGAATGATAAAGGCTGCGTTGTTGCTGGAGTGAAGACATATTGGGCAGCAGTCTGCCGAGTCTGTGGCCATGGTCAGCTCACGCTGCGGTGGGCTGGGGAGAGCTGGTGGGGATGGACAACTCCTCCTCTCCGACGCTGTAGCGGCGGGTGTCCCGCTAGAAGAGGAAGAGAGGCCACGGTCATGGCTGGCCCGGGGAGCAGTGGGAGAGAAGCCCAGGTCCCCCCGAGAGGGAAACCCGCCCAGCTCCCCTGGGGAAGTTTCCGCGCACAGCTCACCTCTGCTGCGGCGAGCTCGCCTCCTGGGTGCCCCGACTGCCTGAACCGGGCAGGGCTGGGGAAAAACCTGCAGTGGCTCTGGGGATGGGCACTGGGAGCTGCAGCCACCAGTTCCCGGGGCACAAGCCCAGCACCCAGCCAAAGCCTTGCTCCACACTCCAAGCCTCGCCAAAATGCTAGCTGGAGCGAAGGCACGAGCCGGCTGGGCAGGCTGGGCGCCCGAATATAAGCAGTGAGGGCCACGATGTCACAGGGCGTGGCTGGGGATGTCACAGGGCGTGGCTGGGGGATGTCACAGAGGGTGGCTGGGGGATGTCACAGAGCGTGGCTGGGGGATGTCACCACGAGTCGTCCTGGGCCACCGGTGCTTGCCCCAGCAGCCCCACGGCCCCAGCACACGCCTCGGCGCTTACCCCAACACCACTGCCCTCTCCATTCCCCACGTCTTCTCCTGGGTGCTCGGCATCGGTGCTTCGAGCCAACCACCGAGGCCTTGGCCGGGGCTTCCCGGGGACCTGTCACGTCAGTTCTCAGCTGAAGGAGCTCCACACAGTAAAGGTGGATGCTGGAGCTACAGCTTACACGCGGCGTGATTTCAATACTGAAAGAGGGCATCCAGCAGCATCTCCTGGATGTAAGTGACTGGTAAAACGCCGCCTTACAGCAGGCACGTTTCCACCTTCCCACCTTTAGCACGTGCTGGGGCAGGTACCAGCCAGATTTGGGCAGGCACTGTGGTGACTCGAGCAGCCTCGGCAGCTGCGACAGCCTGGGCTGCACCAGTGACAAACTGGCAGGAACAAGGAGAAGCGGAGGCAAGGCTTTAGTCGGGTGCTTCTTCAGCCTCGTGCACTAAGCGTGGCAGAAGCCACAGTGTAGGCTGACTAAAACCGCATGCTTGGGTTGATCCCTAAGCTATAGCAGCACTATTGAAGTTAGAGTTCGATATACGGCATGACAATTTTCTAAGGAGGGCCACTGGACATCGGCGCCGTTCTGTAAGCCTGGTACTCTCTCTAAACAATGCAGGCCTTGCTGACGACTGTATCGCCTCGAAGAGAAGCGAAAAGATTGAGAAGAGGGGAACATCCTGCCCCACAAGGCACCAGAGGCTGGATGATTGCCCAAGAAGCACAAACCGAGGGAAAGGTAAGGGCGGCGGGAGGGAGACTGCGACCACCGAACCGATTCCAGACCGAGAAGACTCGCCCCCTCACGCCTGCGAGGAGCAGGCGTGCTAATCTACATAGCAAGCGAGGCTAATCGAGCTATATCTAACCAATGAGGGACAAAGTGATAAGAAGCTACCCAATGGTCGTTAGAGGAAACCTGTAGTCGTGTAGTCTGAAGTGTATGCATACTCTGAAGTTCTTGTGAGCAGCGTGCTAGCTTTGTGGCATTACCGCCTAGCACCCAGGCCTGCGCAGACATGAGGTAGAAGAATTACCTCGAGCCTGTGTGTATTGGCTGGCACACCGCGCGGTGAGGGAACCCTGTCTCTGGGATAGCAACGGGATCAAAAGCTGCCCCAAATCGAGCGCCACTGTGCAGGGAGCGACGTGGGCCCCTGTGCCCGCAGCGCGGCCTCCCTCATGCGCCCACGTATCCTGGCCGTGCCTGAGCACAGCCGGCCTCTCTGGGACGGTGCTTCCGTCCCCCTCGAAAGCCTGGGGGCACGTGTTATCCCGCCTGATGCCATTTGAAGCTCATTTCTTCTGTGATTTCAATGCCTTTGGCCTTAAAGGAGAAAGTAGTCATGCCGCGTGGCTGGCTGCCAGGCTGTGACAGGGCACAAGGTGTGGGAAGCGTTGTGACGCTGAGGATGGACACAGAAGGAGGAAGAAACGGCAGATTATTTCCATGAAAAACTTGGCACTGAATCTCTGCGCCCCCCCCACCACCACCACCACCTCATTCCGGCACCAGCTGGAAGGTCAGGACAGCGAGCGACGCGACCCTGATAACCACCCCGTGATGACCGCTGGCTGGCAACCGCCATGTCACTGAAATCTAGCGCTGAGTCCAAAGCAAAGGCAGTACGCAGCAGCAGGAAGAGAAGAGCAGCGGTTCGCACACGTCATCAGGCTGCAACTTGTGCCTGTCCTGAGTGGTGGGGTCTTCTTTTGTAGCAGGGGAGCGTGTCCCGCTGTAAGAAGCTTCTCAAAGCTCCCCCAGCTCCAAGTCTGCCCCACCTCTGCACCACGTCTGAGCCGATCAGCTGCGCCTCTGCGATAACGTATTTAAGAAGGGACGTGGTGAGGAGGAGTCGGCCTTGTGAGGGAGGAGTTGCGGCAGCTGCGTGAACACCAAGGTCCGTGGAGGAACGGAGGAAGAAAGGAGAGGGGAGGTGTGCCGGAGCAGAGACCCCCCTGTATCCTGTCGTCAGACGACAGCAGGGTAGTCCCCCCCCGCCCATGGAGGGCTAGGGTGGAGCAGGCACTGATCTGTGGCCTGTGAGGAGCCTTTCATGGTCGACCAAGGTGACTCTGCCCGAAGGAGGCCAGGACCTTGTGGGGAAAAGTAGCCTCTGCTTTTGTAGTTCAGCGCTGGGAGGATTGCAGCATGCGGGGCTGTCCCCCGCCAGAGCAGCTCGGGAAGGGCTGCGGCCTGTGGGAGAGACTCCAGTTGACTGGGGAAATTTGGTGTCCCACACTGGAGCAGTGTAGGGAAACGCTGCGGGCCGTGGGGGGGACACATGTCGGAGAGGGTTTGTGGAGGACTGCCTCCTGTGAGAGGGGGACCACACTGGGGTGAACGGGGAAGAAGTTCCAGAAGCTCCCCCCCACCCAAGAGGGAAGTAGAGACAGCACCACCGACTGCACCCCCTCATTCCCTCCCCCTGCGCCCCTGGCGGGAGGAGGTAGAGATATCGGGAGCAGAGCTGAGCCTGGGAAGAAGGGAGGGGAGGGGGGAAGGTGTTCTCAAGATGTGGTGGTGCTTCTCACTGTCCTCCTCTGCCTGTTAAGTGGTGTTGTTGTTAGTGTTTGTAATAAATTTACGTTCTCTTTTTCTTCCCCTAACGAGCCTGCTTTTTGCCTGGGGCCATAATGAGTGATTTGCCCCTCCCTGTCCTATCTCAAATCCCATGCCTTACTCATTTTTCCCTTCTCATCGCTGGGAGGGAAGGGAGCAGTGAGCGGCTGTGTGGTGCTCAGTTGGCCTCTGAGCTCAAACCACGACAATGCCTCGTGCTGCCGCGTGGGGAACAAACCCCGACTTGACACAAGTCCCAAGAATCACAGCCAGGTTGAGGTTGGAAGACACCTCTGGAGGTCATCTGGGCCGCACCCCTGCTCGAGCAGGGCCACCCAGAGCCGTGTCCTGTGGGGCAAAGGGCCATGATGTCCGTCACCGTAGCCCCTCTCCAAGCCAGAGTGACCCCATAGGCCTCAGGAGGTGCCACGGACACCATCCAGCTAGCACGGCCCAAGGCGATGGGCCACGTCCATCACCGTAGCCCCCCCTCCCACCAAACTGGCCCCGTAGGCCTGAGGGCCCAGCGGAGCTGGGAGGAAAAGGTGGGCCGGGCACCAGGAAAAGGGGGACGACAAAGCAGCACAGGTGGGATAACGATGCCAGCCACACAGATAAAAATACTTAGACTCAAAACCTGTCATTTTCATGTCTTTATTTCCTGGGAGAGCTAGGTTTTTGAGGCCTGAGCTGAGCCTTCTGGTCCCTGGGGGGTCAGCGCGTGGCCCCGTGGCCGGCACGGCCCTCCTTTCGCCAGCTGCCGGAGCCGCCTTCCAGCATCAGCAGCGGGCTGGCTTCTTGGCATCAGAGTCCTTGGTGCTGCTAGCCTTCCTCTTCAGAGGTCTCTGGGGCCCCTGACGTGACCAGCCCCCTGACCCTGTGCAAGCAGAGGCACCGGCCGCAGCCTCCCCCCGCTCCCCGTGCAGCTCCTCTTGCTCCCCTGGGATGGCAGAGGAGATGGAGAGGGGGCAGCCAGGACCCTCTCGGAGAGCAGCGGTCGAGGTGCCCAGGCATTCCCCTTCATCGGCCGTGGCAGCACTGCTGGAGGGAGCTGGTCTGGGCACAGGAGACCCACCTCGGGACGCAGCCAGGCTGGTGCTGGTCAATGGACTCTGCTCTCGTCCCTCTTGCAAGGCAGCCCAGCTAGTGCTGGCTATGGGGCTGCGCTCCCGTCCCCCTTGGAAGCCAGCTGACCTACTTAGGGCCACAGGGTTGCAGGGAGACCTTCCTTGAGCGGCAGCAGGACTGGTGTTGGCCACGGGGCTGAGCTCCCGATCCCCACTGGAGATACCCAAGTTGGTGCTTGCCACAACGTTGAGCTCCTGGCCTGCTTGGGAGGCAACCTCACTGCTGCTGGAGGCCACGGGGCTGCGCTCCCGACTCTCTTGGACGCCGGCCGACCTGGTTAAGGCTAGGAGGTTGAGCTTCCCTCCCTCTTGAAAGGTTGGACAGCTGGTGCTGGCCATCGGACTCTGCTCCGGTCCCCCTCGGGAGGCCCTCGAGCTGGTACTGACTATGGGGCTCTGCTCCTGTCCCCCTCGAGAGACACCTGATCTCGTGCTGGACAAAGGGCTGCGATCCCGCCATTCCATGGAGGCTGTAGAGCTGAGGAGGCTCCCATGTCTCTCCTCCAGCCTCCTGGCAGCACGGGGCTCCCCACGGAGGAAGAGGTGTTGGGTTGCCCTCCCGCAATGTTCCATGGTGAACTCCACCAGTCCTCGCACAAATTCTGCCGTGTTGTTTCCAAGGTCGTTCTGCAGCCTCTCGACCAGGGACTCTTCATTCGGGCCATCAGCAGCCAGAGTACTCAGGATTACCTGTTCCAGCATGAGCCTCCGAGGAAGCTGTAACCTAGAGATGCGCCGCAGCTCCTGACGCAGCCAGGGCCGCAGGTTTTCGAATACACCTGGATGCTTACTGAAAAAGAGCTTCCAGTTGTAGGGCTGACGGCCGCTCACAAACCCTGCCTCTGGATACTGTGGCTGGTGTTCCGTGGATGCACGTGACACTGGCAGTGTGTCAGCTGTCTCGTCTTCTGCCCTGCCTGACAATGCCACAGGTGGTTGTCGTCTTACGGGGAACTCTCCAAATCGGTCCCCCTGCAGCAACGGCTGGATGGAAGTCACGCTCTTCCTGCAGACGGGACACACCGGCTTGATCTGTGCCCGCTGCCAGATGCAGATGAAACAGAAGCGGTGGAGGCACGGAATGATAAAGGCTGCGTTGTTGCTGGAGTGAAGACATATCGCGCAGCGGTCCGCCGAGTCTGTGGCCATGGTCAGCTCACGCTGCAGTGGGCTGGGGAGAGCTGGTGGGGATGGACAACTCCTCCTCTCCGACGCTGCAGCGGCGGGTGTCCCGCTAGAAGAGGAAGAGAGGCCACGGTCACTGGCTGGCCCGGGGAGCAGTGGGAGAGAAGCCCAGGTCCCCCCGAGAGGGAAACCCGCCCAGCTCCCCTGGGGAAGTTTCCGCGCACAGCTCACCTCTGCTGCGGCGAGCTCGCCTCCTGGGTGCCCCGACTGCCTGAACCGGGCAGGGCTGGGGAAAAACCTGCAGTGGCTCTGGGGATGGGCACTGGGAGCTGCAGCCACCAGTTCCCAGGGCACAAGCCCAGCACCCAGCCAAAGGCTTGCTCCACACTCCAAGCCTCGCCAAAATGCTCAGCTGGAGCGAAGGCACGAGCCGGCTGGGGCAGGCTGGGCGCCCGAATATAAGCAGTGAGGGCCACGATGTCACAGGGCGTGGCTGGGGGATGTCACAGGGCGTGGCTGGGGGATGTCACAGAGCGTGGCTGGGGGATGTCACCACGAGTCGTCCTGGGCCACCGGTGCTTGCCCCAGCAGCCCCACGGCCCCAGCACACGCCTCGGCGCTTACCCCAACACCACTGCCCTCTCCATTCCCCACGTCTTCTCCTGGGTGCTCGGCATCGGTGCTTCGAGCCAACCACCGAGGCCTTGGCCGGGGCTTCCCGGGGACCTGTCACGTCAGTTCTCAGCTGAAGGAGCTCCACACAGTAAAGGTGGATGCTGGAGCTAGAGCTTACACGCGGCGTGATTTCAATACTGAAAGAGGGCATCCAGCAGCATCTCCTGGATGTAAGTGACTGGTAAAACGCCGCCTTACAGCAGGCACGTTTCCACCTTCCCACCTTTAGCACGTGCTGGGGCAGGTACCAGCCAGATTTGGGCAGGCACTGTGGTGACTCGAGCAGCCTCGGCAGCTGCGACAGCCTGGGCTGCACCAGTGACAAACTGGCAGGAACAAGGAGAAGCGGAGGCAAGGCTTTAGTCGGGTGCTTCTTCAGCCTCGTGCACTAAGCGTGGCAGAAGCCACAGTGTAGGCTGACTAAAACCGCATGCTTGGGTTGATCCCTAAGCTATAGCAGCACTATTGAAGTTAGAGTTCGATATACGGCATGACAATTTTCTAAGGAGGGCCACTGGACATCGGCGCCGTTCTGTAAGCCTGGTACTCTCTCTAAACAATGCAGGCCTTGCTGACGACTGTATCGCCTCGAAGAGAAGCGAAAAGATTGAGAAGAGGGGAACATCCTGCCCCACAAGGCACCAGAGGCTGGATGATTGCCCAAGAAGCACAAACCGAGGGAAAGGTAAGGGCGGCGGGAGGGAGACTGCCACCACCGAACCGATTCCAGACCGAGAAGACTTGCCCCCCTCACGCCTGCGAGGAGCAGGCGTGCTAATCTACATAGCAAGCGAGGCTAATCGAGCTATATCTAACCAATGAGGGACAAAGTGATAAGAAGCTACCCAATGGTCGTTAGAGGAAACCTGTAGTCGTGTAGTCTGAAGTGTATGCATACTCTGAAGTTCTTCTGAGCAGCGTGCTAGCTTTGTGGCATTACCGCCTAGCACCCAGGCCTGCGCAGACATGAGGTAGAAGAATTACCTCGAGCCTGTGTGTATTGGCTGGCACACCGCGCGGTGAGGGAACCCTGTCTCTGGGATAGCAACGGGATCAAAAGCTGCCCCAAATCGAGCGCCACTGTGCAGGGAGCGACGTGGGCCCCTGTGCCCGCAGTGTGGCCTCCCTCATGCGCCCACGTATCCTGGCCGTGCCTGAGCACAGCCGGCCTCTCTGGGACGGTGCTTCCGTCCCCCTCGAAAGCCTGGGGGCACGTGTTATCCCGCCTGATGCCATTTGAAGCTCATTTCTTCTGTGATTTCAATGCCTTTGGCCTTAAAGGAGAAAGTAGTCATGCCGCGTGGCTGGCTGCCAGGCTGTGACAGGGCACAAGGTGTGGGAAGCGTTGTGACGCTGAGGATGGACACAGAAGGAGGAAGAAACGGCAGATTATTTCCATGAAAAACTTGGCACTGAATCTCCGCGCCCCCACCACCACCACCACCACCTCATTCCGGCACCAGCTGGAAGGTCAGGACAGCGAGCGACGCGACCCTGATAACCAGCCCGTGATGACCGCTGGCTGGCAACCGCCATGTCACTGAAATCTAGCGCTGAGTCCAAAGCAAAGGCAGTACGCAGCAGCAGGAAGAGAAGAGCAGCGGTTCGCACACGTCATCAGGCTGCAACTTGTGCCTGTCCTGAGTGGTGGGGTCTTCTTTTGTAGCAGGGGAGCGTGTCCCGCTGTAAGAAGCTTCTCAAAGCTCCCCCAGCTCCAAGTCTGCCCCACCTCTGCACCACGTCTGAGCCGATCAGCTGCGCCTCTGCGATAATGTATTTAAGAAGGGACGTGGTGAGGAGGAGTCGGCCTTGTGAGGGAGGAGTTGCGGCAGCTGCGTGAACACCAAGGTCCGTGGAGGAACGGAGGAAGAAAGGAGAGGGGAGGTGTGCCGGAGCAGAGACCCCCCTGTATCCTGTCATCAGACGACAGCAGGGTAGTCCCCCCCCGCCCATGGAGGGCTAGGGTGGAGCAGGCACTGATCTGTGGCCTGTGAGGAGCCTTTCATGGTCGACCAAGGTGACTCTGCCCGAAGGAGGCCAGGACCTTGTGGGGAAAAGTAGCCTCTGCTTTTGTAGTTCAGCGCTGGGAGGATTGCAGCATGCGGGGCTGTCCCCCGCCAGAGCAGCTCGGGAAGGGCTGCGGCCTGTGGGAGAGACTCCAGTTGACTGGGGAAATTTGGTGTCCCACACTGGAGCAGTGTAGGGAAACGCTGCGGGCCGTGGGGGGGACACATGTCGGAGAGGGTTTGTGGAGGACTGCCTCCTGTGAGAGGGGGACCACACTGGGGTGAACGGGGAAGAAGTTCCAGAAGCTCCCCCCCACCCAAGAGGGAAGTAGAGACAGCACCACCGACTGCACCCCCTCATTCCCTCCCCCTGCGCCCCTGGCGGGAGGAGGTAGAGATATCGGGAGCAGAGCTGAGCCTGGGAAGAAGGGAGGGGAGGGGGGAAGGTGTTCTCAAGATGTGGTGGTGCTTCTCACTGTCCTCCTCTGCCTGTTAAGTGGTGTTGTTGTTAGTGTTTGTAATAAATTTACGTTCTCTTTTTCTTCCCCTAACGAGCCTGCCTTTTGCCTGGGGCCATAATGAGTGATTTGCCCCTCCCTGTCCTATCTCAAATCCCATGCCTTACTCATTTTTCCCTTCTCATCGCTGGGAGGGAAGGGAGCAGTGAGCGGCTGTGTGGTGCTCAGTTGGCCTCTGAGCTCAAACCACGACAATGCCTCGTGCTGCCGCGTGGGGAACAAACCCCGACTTGACACAAGTCCCAAGAATCACAGCCAGGTTGAGGTTGGAAGACACCTCTGGAGGTCATCTGGGCCGCACCCCTGCTCGAGCAGGGCCACCCAGAGCCGTGTCCTGTGGGGCAAAGGGCCATGATGTCCGTCACCGTAGCCCCTCTCCAAGCCAGAGTGACCCCATAGGCCTCAGGAGGTGCCACGGACACCATCCAGCTAGCACGGCCCAAGGCGATGGGCCACGTCCATCACCGTAGCCCCCCCTCCCACCAAACTGGCCCCGTAGGCCTGAGGGCCCAGCGGAGCTGGGAGGAAAAGGTGGGCCGGGCACCAGGAAAAGGGGGACGACAAAGCAGCACAGGTGGGGATAACGATGCCAGCCACACAGATAAAAATACTTAGACTCAAAACCTGTCATTTTCATGTCTTTATTTCCTGGGAGAGCTAGGTTTTTGAGGCCTGAGCTGAGCCTTCTGGTCCCTGGGGGGTCAGCGCATGGCCCCGTGGCCGGCACGGCCCTCCTTTCGCCAGCTGCCGGAGCCGCCTTCCAGCATCAGCAGCGGGCTGGCTTCTTGGCATCAGAGTCCTCGGTGCTGCTAGCCTTCCTCTTCAGAGGTCTCTGGGGCCCCTGACGTGACCAGCCCCCTGACCCTGTGCAAGCAGAGGCACCGGCCGCAGCCTCCCCCCGCTCCCCGTGCAGCTCCTCTTGCTCCCCTGGGATGGCAGAGGAGATGGAGAGGGGGCAGCCAGGACCCTCTCGGAGAGCAGCGGTCGAGGTGCCCAGGCATTCCCCTTCATCTGCCGTGGCAGCACTGCTGGAGGGAGCTGGTCTGGGCACAGGAGACCCACCTCGGGACGCAGCCAGGCTGGTGCTGGTCAATGGACTCTGCTCTCGTCCCTCTTGCAAGGCAGCCCAGCTAGTGCTGGCTATGGGGCTGCGCTCCCGTCCCCCTTGGAAGCCAGCTGACCTACTTAGGGCCACAGGGTTGCAGGGAGACCTTCCTTGAGCGGCAGCAGGACTGGTGTTGGCCACGGGGCTGAGCTCCCGATCCCCACTGGAGATACCCAAGTTGGTGCTTGCCACAACGTTGAGCTCCTGGCCTGCTTGGGAGGCAACCTCACTGCTGCTGGAGGCCACGGGGCTGCGCTCCCGACTCTCTTGGACGCCGGCCGACCTGGTTAAGGCTAGGAGGTTGAGCTTCCCTCCCTCTTGAAAGGTTGGACAGCTGGTGCTGGCCATCGGACTCTGCTCCGGTCCCCCTCGGGAGGCCCTCGAGCTGGTACTGACTATGGGGCTCTGCTCCTGTCCCCCTCGAGAGACACCTGATCTCGTGCTGGACAAAGGGCTGCGATCCCGCCATTCCATGGAGGCTGTAGAGCTGAGGAGGCTCCCATGTCTCTCCTCCAGCCTCCTGGCAGCACGGGGCTCCCCACAGAGGAAGAGGTGTTGGGTTGCCCTCCCGCAATGTTCCATGGTGAACTCCACCAGTCCTCGCACAAATTCTGCCGTGTTGTTTCCAAGGTCGTTCTGCAGCCTCTCGACCAGGGACTCTTCATTCGGGCCATCGACAGCCAGAGTACTCAGGATGACCTGTTCCAACATGAGCCTCCGAGGAAGCTGTAACCTAGAGATGCGCCGCAGCTCCTGACGCAGCCAGGGCCGCAGGTTTTCGAATACACCTGGATGCTTACTGAAAAAGAGCTTCCAGTTGTAGGGCTGACGGCCGCTCACAAACCCTGCCTCTGGATACTGTGGCTGGTGTTCCGTGGATGCACGTGACACTGGCAGTGTGTCAGCTGTCTCGTCTTGTGCCCTGCCTGACAATGCCACAGGTGGTTGTCGTCTTACGGGGAACTCTCCAAATCGGTCCCCCTGCAGCAACGGCTGGATGGAAGTCACGCTCTTCCTGCAGACGGGACACACCGGCTTGATCTGTGCCCGCTGCCAGATGCAGATGAAACAGAAGCGGTGGAGGCACGGAATGATAAAGGCTGCGTTGTTGCTGGAGTGAAGACATATCGCGCAGCGGTCCGCCGAGTCTGTGGCCATGGTCAGCTCACGCTGCGGTGGGCTGGGGAGAGCTGGTGGGGATGGACAACTCCTCCTCTCCGACGCTGCAGCGGCGGGTGTCCTGCTAGAAGAGGAAGAGAGGCCACGGTCACTGGCTGGCCCGGGGAGCAGTGGGAGAGAAGCCCAGGTCCCCCCGAGAGGGAAACCCGCCCAGCTCCCCTGGGGAAGTTTCCGCGCACAGCTCACCTCTGCTGCGGCGAGCTCGCCTCCTGGGTGCCCCGACTGCCTGAACCGGGCAGGGCTGGGGAAAAACCTGCAGTGGCTCTGGGGATGGGCACTGGGAGCTGCAGCCACCAGTTCCCAGTGCACAAGCCCAGCACCCAGCCAAAGGCTTGCTCCACACTCCAAGCCTCGCCAAAATGCTCAGCTGGAGCGAAGGCACGAGCCGGCTGGGGCAGGCTGGGCGCCCGAATATAAGCAGTGAGGGCCACGATGTCACAGGGCGTGGCTGGGGGATGTCACAGGGCATGGCTGGGGGATGTCACAGAGGGTGGCTGGGGGATGTCACAGAGCGTGGCTGGGGGATGTCACCACGAGTCGTCCTGGGCCACCGGTGCTTGCCCCAGCAGCCCCACGGCCCCAGCACACGCCTCGGCGCTTACCCCAACACCACTGCCCTCTCCATTCCCCACGTCTTCTCCTGGGTGCTCGGCATCGGTGCTTCGAGCCAACCACCGAGGCCTTGGCCGGGGCTTCCCGGGGACCTGTCACGTCAGTTCTCAGCTGAAGGAGCTCCACACAGTAAAGGTGGATGCTGGAGCTACAGCTTACACGCGGCGTGATTTCAATACTGAAAGAGGGCATCCAGCAGCATCTCCTGGATGTAAGTGACTGGTAAAACGCCGCCTTACAGCAGGCACGTTTCCACCTTCCCACCTTTAGCACGTGCTGGGGCAGGTACCAGCCAGATTTGGGCAGGCACTGTGGTGACTCGAGCAGCCTCGGCAGCTGCGACAGCCTGGGCTGCACCAGTGACAAACTGGCAGGAACAAGGAGAAGCGGAGGCAAGGCTTTAGTCGGGTGCTTCTTCAGCCTCGTGCACTAAGCGTGGCAGAAGCCGCAGTGTAGGCTGACTAAAACCGCATGCTTGGGTTGATCCCTAAGCTATAGCAGCACTATTGAAGTTAGAGTTCGATATACGGCATGACAATTTTCTAAGGAGGGCCACTGGACATCGGCGCCGTTCTGTAAGCCTGGTACTCTCTCTAAACAATGCAGGCCTTGCTGACGACTGTATCGCCATGAAAAGATTGAGAAGAGGGGAACATCCTGCCCCACAAGGCACCAGAGGCTGGATGATTGCCCAAGAAGCACAAACCGAGGGAAAGGTAAGGGCGGCGGGAGGGAGACTGCGACCACCGAACCGATTCCAGACCGAGAAGACTCGGCCCCCTCACGCCTGCGAGGAGCAGGCGTGCTAATCTACATAGCAAGCGAGGCTAATCGAGCTATATCTAACCAATGAGGGACAAAGTGATAAGAAGCTACCCAATGGTCGTTAGAGGAAACCTGTAGTCGTGTAGTCTGAAGTGTATGCATACTCTGAAGTTCTTCTGAGCAGCGTGCTAGCTTTGTGGCATTACCGCCTAGCACCCAGGCCTGCGCAGACATGAGGTAGAAGAATTACCTCGAGCCTGTGTGTATTGGCTGGCACACCGCGCGGTGAGGGAACCCTGTCTCTGGGATAGCAACGGGATCAAAAGCTGCCCCAAATCGAGCGCCACTGTGCAGGGAGCGACGTGGGCCCCTGTGCCCGCAGCGCGGCCTCCCTCATGCGCCCACGTATCCTGGCCGTGCCTGAGCACAGCCGGCCTCTCTGGGACGGTGCTTCCGTCCCCCTCAAAAGCCTGGGGGCACGTGTTATCCCGCCTGATGCCATTTGAAGCTCATTTCTTCTGTGATTTCAATGCCTTTGGCCTTAAAGGAGAAAGTAGTCATGCCGCGTGGCTGGCTGCCAGGCTGTGACAGGGCACAAGGTGTGGGAAGCGTTGTGACGCTGAGGATGGACACAGAAGGAGGAAGAAACGGCAGATTATTTCCATGAAAAACTTGGCACTGAATCTCTGCGCCCCCCCCACCACCACCACCACCTCATTCTGGCACCAGCTGGAAGGTCAGGACAGCGAGCGACGCGACCCTGATAACCAGCCCGTGATGACCGCTGGCTGGCAACCGCCATGTCACTGAAATCTAGCGCTGAGTCCAAAGCAAAGGCAGTACGCAGCAGCAGGAAGAGAAGAGCAGCGGTTCGCACACGTCATCAGGCTGCAACTTGTGCCTGTCCTGAGTGGTGGGGTCTTCTTTTGTAGCAGGGGAGCGTGTCCCGCTGTAAGAAGCTTCTCAAAGCTCCCCCAGCTCCAAGTCTGCCCCACCTCTGCACCACGTCTGAGCCGATCAGCTGCGCCTCTGCGATAACGTATTTAAGAAGGGACGTGGTGAGGAGGAGTCGGCCTTGTGAGGGAGGAGTTGCGGCAGCTGCGTGAACACCAAGGTCCGTGGAGGAACGGAGGAAGAAAGGAGAGGGGAGGTGTGCCGGAGCAGAGACCCCCCTGTATCCTGTCATCAGACGACAGCAGGGTAGTCCCCCCCCGCCCATGGAGGGCTAGGGTGGAGCAGGCACTGATCTGTGGCCTGTGAGGAGCCTTTCATGGTCGACCAAGGTGACTCTGCCCGAAGGAGGCCAGGACCTTGTGGGGAAAAGTAGCCTCTGCTTTTGTAGTTCAGCGCTGGGAGGATTGCAGCATGCGGGGCTGTCCCCCGCCAGAGCAGCTCGGGAAGGGCTGCGGCCTGTGGGAGAGACTCCAGTTGACTGGGGAAATTTGGTGTCCCACACTGGAGCAGTGTAGGGAAACGCTGCGGGCCGTGGGGGGGACACATGTCGGAGAGGGTTTGTGGAGGACTGCCTCCTGTGAGAGGGGGACCACACTGGGGTGAACGGGGAAGAAGTTCCAGAAGCTCCCCCCCACCCAAGAGGGAAGTAGAGACAGCACCACCGACTGCACCCCCTCATTCCCTCCCCCTGCGCCCCTGGCGGGAGGAGGTAGAGATATCGGGAGCAGAGCTGAGCCTGGGAAGAAGGGAGGGGAGGGGGGAAGGTGTTCTCAAGATGTGGTGGTGCTTCTCACTGTCCTCCTCTGCCTGTTAAGTGGTGTTGTTGTTAGTGTTTGTAATAAATTTACGTTCTCTTTTTCTTCCCCTAACGAGCCTGCCTTTTGCCTGGGGCCATAATGAGTGATTTGCCCCTCCCTGTCCTATCTCAAATCCCATGCCTTACTCATTTTTCCCTTCTCATCGCTGGGAGGGAAGGGAGCAGTGAGCGGCTGTGTGGTGCTCAGTTGGCCTCTGAGCTCAAACCACGACAATGCCTCGTGCTGCCGCGTGGGGAACAAACCCCGACTTGACACAAGTCCCAAGAATCACAGCCAGGTTGAGGTTGGAAGACACCTCTGGAGGTCATCTGGGCCGCACCCCTGCTCGAGCAGGGCCACCCAGAGCCGTGTCCTGTGGGGCAAAGGGCCATGATGTCCGTCACCGTAGCCCCTCTCCAAGCCAGAGTGACCCCATAGGCCTCAGGAGGTGCCACGGACACCATCCAGCTAGCACGGCCCAAGGCGATGGGCCACGTCCATCACCGTAGCCCCCCCTCCCACCAAACTGGCCCCGTAGGCCTGAGGGCCCAGCGGAGCTGGGAGGAAAAGGTGGGCCGGGCACCAGGAAAAGGGGGACGACAAAGCAGCACAGGTGGGGATAACGATGCCAGCCACACAGATAAAAATACTTAGACTCAAAACCTGTCATTTTCATGTCTTTATTTCCTGGGAGAGCTAGGTTTTTGAGGCCTGAGCTGAGCCTTCTGGTCCCTGGGGGGTCAGCGCATGGCCCCGTGGCCGGCACGGCCCTCCTTTCGCCAGCTGCCGGAGCCGCCTTCCAGCATCAGCAGCGGGCTGGCTTCTTGGCATCAGAGTCCTCGGTGCTGCTAGCCTTCCTCTTCAGAGGTCTCTGGGGCCCCTGACGTGACCAGCCCCCTGACCCTGTGCAAGCAGAGGCACCGGCCGCAGCCTCCCCCCGCTCCCCGTGCAGCTCCTCTTGCTCCCCTGGGATGGCAGAGGAGATGGAGAGGGGGCAGCCAGGACCCTCTCGGAGAGCAGCGGTCGAGGTGCCCAGGCATTCCCCTTCATCGGCCGTGGCAGCACTGCTGGAGGGAGCTGGTCTGGGCACAGGAGACCCACCTCGGGACGCAGCCAGGCTGGTGCTGGTCAATGGACTCTGCTCTCGTCCCTCTTGCAAGGCAGCCCAGCTAGTGCTGGCTATGGGGCTGCGCTCCCGTCCCCCTTGGAAGCCAGCTGACCTACTTAGGGCCACAGGGTTGCAGGGAGACCTTCCTTGAGCGGCAGCAGGACTGGTGTTGGCCACGGGGCTGAGCTCCCGATCCCCACTGGAGATACCCAAGTTGGTGCTTGCCACAACGTTGAGCTCCTGGCCTGCTTGGGAGGCAACCTCACTGCTGCTGGAGGCCACGGGGCTGCGCTCCCGACTCTCTTGGACGCCGGCCGACCTGGTTAAGGCTAGGAGGTTGAGCTTCCCTCCCTCTTGAAAGGTTGGACAGCTGGTGCTGGCCATCGGACTCTGCTCCGGTCCCCCTCGGGAGGCCCTCGAGCTGGTACTGACTATGGGGCTCTGCTCCTGTCCCCCTCGAGAGACACCTGATCTCGTGCTGGACAAAGGGCTGCGATCCCGCCATTCCATGGAGGCTGTAGAGCTGAGGAGGCTCCCATGTCTCTCCTCCAGCCTCCTGGCAGCACGGGGCTCCCCACAGAGGAAGAGGTGTTGGGTTGCCCTCCCGCAATGTTCCATGGTGAACTCCACCAGTCCTCGCACAAATTCTGCCGTGTTGTTTCCAAGGTCGTTCTGCAGCCTCTCGACCAGGGACTCTTCATTCGGGCCATCGACAGCCAGAGTACTCAGGATGACCTGTTCCAACATGAGCCTCCGAGGAAGCTGTAACCTAGAGATGCGCCGCAGCTCCTGACGCAGCCAGGGCCGCAGGTTTTCGAATACACCTGGATGCTTACTGAAAAAGAGCTTCCAGTTGTAGGGCTGACGGCCGCTCACAAACCCTGCCTCTGGATACTGTGGCTGGTGTTCCGTGGATGCACGTGACACTGGCAGTGTGTCAGCTGTCTCGTCTTGTGCCCTGCCTGACAATGCCACAGGTGGTTGTCGTCTTACGGGGAACTCTCCAAATCGGTCCCCCTGCAGCAACGGCTGGATGGAAGTCACGCTCTTCCTGCAGACGGGACACACCGGCTTGATCTGTGCCCGCTGCCAGATGCAGATGAAACAGAAGCGGTGGAGGCACGGAATGATAAAGGCTGCGTTGTTGCTGGAGTGAAGACATATCGCGCAGCGGTCCGCCGAGTCTGTGGCCATGGTCAGCTCACGCTGCGGTGGGCTGGGGAGAGCTGGTGGGGATGGACAACTCCTCCTCTCCGACGCTGTAGCGGCGGGTGTCCTGCTAGAAGAGGAAGAGAGGCCACGGTCACTGGCTGGCCCGGGGAGCAGTGGGAGAGAAGCCCAGGTCCCCCCGAGAGGGAAACCCGCCCAGCTCCCCTGGGGAAGTTTCCGCGCACAGCTCACCTCTGCTGCGGCGAGCTCGCCTCCTGGGTGCCCCGACTGCCTGAACTGGGCAGGGCTGGGGAAAAACCTGCAGTGGCTCTGGGGATGGGCACTGGGAGCTGCAGCCACCAGTTCCCAGTGCACAAGCCCAGCACCCAGCCAAAGGCTTGCTCCACACTCCAAGCCTCGCCAAAATGCTCAGCTGGAGCGAAGGCACGAGCCGGCTGGGGCAGGCTGGGCGCCCGAATATAAGCAGTGAGGGCCACGATGTCACAGGGCGTGGCTGGGGGATGTCACAGGGCATGGCTGGGGGATGTCACAGAGGGTGGCTGGGGGATGTCACAGAGCGTGGCTGGGGGATGTCACCACGAGTCGTCCTGGGCCACCGGTGCTTGCCCCAGCAGCCCCACGGCCCCAGCACACGCCTCGGCGCTTACCCCAACACCACTGCCCTCTCCATTCCCCACGTCTTCTCCTGGGTGCTCGGCATCGGTGCTTCGAGCCAACCACCGAGGCCTTGGCCGGGGCTTCCCGGGGACCTGTCACGTCAGTTCTCAGCTGAAGGAGCTCCACACAGTAAAGGTGGATGCTGGAGCTACAGCTTACACGCGGCGTGATTTCAATACTGAAAGAGGGCATCCAGCAGCATCTCCTGGATGTAAGTGACTGGTAAAACGCCGCCTTACAGCAGGCACGTTTCCACCTTCCCACCTTTAGCACGTGCTGGGGCAGGTACCAGCCAGATTTGGGCAGGCACTGTGGTGACTCGAGCAGCCTCGGCAGCTGCGACAGCCTGGGCTGCACCAGTGACAAACTGGCAGGAACAAGGAGAAGCGGAGGCAAGGCTTTAGTCGGGTGCTTCTTCAGCCTCGTGCACTAAGCGTGGCAGAAGCCGCAGTGTAGGCTGACTAAAACCGCATGCTTGGGTTGATCCCTAAGCTATAGCAGCACTATTGAAGTTAGAGTTCGATATACGGCATGACAATTTTCTAAGGAGGGCCACTGGACATCGGCGCCGTTCTGTAAGCCTGGTACTCTCTCTAAACAATGCAGGCCTTGCTGACGACTGTATCGCCATGAAAAGATTGAGAAGAGGGGAACATCCTGCCCCACAAGGCACCAGAGGCTGGATGATTGCCCAAGAAGCACAAACCGAGGGAAAGGTAAGGGCGGCGGGAGGGAGACTGCCACCACCGAACCGATTCCAGACCGAGAAGACTCGGCCCCCTCACGCCTGCGAGGAGCAGGCGTGCTAATCTACATAGCAAGCGAGGCTAATCGAGCTATATCTAACCAATGAGGGACAAAGTGATAAGAAGCTACCCAATGGTCGTTAGAGGAAACCTGTAGTCGTGTAGTCTGAAGTGTATGCATACTCTGAAGTTCTTCTGAGCAGCGTGCTAGCTTTGTGGCATTACCGCCTAGCACCCAGGCCTGCGCAGACATGAGGTAGAAGAATTACCTCGAGCCTGTGTGTATTGGCTGGCACACCGCGCGGTGAGGGAACCCTGTCTCTGGGATAGCAACGGGATCAAAAGCTGCCCCAAATCGAGCGCCACTGTGCAGGGAGCGACGTGGGCCCCTGTGCCCGCAGCGCGGCCTCCCTCATGCGCCCACGTATCCTGGCCGTGCCTGAGCACAGCCGGCCTCTCTGGGACGGTGCTTCCGTCCCCCTCGAAAGCCTGGGGGCACGTGTTATCCCGCCTGATGCCATTTGAAGCTCATTTCTTCTGTGATTTCAATGCCTTTGGCCTTAAAGGAGAAAGTAGTCATGCCGCGTGGCTGGCTGCCAGGCTGTGACAGGGCACAAGGTGTGGGAAGCGTTGTGACGCTGAGGATGGACACAGAAGGAGGAAGAAACGGCAGATTATTTCCATGAAAAACTTGGCACTGAATCTCTGCGCCCCCCCCCCCACCACCACCACCTCATTCCGGCACCAGCTGGAAGGTCAGGACAGCGAGCGACGCGACCCTGATAACCAGCCCGTGATGACCGCTGGCTGGCAACCGCCATGTCACTGAAATCTAGCGCTGAGTCCAAAGCAAAGGCAGTACGCAGCAGCAGGAAGAGAAGAGCAGCGGTTCGCACACGTCATCAGGCTGCAACTTGTGCCTGTCCTGAGTGGTGGGGTCTTCTTTTGTAGCAGGGGAGTGTGTCCCGCTGTAAGAAGCTTCTCAAAGCTCCCCCAGCTCCAAGTCTGCCCCACCTCTGCACCACGTCTGAGCCGATCAGCTGCGCCTCTGCGATAACGTATTTAAGAAGGGACGTGGTGAGGAGGAGTCGGCCTTGTGAGGGAGGAGTTGCGGCAGCTGCGTGAACACCAAGGTCCGTGGAGGAACGGAGGAAGAAAGGAGAGGGGAGGTGTGCCGGAGCAGAGACCCCCCTGTATCCTGTCGTCAGACGACAGCAGGGTAGTCCCCCCCCGCCCATGGAGGGCTAGGGTGGAGCAGGCACTGATCTGTGGCCTGTGAGGAGCCTTTCATGGTCGACCAAGGTGACTCTGCCCGAAGGAGGCCAGGACCTTGTGGGGAAAAGTAGCCTCTGCTTTTGTAGTTCAGCGCTGGGAGGATTGCAGCATGCGGGGCTGTCCCCCGCCAGAGCAGCTCGGGAAGGGCTGCGGCCTGTGGGAGAGACTCCAGTTGACTGGGGAAATTTGGTGTCCCACACTGGAGCAGTGTAGGGAAACGCTGCGGGCCGTGGGGGGGACACATGTCGGCGAGGGTTTGTGGAGGACTGCCTCCTGTGAGAGGGGGACCACACTGGGGTGAACGGGGAAGAAGTTCCAGAAGCTCCCCCCCATCCAAGAGGGAAGTAGAGACAGCACCACCGACTGCACCCCCTCATTCCCTCCCCCTGCGCCCCTGGCGGGAGGAGGTAGAGATATCGGGAGCAGAATATCCTCCCCAATTCTCCTCCCATAATTCTACTAATTTAACCACCAGTTTTCCTTCATCCAGCACCACACCTATTCCTAACTGCACTTGTAAATCTCTACCTAGCAATTTACATCCTACCCCTGGCATTAACAACAGATCATTAACAGCATATTGATCTTCCCCTTGTATTAACACATTCTTTATAACTGGGACCAAAAACCCTTTGCCTTTGGCCCATACAGCCCAGGCTGTATCTTTTACATAATCTTCCTCCTTGGGACTTAATTTCAAATTTATCAAGGGCTCTTCCGTTGGTATACCCCCCAGGAGGTAGAGCTTCTGACACCCCTAGTGATTACCACCCTCATCCTGTTGGGTTACTTCAAACACCAACAGGTCCCATCTTTTCTGGGGGCATTCTTGTTTACAATGCCCCCCCCCCCCCTTTCCCACAATAAAAAAAAAACAAAACAAAACAAAACAAAAAACCCACAAAAACACAAACATCCCCTTGGGATTTCCCTAGCAGATTCCCTGTGTTTATTTCTAACAGCCTCTTGTGCAGTTTTCATAATTTTAGCTTTAGTTATAGCTTTTTTTTTTTTTTTTGCATCCTTCCTAACATATACTCTGGACTATTTCTCTCACCACACAGGGTATACATGATGAGAGCATCTCAAGAATGAGCCCAGAGAAACATCGCTCTAGATGTGGCCTCAGCAGTGCTGAATCACTTGGAAGATCACTTTCCACATCCTAGTGGCAATGCTTTGTTGTGTGCAGCCCAAGTTGCCAAGAGATTTCTTGGCTGCATGGGTGCATTGTCAGCTCCCATTCAACTTTGTGTCCAGACAGTCCCCTAAGGCCTATTCTTGAAAGCTACTTTCCAGACCACTGGTCCCCAGCATGTCCCGATTCGTGGAGTTGTTCCTTCCCAGGTACAGGACTTTGCACTTGCTCCTGTTGAAGTGTATGATGTTCCTGTCACCCCATTTCTCCAGCCTTCCACAGAAAGAAAATTAAGAGAAGGGCTCCACTGATGGTTACATGCTACAACTATGAAGAGGGAAAATATCATTGCTTCTTGTTTGTAGACTTCCCAAACTACTTGACTGGGGAAAGGGGAGCCATTTATCACTCTAGATGTCCTTGCTAAAAGAGAGTACAATGCTGGCTTGGGTTGACCTGGTGTGCTGCTAGTTTTGTCACTCTGATATTTGTGCTAGTGCCATTTGGAAAGAGAATATAAAATCCTTTGAGGTGCACTATCTAGCAGAGCAGCTTTTGTTCCACTACAGAAATAACTGAGAAAGTGGTTATATGAAATGTTCATAAAGGAAAAAGCAAACACAAGCAAGTGGCTCCATAGCTCAGGGGTTAGAGCACTGGTCTAGTAAACCAGGGGTCGTGAGTTCAAATCTCACTGGAGCCTGGGGGCTCTGCAAGATTTGAAGCTTTATCTTTCTGATTGCTTTCTAAAATAATGTCAGCACCATTTTTTAGAGCATCCACCCCAGCATAGGTGAAATACAAACATCATATAGCACCGATACCAAATAACAGGTGATTAGAAGCAGAGACAAATAAAAATAGTCAGAGATAAATCCTCAAAAGAATACCTCAAAATATTTTCAAAGTATAACAATTACAGATAAGAAATAACTAACAATGGGATTTAAAGCCTTCTGAACCCCAGAGACATTGTGAAGCTCATTGGTGAACAAATCTGAAATGGCTTCTAGATATTTACAGTCAGTTCTGGTTCATCACTTCATACTTAAGCAGGACAATGAAATTATGTCTCCAGAGCTCAGTAATTACAGAGTTGGCTATAAAATTTATAAATACGGTTTGTGGAGGAATAGTAACATTGGTTGTCTTCAAATTTCTGCTTGGCGGGGGGTGCTGAAAAGTTATGATTTTTAAGAAAAAAGAAAAAGCTAGGGATTAACCTACTTTGCATCTTCAGTTCAATGAACTGAAGTCCAGATTTATGAGATTTCACACTCTGCCTTTGCACATTTCCCATTTCTGCTCATTTTCAAATAGATTTCCTATTTTGTTCCACCAAAACTATCCAAACTAGTGATGTAAAAGGACTTTTCTTAATTTGAAAAAGAAAGCTCAAAAGTCTGAAACATTTTTGTCTTCTGGAGGTGGACACTGGGCGCCAGGAGAGACATAGCACTTTGGTCACCTCTTTTCAACCTGTTTCCTTACATCTCTTTCTTCCTAAAACAGTGAACACATTGCAGCTTTGATGGATTGATGTGTTTTCTCCACATGAGAAGTGACTTGCAGGAATTTCCTGGTGTTCCTCTGTATGTATCACAGTAAGGCTAAAGAAACAGAAGTCAGCAGGATTCCAATTAATCTGCAACCTAATAAACTAGCACAAGTTATTGTTATTGTAACCCAACATACTAGAAAATAGACATATGTGTTTTACTAAAAGTGAATTTGTTTCTAGACTGCTGTGGCTACATGTCTATTTACCCTGTCCCTCATTCCATCTTATCTCTTCATTTTACTTTTGTATGGCACTGCTGAGCAAGATCCGAAAAAGATCTTTGTAGTTCAAGTTCACTTTTGCAATCAGACTTGTGGTTTCAGCTTAGCTGAGCCTGGTAGTGGTGGAAATGATCCTCCGAAAAAGTTGTCTTTCATCTCTACGCAAAAATTACAAATGTCTAGGCTAAATTTTGCTGAATTCTTAATCTACATGGTACTTAATATTAATGTAAAAACACCTCTCCCCAGTAACCCTGATGTGATGCGTCACACTACACATACTGATGCTACTTGTTAAACATGGGCTTGATGCAAAGATCACTTTTAATAGTGGACCTTGGACCTTGTCCTAGCTAAATCCCTTTGTATTAACAATCCATCATCTTTTTCTCTGCTGAAAACAGAGCTTTTCATTAAGATAGAGCTTGACAGGAGGGGCAAAGAGGGCAGTGTCTTTTATATCCATATCCTAAGCCCATGTAAATGTGGGAGAGGAAGGGCACCTCTTCATCTTTGTTGACCCATGAAATGGAAATGCTATACATGCGTTCATAGATGCAGGAATGGTTGTGTAGCTCTGCCACAAGGACTGTAACAAGGCTGATCCACTTATGGGTTTACTCAGGAAAAACTCTTGCTCTTTAAAATTGCAACCTGCCCTAATCCAGAACTGGATAGTCTTTTATTGCATTGTTTAGGAAGATTTAAGGGTATCTTCCTGTATATCGTAGAAACATTGTTTTTCATATTTTCCTGAAAACTTCAGAATACCATTTCTATTTATAAAAAAACATATATTTATATTTATAAAAAACATCCTAGAAGTTGTGCATTTCTCTGGCATGCCTTTAAAAAAAGGGTACAAGGGAGGACCCTGGGAACTACTGACCTGTCAGCCTCACTTCTATGCCTGGGAAGATCATGGAACAGATCCTCTTAGAAGCTATGCTAAGGCACATGGAGGACAGGGTGGTGAGTCAAGACAGCTAGCACTGCTTCACCAGGGACAAGCCCTGCCTGACCAACCTAGTGGCCTTCTCAGATGGGGTGACTACATCAGTAAACAAGGGAAGAGCTACTGTTGTCATCTATCTGGACTTCTGCAAGGCCTTTAACATGATCACCCACAACATCCTTCTCTCTAAATTGGAGAGATATGGATGTGATGGATGGACTGTTTGGTAGATGAGGAATTGGTTGAATGATCGCCTCCAGAGGGTAGTCAATGGCTCAATGTCCAGATGGAAACTGGTGACAGGTGGTGTCCCTCAGGGGTCTGTATTGGGACCAGCACTGTTTAATATCTTCATCAATGACATAGACAGCAGGATCCAGTGCACCCTCAACAAGTTTGGAGATGACAGCAAGCTGAGTGGTGCCGTTGACATGCCTGAGGGATGAGATGCCATCTGGAGGATCCTGGACAATCTTGAGAAGTGGGTCTGTGAGAACCTCAAGAAGTTCAACAAGGTCAAATGCACGGTCTTACACCTGGGTTGGGGTAACCCCTGGTATCAGTACTGGCTGTGGGATGAAGGGACTGAGAGCAGCCCTGTCGAGAAGGACTTGGGGGATACTGGGAGATGAAAAGCTGCACATGAGCCAACAATGGGTGCTCACAGACCAAAAATCCAACCATACCCTGGGCTACATCAAGAGAAGTGTGGCCAGCAGGTCGAGGGAGATGATTCTCTCCCTCTACTCCACTCTCATGAGACCCCCCCTTGCAGTGCTGTGTTCAGCTCTGGAACCCTCAGCACAGGAAAGACATGGACCTGTTGGAGCGGGTCCTGAGGAGGCCACCAAAATGATCAGAGAGCTGGAACACCTCTGCTATGAAGAAAGGCTGAGAGAATTGGGGTTGTTCATCCTGGAGAAGAGAAGGCTCCAGGGAGACCTTGTTGCAGCCTTCCAGTACTTATAAGGGGCTTATAGGAAAGATGGAGAGTCACTTTCAGTTAATGTAGTGATAAGATAAGGGTTAACAGTTTTAAACTGAAAGAAGGTAGATTTAGATTAGATATAAGGAAGAAATTTTTTCCTGCGAGGGTGGTGAGGTGCTGGCCCAGGGTGCCCAGAGCAGCTGTGGCTGCCCCCTCCCTGGAAGGGTTCAAGGCCAGGTTGGACGGGACTGGGAGCACCCTGGGCTGGGGGAAGGGGGCCCTGCCCGGGGCAGGGGGGTTGGAACTAGATGACCTTTGCAGGTCCCTTTCAACCCAAACCAAACCATTCTATGATTCTAATAAAATCAGTAGGACTACAGAATTCAGAGTGGGGAAAAAATCACCCAAATTTATCTATTTTCCACTTCTCCCATAATGAATATGCACAATCTTATTCCAAAAAAGATATAATGGTTATAACAATAATGTTTTAAAAACAACTATGAAATGTTTTGCTTGCACACTAGAAAAAGGGTGACTGCAGCTATCAAAGACTTCTGCTTGGCAGCACCATTCTACACAATTATCCTACCACTGCAGTATCCTCTTGCACCATGTCCCTGAGCTGCCTCCTCACTCAAACCCAGCTCTCCTATGGACCTGGAACTACACAACGACGTACAGCCAGATAAATCACACACAATTCATAAACTCTGCAAGGGTGGCTGGGCACCTTCCTCAGCTGGAGACAGCCCCACTGTGGATGTTTCAGTGTGAGGAAACCCACCTGCTGGTCTCCCAGTCCTCCTGCTGACATGTCTGTGAAAGATAATCCAGCATTTTGGGGAAAATCAAATGCAAACCCTAGGAAAAAATGTTCCACACCAAATAGCTAGTAAAAAATAAAAAAGAGATAATGAGAATTGCTCATAGGTTCACCCACACTTTGCAGTGGCCATGGACCAAGATATCTATTTTAAAAACAGAGAAGTCAAGTTTCCCACATGACTGAAGGACAGAGACTTTCTTTAATAATAGCTATATGTACCTGTCTGCCAGGTACAGGGAGCTCCACAGTATCCACAGGGAGATCTATGCACAGCCTACTTATCATCCACCCACATCCAACCACTGAAGACTTCTCCAAAACTTGGTGCAAAATTTTTTTCCCAGGGAAATTGTTGTCTCTTGGAGTCAGTGTAATCACTACCTGCTTGTCCTGAACTCCAAGGCCTGAAAAGAGTATTACCATAAAATCCAGTAATCCAACAGTCTAAGTGAGACCTTCTGGCTGCCCAGAAAGGCTGAATGCAAAGACACTGTGCACTAAAACTGATGTGAATGTGGCCTTGGTGTTCCCCAAGTCTGCCAGCTGCCAGCACCACATACTTTAGATGGCATCTTCCCAGAAGCCTTGAATATCATGATGACCTATCACCAACTGCCCATTTCTTTCAAATATGTGAGCCTCTTACAAACACAGCAGCCCTGGCAGCTGACAAAGGTCATCTCCCTGCTGAAGACAGGCACAGAAGCTCAAAATCAGAAGCTTCTGGCCAATATCACCATGGTGGAAATATCTCTGCATGAATGTGTGAAAGGGATTACACTCTGATTCAAGGAGAAAACACAGAAGAGCAGTCCACATGGGGATGAGAGCACCCACTGCCAGGTAACAGAGCTGGCAACTTGTCTCAAAGCCATAGACTGATGAAGCAGGTTTTCAGGACTCTACCTTAGCGTCCAGTGTGATATTTACACAACACTCTGCTTCTGGAAATGCTGCAGCATTCCAGTCTCTTAGTGACTGTGGTGCTTACCCTTACAATTTCCATATCTGTTGAACAGACTAGGAAACCTTGTCTTCTAAATGTCAGCTCCCTCAGGGTTTATACTGGCATTATGGTTCTTCTGGACTCAATCAATGAGATGCTGTTGACCCAATTAGGACAGTTTGAATATGAGGTTACCTTCCCAACAGATAGTCTCATTCCTGTAGGCCATACCTTCATGAAAGACCTGGGGGGAAAAAAAAAAAAAAAAAAAAAAGAAAAAAAAATAGATTGTTGTTGTTACTGAAAATTTAACCAAACTATAAAATGCCAACCACATCTGCTTTCACACCTAGGCACCTTGCCATGCAAGTAACAACATAAAGGCAGATCAAGGATGAGGGTAAGAGTCTGCTGTAAGGATACAGCAGAGGACCAGAGAGTCTGCCTTAGATGAAGAGATATAAGGAGTTTGTTGTTTTTAGTCCAGCAACAGGAAGGCTGAAAGAAGACATGATCACCACTCCATTACAGGACTAAACAACTAGAAGGAAAAAAAAAAAAAAACAAACAAAACTATTTAAACTAAATTGTGTCATTAGCATTAATTAATATATTAGACTGGAATTTAAAAAAAAAAAAAAAATCTCCAAAAGTCAGAGGAGTCATTTCTCAAGCACCTTGAGCAACAGGAGGGGGAAACTCCATGAGAGGTCAGAAAATGCAGCAGCAGGTTTTGGAGGAGCTGAATAGCACAGCTAGAATCCATGAGCCAAGAGCTCACACCCTGTACTCTGTTCATCAGTGATATGATCTTGCCTAAGTTCAGCAGCATCCTGTGCTGTGTGAATACTCGTGTGTACCCATGTGCAACTTTATCAGTCTTTTAAGTAACTTGTTTCTCCGTTTCCAGAAGCAGGAGATAATGACTTTAGGTCTGCTTTCTCCTCCACCCTGGAGAGCTTGTGAGGTACCTGTTGATTGCCTCACCTCCCTCCTGCCTGTTAGGAAAGCAGTTCATTCCCTGTGCAGCAGGTCTAGTTAAAGTGCTCAGTTGCTCTAATAATGGTCATCTATTTATAGCCTTTTATAATTTGTTTTGTGACAGTTTCTGCAAGATGCTCCTTGATTCTTGCAAGTTTGTAATGATTTTCCCCTTCCTGTGTAATTGAAAGTAGCTTTTGCGCTCAGAAAAATGACTGTAATAAAGGCCATTTCATGTGTTCAGAGTAAATAACAGGACTTTAATAGTTTTTTGATGAAAGCTTAGAATTTCCCTTTGTTTTCCTTCAATTCTTTTCAATCTTCTGGGTCAGATGAGCCTGGTTTACCCTAAAACTTGTAAGAGCAGAAGAGGGACAGAGTAAAATGATCTGAATGCTGTACAGCCTTGCCCATTGCTAGCACAGCAGTTCACTCCTCTGCCTAGAGTCTCTGGTGATGGCACACTGCAAACAGCAGAAGGGCAAAGTCTGGAGATGGCACTGGCTATGCTTAATTTGCTCATTCCAGAAGTGACTCTCACCAGATACAACAATCTAGTTTTTTGTTAGGCAAGCTATTCAATTTTGTTGGAATTGATACAACTGAACTGATGAAACACTCTCCAACCCTTTCCTACCACAGATATCTGTATCATCATAGCTACCACTACACTTCTCTTGCCACTGCAAATTGTAGTGAAAAACTGCATCATTTTTATTCCAGAAGAGGATCTCCAGGTTTTCTCAATTTTCTACAGTATTTTTAACCTGAAGAATAATTTTTCTCTCCATGTATCTCCTGGTGAAAATGCTGGTGGCCTTGTCCTACCTGCAGTGCTGCTGGGGGAATGTCAAAGCAGAGGAAGAAGTCTTTCTCTTTGTTGTCTGTGCATCAAAGTTTAGACTTACGACAGTCCCCATACCCCCCAGCCCTTTTTCAGTGGAAACAGGACTCTGTGAGAGTCAAGTCCTGAAACCACAGCTATACTCTTGCTCTCTGCCAAACTCAGTGGGGCCTCATTAAGCAGTGGACTCTGGGATTTCATTAGTCAAGTCTCAGGTTCACATATTTATGGTTGTCCTCTTCTTACCTCGTCACAGCTGTGTCTGGAGTTTCTTCACAGCTGAAACTTTCAGCACTTCTCAGATGGGCTCCAGCTTTGTGCTCCTCCATGGTCAGTCCATAGCCCTACACCACCTCTCTGCCTTTCCCCTTTCCTCATTTCCCAGCCTTTGCCTCTTGCCTTTTTTGATTCCCTCTTTCTGAGCATTCCCAGTTGGTGGCCCACGCATGTCCATGTGCCCTTCTAGGTGCCAGCTGGGACTTCCCCAGGCGTCCCAGCAGCCAGAAGAGCTTGCTAGCAGTGGAAGGATGCATAGAACCATTTCTGCACTGTCAGTGAGCTGTGTCTGAGACCACCAGGAGGCATTAGTCCTCCTCCAAGGGCAAGCAAGTGGTGGGAAAGACTTGCATGACTGTTCAGCTCCAGACGTCTTGTCCCAGCTTGGCTTTAGTGCCCAGAAATACCTTTCAAGTTAACCACAGTTACAGAAGAGACGGAGCATTAGCACAGTATCAAACCTGGTGTCTTGAAAGTCTAACACAGTTTGATCTGGCCTCTCTTGCATTCAGTTCTGGGGCTCTCTCCGTTACCATGAGAGGGCAGCACCTGGGCTTTCTGGAAGAGTTCCTGGGTATTGAGCTTCCAGCAAAGATGCATCAGGCACTCTGGAAAACATTCAACAAGCCTACAGAGAATTCTTCTTTTTCTTCAAGTCTAAGACTCAGTTATGCAGATGGCAGGTCCAAACTAAACCCTTCAGACAGCTTTCCTCCACAGTTGGAATGTTTTCTTCTTTGTATAATCAGTTTCACAAAAGGATCTCAAATTGCCAATAAATTCTCCTACTTCCGCTCAGGATGGAGGTGAATTGCATATTGTTTTGTTTTGTCAGCTGCTATAACCAAAGTGTTTCAAGAATTTGTGGGTACCGAAGAGGGATTATGAGTCTAAGTCTCCAGTCAAGCCTTTGGGTTTCCTATATACCCATGGCTGTAATTCCCCAGCTTGTCACCAGCAACAAACCTGAATGATGAAGTCCACAGCATGATTATGGGAGCCTGGTATTTGCTTCCTTTCTCAAGTGAGCCTTATGCTTCCTTTCTCAGGAAAGCAGAGCTGCTTGGGGCATATGTTTGCTTTTATTTTACCTTGTTTCTCTCCTTCCCCCTCTGCAGTAGTGGAAGCAGCAGGATCCAATTTGCAGAGAAACAGTACAGTTTCTCTGTATACAGCTCTGTATAGAGCTCAGCGTATGCTGTAGTGCAGAGCATGCTTTCACAGAGCTGAAGACAAACAAGCTACTCTCTATATTTGGGAGTTTCTGGCTGGAAAGCAAAAGAGCAATTTCAGTAGGCACTATACATCACACAGATGTCCATCCGAATGCTTCCAGGGAGTGGCACATTCACTTTTGAAGAAAACCATGTTCTAGGAGTTACTCTGCTTTTGTTTGTAGAGGTAGTTCTCCTGGAAACCATACAGGAACTTCCTGATTCAAATACAATTGACTGTGACTATGCAGCTGCACAGATGCTGGTGGAAAGCAGCATAATTATATTGCCATTGATGCTCTGCTGGACACATCAGCTAAGGATCCATCCCATGTCCTTTTCAAGGCTTAGACCAGGAGAAGTTCATCCTAGAGCAATCATATGTGAATGTGAGGGGTTGAGAAGTTAAAGGATTAGTTTCAAGGAGTTAATTTGCTGCCATGAAATTCATAGACTGAGCATAAGCGAAAGAGGATGAATATCCCCAAAGAGAACAGAATGAACCTTTTCAGATGATTTCATTGGCAATGAACTTTTTTCACAACAACTGGTCGTCTCAGTTGATTTTGGAATGAGCAGTCAGAACTGAAACAAAGCTGTTGGGTTTTTCCAAGTGGGAACTGAAATGTTAGATTCTCTGCTGACTTGTGCTGGCCCCACAGTCAAATGTGATATTCCCCCTGGCATTTCAAAGTGTTAATGAAGTCCAGAGATGACCTCAACTCTTGTTTTATATTTCATGGAATATTAATGGCAAATTCAGTCCCCTGGCCCCAGCCAAGCAGATAGCCAAAATGCAGCCTTGGCTCCATGTCAGCCTCTTTTATAGCCCCAGGGCAGAGCCTCAGCTGGCACACTGTATCACAACTTGAGACACTGCAGCCATTTCCCTCAGCTGAAGATCTGCTTTCCTAAGTGTAAATATTGTATATTCTGAACCTTTACGCCAAGGTAAATTTTATCCTCATTGCAGTCCTGAGCCCAGTCTTGGACCTCATCCAGACCCTGGACGTTATCCAGAATCTCTTCTGCACTGGAACCATCCCTGATTCAAGTTACTCCTTTCTCCATGCCACATAGGTCCATCTGTGTGATACACCGTTAGATTTGATGCTGTTGTGTACCTCTAAGCCTGCAGTTAAGTAGGAAGATGTTCCCAGGGAAGCACTTCTGGTGAAACTCAGGCAGAATTCCTCCTGTCTTGCTAGACACTATCTATTGCCTTTCCACAGGCACTGGGACAAGGTCGTGCCCTTTCTGAAAGGTGAGAGGAGTGAGTGCTGAAATCATATATTCTGATAGCAACCAATGGTTTATGTCCTTTCCCTCTGGCCCCACCAATTCAAGCTACACTCTGTTCTACAGCTTCTATTTTCTCCTGTACCATAGATCTCCTCTGGGGCTTCCAACCATTCAGTTTCAGAAGTAGAGAACAAATCAGACACTAAGGTAGTGACTCATACTAGAAATTGCTACTTTTACACACTCCCCACCTAGAATACAAACAAGATCTCCTTGGGATTTCACAGGGAAAGATGTTGGTGTCAAATGCAATTATCATGAGCCATCTACTATATTAAGCTTCAAGAAGAAGTAATTCATCTAATTGTTTAGAAATCAAAGGCAGGGGCATATTTTTGGGTCTACAAGGCAAAGCAGGGGCAAATCACACTCAGCTAGCATCCACTATTGTTTTCACATGCTGGAGGTTTAGATCAAGAAAACTGTGGTTATTTGTCACCTGGAGAGATGCTCGTCACTCTATATGCATTCAGGCAGTTTGGCAGTAAAGCCACTGAGATTCAGGGAATGCAATGCAGTAAGTGACCCCGATGAGGACCCAAGGACACATGTTAGCAGGGTGCGATTTGTAAGCAGTCTAGCTGCAGAGTGTTGCCAGACAGGAGCACCATGCCCACACTTCTCCTGACCCCCTGCAAGCAAGACACTAAGAGTTGTGCTTGGAGTGAGAACTGGGGTGACACCAAGATTTAAGTTCACACAAGCATTTAGGAGTTGAGGTGCTGAATCAGAGTCTTGTATCAAAACCATGAGGCTGTAAAATCATGTAGGGGCAACTGGGAACAGGCTGTCTCCTAGACCCCCCATAGCACATGGGGGTCTTGGAAATGAACCTGCACCAAACAGCAAGCCCAACTTCGGGATTGATTCAGCTTGAGCATCAGACGGAGAAGGGAAAAGATTTATGAGCATTACATAGGAGAACAGCTGTCCTGTAACTCTACAGTTACCCCCACAGGGCTTTTCTCTTCATTTTCTTCTTATGTGACTCCTGAGCACAGTGTCCTCACAGGTCCAGTTCAGCTGGAAGGGTCTCATGTTTCTTTGCAGACCACAGAGAGTTCAGGCATTTGGGATTTCATTCACTCACCTTCAGTTCACCGCTCATACAGTGTTCCCAGCCACAGCTAATGTTGAGCTAAAAATGTCCAGGGCTTCCAGGATGAAAGGACTGGGCTGTGCACCTGCTGCTTCCCCACAAGCTGCCTGTGCAATGTCGGGATGCTGGGGGTGAAGACCATCACAGGGGGAAACCAAATACAGCAAGACTGTGTTTCACAACACAGGATGAGCCGAGCATAACTCAACTACATGGAGCAAGAAAACCAAAAGCAAAAGTGTTTCACTGAGCGAATCCAAAGTCATCCTGGTTGTGAGCAACTGCATGTGGCAGGAGGCCTGTGGAAGCTGCAGCAGGTATCTTAAGCAGCCACCAAAACACAAAACATGCAGCACAAATGATCACATTGAGGTCAACACCCAAAGAACAATCAATTCAGCCTTTCCCAGACACTGTTCAGAAAAGTACTTAAACTGCTTAAATCCTGTCACAGCAGAAAAGGGATGACCCAAGAAGCTCAGCTGTCTTCAGGGAAAGATCCACCTAATCTGTATGTGGTTATGAGAGGAACCCATATGAAAATCCTGCCCAAGCCTGTGCATGGGGCAGTGGGAGCAGGGGAAAGCAGCCCCATATCTTCAAAACAAGCATGAGCATTGCTGGCCCCTTACCCTGAGCACAGGAGAATGGAAGCAATGAGAAATCCTAAAAGTTTCTGGCTACACATAGCAGGAACCTCAGTAGAGAAGTGAGATGCGAGTGAAGAAGGGCTGCAATGGATCCAGGAGCAGGATGAAGAAACCTAGGAGAAGTGAGAGAGCCAGCATGGGCTTTGGGCAATACGATTGGTGGAAGTCATGAGTCAGATACCTGGAAGCCCTGTTTCCTGACATTGCAGCCTGAAAACTCCCTTGCGGGTGTTTCCTGCTGCTTGGCTATTCTGGTTGATGCAGTCACCTGCTACTCTTCCCCATATTGTGCTGGGTAGCAGATGGAGGATGTCACTGGCCAAGAATTCCTTAGCCGGAGAGAAAATACTGTTAGGCTTTCAGTTCTTTTACAAGCTGCTGTGCAGTTACAAAGGCAGAATAATGGGTGGAGAAGAATTTTTCCAGGTGCATCCTGCAGGCCAAGAGATGTGCCAGAGCCAGGCATGGGTGGCAATACCTGGTCACATGGAATACCGAAGCACCTCTGTGGAAGGAGCTCGGCAGGACCTGGACGCAGACACTCAGACAGGTGGCTGCTCTTGAGCCTTGGCCAGGGAGGTTTGTGGGAGGTTGCTGTGTTGTGATTACCTTCCAGAGATCCTTCCCAACCGTGGTCATCCAGTGGTACTGTGATTCACTGAAGCAGATTCATCAGCAGCAAGGATCTGCCCAGTTCTGTGTTTACGTGACAGAAATGATGGTGTTGTGACAGTCTACCATCATCCAGATCTCGTGAATTTACTCCAGGATTTCAGTGTATGTTCAAACAGCACTGAGCTATGTACCAAATCAGCCTCCAAACCACCCACATATTCCATTTCATTTTCTCTTTCATTTAGAATCCTGTTCCTAAATGCATGTTTCTTCTGACTCAGAGTGATGGGACTATGAGCAGGTCATTTCTACAACCCATCCTTCTTTGAACTCAGAAACCTCCACTTAGCCTCTAGACATGCCCATGGGGTCCAACAGCATCTCCTGCAGCTCCTGTCCTTTCTTCCTGGAGTTTGGCTGTAACCACTCCTGTGCCATCCTCCTCTGCATTTTTGGTCCCTTTTCCTCCCATCTCCCTTTGTGCAGCAGAGTGCACAGCTGCTGTGGAGAGCTGCAGAAGGCCAGCAGCTTTCCATCACCAGCACACCAACCAACAGGCCACCAGTGGGCACCCAGCTCCGATCGCACCAGCAGATCCTTCCTTGCCAGCACTGTCAACAGCATCAGCACATTGCACAGCAGGTGCCGGGGATAGCCCAAACTATCCCGATCAAGGCACAGTGAAATATGCCCAACAACTGCAGACGGGTCAGAGATGATACCTCAAGGCTCTCAGAGATCCCAACTACACATATCAGTGTCAAACAAGATTAGTTTCAATTGACATTGCAGCTGGTTTATTGGGTACCCATAGAAGTTGCTTTGTTCCCTGCACTTGGGGCCCAGTCCTGCCCCTCACTGTGGTGCTTCCTGACCCATCAACCACGGCACACTGAACAGTGTCTGTCCAGGCAGGAGGGAAAATGGAGGCTGGAGATGCTCTTCTTCCATCCACCCCTTTGCAGCAATGCATCTTCTCTTCCCCACAATATTAGGATGGGAGAGGATGATGGAGATTGTGTTGTCCATGGGGAGAAGGAAGCAGTCTTTCTTCTCTGAAACAGAGTTGACTAGTAAAGAGGAATAACAGGGAGAGAGACATTGGCCACATGCACAGCTCCTTATACAAGACTGCAGTAAAGTATCAGATGGGATTTTGATGCCTCTTCAGATAGCAGTGTCAAAAAAGAGCTGAGTGGTTTTGCGCAGTGCTACTGCAAGTGCAGCTTCAGGAGGGGAAGGGCTTTGTCTGAGCAATTCCACAAGAACAAAGGAAGCACAAAACCAGCAAATGGACTTGGACTAGTTTTTCCTATTTAGACTCATTTGTTACAGAAGTATCAGAAATGCTGGAAGTTGGAAAGGTTCAAAAAGTAAAGGCTACTGCCAAGGCTTATGTTCTCCTGCACTGTTTGAACTTTTGATCCACGAGTCACAGAATTACATAAGTTCCCTCATTTTTGCTAAATAAAAATGTTCTCATAACAGAGAAAAAACCTTTCACAGAAAATATGATGTAAGCAACCACAGAAACTGGAAGGTAAAGAAAAACCCAGTATCTATTCTCTGAAGAGACGACATCAGATTAAAGCCAAATTTACAATCTGGAGGAATGCGTCATAATTTTCAATCATGTCATGGTTGGCACAGTGGATACCAGCACCCCTTGCAGCTCCACACTATGATCTTGAAGTTGAGTCTTCAGAACAAAAAGATTTTTGCTCAGTTTCTTTTCTTTTTCTTCATAGCAGATATTGTGTATCTTTAAAAACGCCAGTTTGAGGACTGTCCCTCCATCATACTCAGAGTTGTGCAGGTGTTGGGGATCTCTAGATACACTGATTCTCCCTCCTCTTGGCTTGTAGAGGACAAAGACTGTGCCTTACTCCCACAGTTCCCCAGGGAGACAATATCATCCCCATGAACCTGCATACTGAGCAAGGAAGAAGTGCATTGCACCTCTCCATGGCCAGCCTTCCCTCAGGGCTCACTCCAGCTCTTCTGAGCTCTCCTTCAGGCTCTGAAAGCCCTGACTTACAATGGCCCCAAGCTGGAGATGACTCAAGGTGGGCCATGACATGCCAGTCAGGAACCAGCTGTCCCAAACGCGGGGCATTTGTAGTTCAGAGTCCAGCTGGCTCTGCAAAGGAGCTGTGACGCCCCGGCATGCGGCCCAGCCTGGCTCCTCGGAGCTCGTGCTGCTCATTTCACACCCCACGTTGCAAACTGTCGGGCCACATGTTTCCCTTTAGCACTGAAACTATGAGGCAGCAGTGCTGAGAGGCCTTCAAACCCCCGTGATGCTGCTACATGACTTCAAAACAATTCCCTGCAGGCACTTCACAAAAAAAAAAAATTAAAAGCAAATAGAGGGCAGCTGCAGCTAGGACAAGGCGTCCTGTGCTGAAAAAAAGTCCTAGAAGCAATTGAGGGGGTATCGGGAGCGATATCTCTTAATCTGAGATTCCTAAACTCAAATGAAGCAAGCAGGGAAATAAGTGAAATTCCACAGCAAGAAACCACCTTTTCATCTCTTGTCCCACTAGTTTTCTCCTGTGTCCAGCTGGCAGCCAAGCCTTTCGTCACCTTCAGCAGCATGTGACAGTGGTGCCTTCCCAGCTCTGCTCTGCAGAGACCTTTGGGAGAGGAGACAGGGCAGCAGGGAACTGCAAAGCCTGTGCGGGGTGACAGGGAGGTCCCGGTGCCCCTTGGCCCCCCCTGCCCAGACTGCCACAAGCTCCAGCCCTGCTTGAGAGACCTGGAAAGCATACGTGCATCTCTGCACAGAAACAGATCGACTTGCTCCCACCCCCAAAGCAGAGAAAAAATGAGAATGAATAGCTGAAGAGCAGACTTCAGCAAAAGCAGGAAAATTAAGCCAGTCAGTTAATGCACAGAAACTGCAACGCGTCAGAAAGCAGTCTCCCTCCATGGCTGTGAACATCGACGTAACTGCATTAAATACAACCCTGTGGTGTCTGTGGGTGGTATTCTACATAATCCCTTCTTATGAGAAACAAGAGCAAGCCAAATAAATTATACCTGCAGCTAAAAAAATTATTTCAGCTAATTGCAGAATGTCATCTTTTTTTTCTCTCCAAAAAAAAACAGGTCACCAGTAAATGACACTTCCATTTTATTTTTTGTTGTCTATCATATTCCACTCCAGTGGAAAGCAAGCAGCTCCAATGTGGGCAAAGAGCAGCAGCACCCACAAACAGCCACGAACCCATCGCAGCTGCTGCAGGCTTTACTGCAAACATACACATACCAAGGCTGTTGGGGGCTGGCGGGAGTGAGTGAAAAGAGAGTTTTATCTTTCAAACTGTGGAGTGGTGAAAATTAATGCAGTGGGAAGGTCACAGATACGACCCCAATGAGTTGCTGAGGCCAGTGATCTCCGTGATATTTGGAGCCTGTGGTTAGATTGTAGTTCAGTAAAGTAGGAGCCAGGGAGGCTTCGAAGGAGGGTCATAATTTACATCCTAGATAAACTGGCAGAAAATCAACACAAAATATGACATTTCATTTCTTATGCATGCTCCTGCCTGCACTGGCACCCCCCCCTCTGCAGTCCCTGCCTGGGAGTGGGCTCTCGTCCCGCTGAGAGACCCCCCACCAGCTGACTGCAGGGGACAGGATGCCTGGGCGAGCCAGGGAAGGAGGGAGGTAAGTGTGAAGGACCCTTCCTGGCAAAGGCAGAAGTTTTGCTGGTGAATTTGAACATGTCTCTGTGCAGGGGCTGGCCAAGACCTACCGTTAACCATCACAGGGGCCGATGTGAACGCTCAGACAGCCACAGCTGCAGTAGCTATAAAAAGCTCCAAAACCATATTCATTTTGTGTACTACAGATATTTCTTCTTGCAGCTCCAGCACTGACCTCCATCTCACATACCCAAGGGAGACCTCACCTCTACATTCCTTCCCTGGCACAAGATTGACCCAAGGACATCCATTTTAGACCTCAAAGCCAAACTGAAGCTCTCCGTGTCTTTTCCTTGTCTGTGTGCAACATCTAGATGGAAAATAAGCTTTCTCCTTTGCTATTTTCCCTTTATTTTGTGAATTTAGGTTAGGGTAAATTTATAGTTGACATTATGACTCAAATTGTAGATGAGGATTAGGGATTACAGTTGGAGTTAATATGAGTTAGGATAAAGATTCGAGTTTAGTACTGAGCTATGATTAGCAATAGGTTACTTTTAAGGTTAAAATATGCAATTAGGTTTTTGTCTGTGTCTGTAGGTTAGGTAGATTTTAGGGTTAAATCTATGGTGATGATTGAAGACTTAGATTTTAAATTTCAAGAGATAATTGCCTTTGGGTTGGAATTAAATTTTAAATAATTTGAAGGATTGGGCTGATATTAAGGTTAGATATGATTAACTCTTGCATTATAGTAGATTATGGTTAAATATAATCTAGGGCTGATTTAGGAGTTCAGTTTGAATCTAATTAGAATTATAATTAGACTATTATTTGGCATAAACACTGTGATTTCTGATCAGGGGGATATAAGAATTTGCATCAGTGTCTCATCCTCTCTAGCTGCATTTCCAGCTGATGCCACTGTTTTGGTGCTTACCATGAAGGTGGGAGAGCCCAGCCCCTCTGCCATATCTTGCTGTTTGGTCTGTGGCACATGATCATCCAAATCCACATGCTCATACAGAAGGATGCTGCTCCCTTACCCGTTTGACAGCAGCATCTCCAGCTGGAGTGCTCCTTGCCCGTGCAACACCAATCCCAGTGGTGGGAGACAGGCTGCCACGAGAAGGACCGGATGATCTCCTTGGTATCCAGCCCAACTCCCCACCAAGGGTACAGGTTCCTGGGAGGAAGCTTCCTTCCCCACCCCACCGCTCATGGGCAATGTTCCTTATAAGGTCCCCAACCAGACGACATGCTCCTACCACACGCATGGACCTTTCTATGGAAACCAAAACAGATCCCCAAGCCAAATAAACAACTTTATGCACACCCAAATTCATGGCGTAAAACCAGGAGCTGCTGGCTGTTCCTTGTAGCGATAGCCTCAGAAATGTGAAATCCCTAATGACACCAGGCCAAAAGCAGTTTGGAGTTATGCTAGATGTAAGATTACAAATACAGATGCTGTTTTGGTTGCAATCCATATTTTTGTTTTATGAGGCACACAAAGTATAAATTAAGTGTGGTTTTGTTTATAACATGTTGACACTTTCCCAGGTTTCCAGCCATTCCAAGCAAGTCAGGGGAAATATCTGATCATTTAAATGTATTTTCCATTCTATGCCTAAGCCTTTATGAATAAAACCAACGATAGTTATTTCAAAATAACTCTCTTCCATATATAACTATAACTTGTCTGTGAAAAAAAACCTCTTTGTGTTTAGTCAGTGCTATTTTATTCAGTTGCTGTAAAAGCATGGAAGAGAAGACTCAGTAGGTTGTTTATTACCGTGAATGTTATTTTTTGTACTTTACAGGATGCATTTGCTGTCAGAATTTGTAAAATATTAATCAAACAAACAGAAAACAGTACAGAAACTACAACTTGAAACAAAGGTGATTTCACAGCAAGAATAAATCCATAACGGCACATTCCCCATCTTTTTTCTGTCAACTATGCCACCTAAATGCTTCATTTACAGAAATTTTGCTTTTGTTTTGGTATTTCTTGACATCTTATTGTCTCAGTTTCATTGAAATAAGAACAAAGGAGAGAAACTATCTGTGAATAACAATGTTAAGAAGCAATTAGCCAGTAGAAAGCAAAACACATGATCATGCAATTAAAGTATGTGACAATTCACATGCACAAGAGGGAAGTGCTACATTTCAGTAGACAATATTTAAACCAGTGTATTTCATATACTATTTGTCATACTCATTGCATAGAGTGCGATTCTTATACCGTAAGGGACCTATGAGGTGGGAAGTTGCCTGTATTGTGCATCACTGCTATCTCCCCCCATATCTCACCACCCCGACTGTTTGCCCAGGTACCACGTCCATTTGTCCAAAGGAAGGCCACCCATGTTAGACTGGTTTCCACCAGAAATGAGTGCTAAATGAACACACAGGCTGTGTTCTTGCCCACTGTCAGACCTCCCAAAGTACTTACACTGGATCCACTGAGCAATTTCAACTGGATCTGATGGGAGAAAATTAATTGAGAGTTTCTGAGTTTGTTCAGTTTTATGAGAATTAGCAGCTGATGGAGGAAGTAAATCCAAACTGATTCCAACCCTGGAGGGATGACAGGGATGCTGAGCATCGCATAAGCAGTGGACAGCACATGCCTGGTTCCCACCTCTGGCTCCTGATGAGGATCACATAAAGGTAGGCAGGGTCCAGGGAAGAAGCCACCAACACTCTACTGGGAGGGCAGTGCATGGACCTGCAGATACTACCAAGAGATCTGGGACATGTGCAGAGCCTCGGAGGGTTGCAGTGAGGATTTTTCAGTGGACATGGGAAAATAAGGTATTACAAGAAGTGCAGAGTATGGTCATTAGGCAAGATGAATTCCACCCCAGGCAGCTGAACTCCTGCTTCCACAAAGCACTGTGCTGAAAAGTGTGGGGGTTTTGTGGAAAAAAATTTTATGGAAAAGGGAATTTGAAGTGATTTGCTTTTCATTTTATTTGAAAACAAAAACACAAATTCTAGTGTTTTTACAGCAATTTGAGTGTTCTATGACCAAAAATATGTTTTATTGAGCTCCAAGGCTGAGAAGAGTCCTGCTCAGAATAAACAGCAAAGATAACCAAGTTTGGTTTCCTAACTTTAGTGTCTAAAGTAGGTGTGTCTACAGCATGCTATGTGTCCCACGCCCACGGCAGTCAGAAGAGACCCAGTCATACATCCAGTGCTGGCTGGGGGACTGACCTCACCAGGGCTCTCACACCCCGCATGGCAAAGGTCTCCATCACTACAGAAGATGCCTGGGCCCATGGATCTGATGGAGACCTCCACTTTGCAGACACCTGCAGTCAGGCATGTTGAATCTGTTGAATCCTACTCTCCAGTGTGTACTGGACACACCAAGCGCAATGTCCTTCCCACGTACACCTGATCATACGCCCTCAGCAGGAGACATCATGATGCATTTCAGGAGATGCAATCTGAGGAGAAGCCTCAGTGATAGAAGAGCTTTGCAACTACTATTCTTGTGACCAAGATTTCCATGTTTTCTATTAAGCTATTTTTTTCATTCACTGAATATTTTAGACATTTTTATTTTTTTCCATGTGAATTTGACATTGTCCTAGTATATCACATATAGTATTTTATTCTGATTTTTGTTTAAGTTTACCAAAGCTTCACTGAGTGCTGCCTTCAGTTCTTGCATTATATTGAATGTTGGAGGTATCTGTTGTGTTTCTGGTTCTGCAAAGTTTTCCTATGTTTAGCATAGAAAGAAACACTTCCTTATTAAGGTTTTCAAGATCCTCATGTATTCTTCCTCTGGTATATGCTAAAAGAGTCTCAACAATCATTGCATCTTACGGATCCATTTTTTAGAAAGATGTAGTTTGGCATTAACATCACAGACCTTATATTTGGACTTCATTAAAAGCTGTAGCTCTTTTGACAAGTGCTTTTTAAAGACTAAAAATATTTGTGGTCTAAAGATGGCCTTATCTTTGTGAAATTTTGGTAAATCATTGTACCAAGACAGTGGCTACATGTTTCTTTTCAATTCAGAACAGTTTTACTCAGCCAGAGCTGCTGTCCTGACTCCTCATTTGTGGGTTTTGGTCTTGCAGAGAATAGTTGCACATCATTCAGATACTGCACCTCATATTTCAGGACCAGTTGTTTAGTCCAAAAGCATCCAAATTTCCCTTACTTTAGGTGAATAAGTGGAGAGCTTTGGTCCTCATATGGGGATTTTCAGGAGCCTGTACAGGCAGACATTGTCAGCCCGAGTCTGGAAAATTCCGTTAGGAAACTAATTTTTTTTCTGGGCCTTGCCCTAACATCTGCCTTGCCATCTCCTAATGGTTCACTGAAATGGGATAAAGGAGGCAGGATGGTGGAGAGATGCTTAGAAATCACTCAAAATATTTATTCTTTCTCTTGCTAGATCAGCAGGGCGTATCTCAAATCACTTGTATCAAAGCCTGATTGAAGCCCTTTTGACATTATAAATTGTCCAATATAAGTAAAATTCACAAACACCTACATTCTTTGTCTGTTTTGACCAGTGGCACTGAGAGGTTATCCCAAATAGTACAGGCACTCTGCTGCAGAGGTAACCAAGCACACAGATGAAATGCACAACAAAAGCAGCCTTTACAGTTCATCAAGCAATTGCCACTGTCATCACAGTTTCTCTGCTCATTATTTCATCCTCATTTCCATTTTTTCCAGATAATGAACTATAAAGAAAAATAAAGTAAAATTAAAAAAAAAAAAAAAAAAAAAAAAGATAAAGCCGTAGGTGAGCAGTGAGATCAGACCCACCATGGCATAAAACCTCAGCCTGAGAAATGGCAGGGCAAGTAGGCAGGACAGGAAGGGCAATGCTGCCTGCAGACATAGCACAGATGTCCAGGGAGTGGGATGGGGTGTGTCAGATGATCCTGGTAAGAAAGGGAATGAAAAGAAGATAAATCCTAGAAACTGGGGGAAAGGAAGTCAATGGGTTAGGTAGGTGCAAGCAGAAGTAGAAAGCAAAGGCGAATAGACCAGAGCCTGTCCCAAAAGCCTGTGGTAGCTGAAGTTGTGGGCAAGCAGTTCACTCCAGCAGATGATGGCCTGAATGATTTAATGGGTCTTTTCCAGTTTAGCCTTTGCGACGCCACAAAGCTACTGGAGTCACTTTATGTAATACGTTGGAACAAGAAACATTCCAGACATAGTTTTCCAAAAGTACTAAGTTAGTGCAATTTTTTCTTAAACCGGGGATGAAGCAGGGGGGAGGAATTTTCACAGAAGCTCCAGAGGGAGCATAGTTAATATCAGACTGATTTATTGCCACATGAAGTTTTTTCTGGCTCTATTTATGCTCTGAACTTGAAGTAGAATCCATCCCTAAGGGGGAAAGGGCAAGAACATGTTTATTTTATGCAAAAAACAATCTCCTTTCACATTGCAAAAACTGTGCACTGGAACAGGATGGGATCATTTCTCTAATTTTTTCTTGGTATTCTTTAACATTTGATATGGTCCCTTCACTGGTAAGAGATGTGCGGGACAGCGTGTCTGAGGGAGAGTGAGCGAAGGAGAGCGGTGTCTTATACCCTGCAGTCCCTGGTACTCATTTCCTGACAGAGAGTCATGTATAGAATCTAGAGCTTCACTTTGCTGCTGAGCCCACAGATAGCAAAAAAATGGCCAAGGATGTTGCATTGCTACCTGGAAACTCAGGCCTAAGAGTGCAAGTCCTGGACAGGCTGAAGAGGCTCATTGGAGCAGCAAAGAGCCTGCAGCTGCCTCATGGTTGATGCAGAAGCAGTCACAGCCCTGATTCACAGTTCATCTCTACCTCAGAAAATAAAGGCATGGATTAAAAAGCCCTGTGTGACTCATTCTTCAACCACCTCTGATAAATAGGGCTCTGAACTCTCCTGAACAGGACTGGAGCCTGACTCTGATCTCAGTGAGGGGTGTAAGGTTTTAGTTACTTCCTAACAGCTGGATCAAGAGCTCCAAGCATCTTCTTATTCCCTGCCCTAGAAATAGCTAGTAATTAAAGTATCAGGGAACAGTAGTATTTTCTCCCACCAGAGCAATATTCTTCCCTTCAAAATATTTTGCCGATGTTTTGCCATTTTAATAGTCCGGGAAACTGAGTGAAGGCCCTAGACATGAGTGCTAAACACGAGGGTATGTCAGGCCCTTGTCCTGATAATAAATCACTGAACTCAGCGCCGAACAGAATGCCTTTCCTGCATTAAAAACATTTATTCCTCTGCAAGCTTGGTTGTGCATTTCATGCCTGGATGCAGGACAGATAATGTGGCTCTATTTCTCTCCCATCAGCACAGCTGGATCCCCATTTCTTTCAACTGTAAATATCTGTTAAAAAGAATATCTGCAACATGGAACTCCAAACACTGTGACTGTAAATAGCAGTAGGAGGGGAAGCTTGTTAGACTAATGTGATTGTGTGGTAAATATTGGGAGCCAAAAAGAAACATGGAATTTAATACAAAGGTGAAGGATAAAAAAGGGTTAAGGTTGGGCACATTCAAAGACTGGAGGCAACACCTCTAAAGGGGCAGTTAGAATAAGAGCACTTAAAATACTTTAATTAGAGTTGGAAGCCACCATGCTGATAGAAAACTACGATCTAGTTACCATTACTGAAACTTGGTGTGGTGAATCCCATGACTGGAGTGCAGCTATCGATGGCTACAGGCTGTTCAGAAGGGACAGGCAAGGAAGGGGGTGTGGAGGCATTGCCTTCTACATCAAGAAATTGATAGATTGTGAAAAGCTGTCCCTGAAGAATAGCCACAAACAGGTTGAAAGCTTGTGGGTAAGAATCAGTGACCAACGCAACAAAGGGAATCTTGTGGTTGGTGTCTACTACAGGCTGGCCGATCAAGGGGAGCCTATTGATGAAGCCTACTTACTCCAGCTCCAGTAGGCATCTGCTCACAGGCTCTCATCCTGCTGGGGAACTTCAACCACCCCAACACCTGCTAGAAAAGTAGCACGGCGAGCTGTAGGCAATCCAGGAGACTCCTAGAGTGAGGATAACTCCTTCAGCCAGGTAATAGACAGCCCTACCAGAGGAGATGCGTTACTGTTGATCACCAGCACAAGTGAGCTAATTGGTGACGTCAAGATTGGAGGCAGCCTGGACTGCAGTGGTCATATCCTGGTGGAGTTCACAGTCCTGAGGGAAAGGTCAGGCAAAGAGTAAAGTCAGGATCCTGAATTTTAGGAAAGCAAACTTCCAACTGTTCAAGGAGTTAGTCAATAGGACACCCTGGGAAACTGCTCTCAGGGGCAAGGGAGCAGAACAGAGCCGGAACATCTTTAAGGACACTTTCCACAGAATACAAGAGCTCTCGACCCCCATGTGTAAGAAATCAGGAAAGGAAAGCAAGAGACCAGCATGGCTGAGTCAAGACCTGCTGGTCCAACTAAAGGGCAAGAAAGAAATGCACAGACAGTAGAAGCAGGTACAGGTACCCTGGGAAGAGTACAGGGACACTCCCCGGTTGTCTAGGGATGGGGTCAGGAAGGGCAGGAAACAGCAGGAGCTGAACTTGGCAAGGAACACAAAGAATAACAATTAGGGCTTCTACAGATATGTCAGCCAGAAAAGAGAGGTCAAAGAAAGCTTACCCACCCTTGATGAGCAAGACATGCAAACTGGTAACAACAGACGAGGGTAAGGCTGAGGTACTCAACAGTATTTTTGCCTCTCTTCAGTAGATGAGGAATTGGTTGAATGGTCACCTCCAGAAGGTAGTCAATGGCTCAATGTCCAGATGGAGACTGGTGACAGGTGGTGTCCCTCAGGGGTCTGTATTGGGACCAGCACTGTTTAATATCTTCATCAATGACATAGACAGCAGGATCCAGTGCACCCTCAACAAGTTTGGAGATGACAGCAAGCTGAGTGGTGCCGTTGACATGCCTGAGGGATGAGATGCCATCTGGAGGATCCTGGACAATCTTGAGAAGTGGGTCTGTGAGAACCTCAAGAAGTTCAACAAGGTCAAATGCACGGTCTTACACCTGGGTTGGGGTAACCCCTGGTATCAGTACTGGCTGTGGGATGAAGGGACTGAGAGCAGCCCTGTCGAGAAGGACTTGGGGGGTACTGGGAGATGAAAAGCTGCACATGAGCCAACAATGGGTGCTCACAGACCAAAAATCCAACCATACCCTGGGCTACATCAAGAGAAGTGTGGCCAGCAGGTCGAGGGAGATGATTCTCTCCCTCTACTCCACTCTCATGAGACCCCCCTTGCAGTGCTGTGTTCAGCTCTGGAACCCTCAGCACAGGAAAGACACGGACCTGTTGGAGCGGGTCCTGAGGAGGCCACCAAAATGATCAGAGAGCTGGAACACCTCTGCTATGAAGAAAGGCTGAGAGAATTGGGGTTGTTCATCCTGGAGAAGAGAAGGCTCCAGGGAGACCTTGTTGCAGCCTTCCAGTACTTATAAGGGGCTTATAGGAAAGATGGGGACATACCTTTTAGCAGGCTGTGTTGCAACAGGACAAGGAGTAATGGTTTTAAACTAAGAGGGTAGATTTAGACTACATATAAGGAAGAAATTTTTTACAATGAGGATCATGAAACACTGGAACAGGTTGCCCAAAGAGGTGGCAGATGCCCCATCCTTGCAAACATTCAAGGTCACACTGGATAGGGCTCTGAGCAACTTGAACTAGTTGAAGATGACCCTGCTTGTTGCTGGGGGGGTTGGACAAGATGACCTTTACAGGTCCCTTCCAACACAAGCTATTCTATGATTCTGTGATTCTAAAATGCAATAGGATGGAGTCTAATAGGAATCTGTCTGTGATCACAAACTCAGTCGCTCATGACACAGATGTTTCACTGGGCAATGCTTGCCTAGCTATCACTCAAATCACTGACATCCCCTTGGGAAACCTATGAAACAAGCTGCTAAATAACAAAGAAACTTCCAGGCCACAGAGGAGTCCACCAGTGCAGAGCTAGCAACACAAAAGGGCCTAAGGAAGTGCAAACATTTTAAAATTCTTACCAAGCCACCTAACAACATCCCTGTTGTCCACATATCCTGCTGAGAAGTCGACTGCTCCCAGAGCACAACTTACAGGGAAACTTCTTCAGCATCTTGGGAATAGCAACATACCTCATTTACCAACATACCTCATTTACAGCCAACCTCAACATACAGCTGGATTACATGTTTCTCTATAAGTTGCTGGAATCTGTGGATAGAGACACTTTCACTGGCAATATGATAAATACTGGTGGTGAGCAGAGATAAACCAAATACAGAACTGGGCAGCTCCCCATAGGTCTGACTGGCTGTGCCTTTCCTGCTGCTCTGGCCAAGCTCAGCCACTAAGAAAATGCTGATGCACACAGAGCAAACAATAGCAGGAATGTATAGATGCAATCAATGTTTTCTATTTATATTTTGTCTTGAGAACATAGAAATATGGATTTCAACACTAGCACCTCAACTTTTGCAGAATCTAACAGATGAAAAGTGTAAATCAGGTCCCAAAAGTTTTGTTCTTTGCAGAATGCAGTTTCCTTGTCCCCAGTCCAGTGTTTCAGGAAAGCTGACCCAGTATGTTAAGATACTGCATTCTGAGAAATAGTTCAAGATTTTCATCTTCATCTGGATTTCACACTAAAATCAGTCCATAGATCTCTGCAAAAGGATCATTCTGTTTTACTTCTGCAAAACTGATTACCACAGCATTAGAGACAGGACTGGTACCTGAAAGCTGATGCCTACTCGGTAGACATGCAGGTGTTACTAGAAACAGAGACCTCTGGTTTTGGGTTCCCAGTGAGATACTTGGAACTTTCTTTACAGATGACTGTCTCCACTGCCTCCACTATATCCAGGCAGAGGACTGAAGAAAGGTAGTTTTTTATACAAAGACAAGGTGCGCGAAGGTAAGACCCCATTGTCTGAGAATAAGCAGCAGAAGAGTGAACACAGCTCCTGCGGGTCAGAGCTGGACAGTGAAGTGGGAAGAAAACACATCTAAGTCCCTAGAGCAGAATAAATTTCTGCCACTTGTCACCTTGGGCAAACTGACCCATGCTCCAACATCAGATGGATTTGGACTTAGATATTGTTGAGGATATTGGCCCTGGCTCCAGCTGTAGCATGGCCATTTTGATGTTTAATCCTGCAGGTGGGACAAGCCATCGTCTGATGTGTCACACACGGAGGGCTGATGGAGAGGCAATGACGTGGTGGTTGTCAACTGAGCACTCCAAGCACTTGTGCCCACCTTCCATTTGGACAGTGTTGCTAACAGCAGAGGCACTGAGATGTCTACATTTCCTTTCCAACTGTAAAGGGTGAATGCATTTCTATTTGTTCTCCTTCATGAGTTTATGTGCAAAGAATTTATCTCATATATTGATCAAATTCCTGACTCTGACAGTGGACACCATTAAATCTCCAGTTTTCTGCATCTCTAATGTCATATCTCTGTTAAGATGTTTGTTTAATATAAAGGTCAGCACCACGCTCAAGCCCACAGCCACAGGAAGTGCCTTCTTTGGAAACATCTGGCAATCAGGGTGCAAATAGTTTGGAGAATCACTGGCCTGGATGGCAGCCCTGCTGCCCTGGGGCCAGGCAGTATCACAAATGGGAATCTGTGGGTCAGCATTTTGCATTTCACTTACTGTAAACATTTGGATTTAGGGAAATTCAGAGTAAATATTGCCTTTAACTTTCCACTGGTCAATATTTACTTATTCTGTCAATAAATCCTGATGTTCATTTTAGCAGAAGCCTGTACTTGTTTGAACAACATGGATTCTCCTCTCAAACAGGCATCCGCATGAACAGGAGGCAGAACAGTCAGTAACATCTGCGCTGCCCTCAACAACCAGGCTGGCAAAGCAAAGATGGTTATTTGCAGAGAAAACTCTCCAAAAACCACACTGAACTTGAGCTTCAATCACATGTGAGAAAAACTCCGGTACCTTCTAGCCCTTTTCACTGCTGAAAACCAAACTGTGCCATGGGGAAAGTTCCTCTGGACTCTTCCCAGACTTTACCAGCTGCTGCAGACTCGAGCTGCAGCTGAGAAAGGCCAAGGTGTCCTTTGGTACACTTGTGAGGGGAGCCACCCTTCCCAGGGTCTCTTGATGACCACACTCCTGCTTCAGGGGATGGGGTCTCCTTTGGCTTGTGTTGCCCGTGGTTGCAGTCTGGTGCCAGCTTCAGCTGCCAGTGTACTCTTGATGTCCAAGGTGCTATCACAGAAAAGCTGGCTAGGAGGAGCTTCTGAGGCCCCTAGGTCCCACACCCTCTCAGAGAAGTTGTCCATTGCTAGCTCTCTAGAAAAGGTCAATCACGGGTCTGTCTTGACCCATCCTGAAGACCTGATCCAATAGTGCACTGCCAAGCCAACAGGGAGGTGTTCCTACTCCTGTGATCCTCACTGTCCCCTGGCCAAGCTCCCTGACCAGCTCACCCAGGGCCAGAGGCACATCTGTGCCAGGGCAAAGGAAGGACAGGTCTTTGGGTGTGGGAGAGGACTGCAGCAGCCCCAGTGCAGACCAGTTTCCACTTCTGTAGTAGTGTATCCTCAGTTTTGGGTTATAATAACAAATCCACATCTTTCAGACATTAGGTGCTTAAAAAGGCAGTAGCAGAGGGATGTCTGCAAAATTCTGCATTGATATCCCGATGTGTAACAGAAAGTTTAGAGGAATAGGCCCCTAAATCCTGAAGGTCTGAGCTCACAAATCCCTTTGATAAAGCAGAAAGGCTGCTGAGAGACAACACTGCAAAACTACAGAAGATGCTTTCAGAACAGTGTGTGTCTTAACCCATGTTCATGGCAGGTACAGGCACAACTGGACACACAGTGGGCGTGAGGCAATGGGGTCAGGTGCCAGCACAGATGTTTCTGTGCAGATACAAATGCTGTTTCCAATAGCTAAACTCATGTCCGGCACTGCCTCTCCAACATGCTGACACTAAAAAAGTCCAAAATTTAGGATCAAATATGGGTCTCTAAGACATCTCCATGGGCAGTAAGATTGATTACATAAACAACGGGTAGTTGGTTTTCCAATCAGTCTTTCAAAAAGAGCCAGGAAGAATTTGACTCATAACTGCATTTATAAAGCCAGCACTCTGCACTGAAGCCTTGTAAAACAAACCAGTCCTCTCTATGTCTAATAATAATAATAATTTTTCTTAAAGAGGCTTGTTACAGATTCAAGCAAGGGTTGCAGCCTCCAATTGTGTTCTAGGGTTATTTAATCAGTTCTTGTAAGGAGCAAAGCACAGAAAGCAGCAGTGCAGAGACAGGAGGCTGGACTCGTGCCAGTGCCAGAGGGCTGCTGAGCTTCACTGACAACTTTATTTGCTCCCTTAGGAGGAGGGATGACTCTCTGGAAGGCATTCACAGCCAGTTCAAAGAAAAAAGAGTGCAGCTCTCTGCACCCCAGCACTTGACTAGCAGAAACCAGGGCTGCAGTCAGATCTGGGGAATCCCCAGCTCTATCTGCACCAAGAAACCCAGGAAAATTAAATTACACTACTGCTCAGTGAGATAACTGGATGCTCCCTTAGTGAAGGGAGAAAGACAGTGTGACGAATTGCTCTGTCTCGGTATGAATCTATAACTGTTTCTGATCCTAGCCTGTGATTTCTGGCTGGAGATTTCTCAGGCTCTGCACTTTTCTTTGGATCCAGTAACCTGTTTGGCCAAGGTTACAAGCCCTGGTCACTGCTCAACTCACCACACAAGTCATCTGGTCCCAACTGTTTTGCCTTTATATGATTATTTTCTCTCTTCCACTCAAACTCAAACCTCCTTGGAACCGCAGTGCTTTCAAACATCACTACAAAATGGTATTGTTTGGAAATGTGTTGGTGCATTTTGGGCCAGACCTTCAGTCTCTCCATTCAGAGGACCCTGACGGGGGCTTGCTGCCCTCCTGCTCTTTGGGGTCTCCAACTTGGCTGCAGCCAGGTTAGCCAGAAGGTCTCCCCAGGAGAAAGTCCCGTGCATGTTGCGCTTCTGCTCTACCCTGATGCTATCCCATAGAGGTGATGTTGTGGACGGACACGTGTGATAGCTCTTCAGCAGACATGAAGTGTGCTGCAGGGGAGTCGTAAAGCGTTTCTCGTGTCCCCTGGGTATTATCCCCACAGAACAAGAAGCCTCCAGCCTCCACCTCTCCCCAGGCTTGTGCAATGGTGGGCACAGAAATCCTCTTCTTGCTCCCAGGGTTCATGGCTTGGCTCTCAGTTCCTGCCGCAGCTCCACAGCCACGCTGCCTCTGAGGCTGTGCAATGCTGAGCTCAGCGGGACGTGGGGCCTCCTGGGCACCACGGGGGGCTCCTGCAGTGCTGCATGAGGAGGTTTGCCTGCGTGTGCAGTGACCGTAACCCGGCTAAATCAAAACGCTGAGGAGTCCTGGCTTTGCCTGGCAGGGGAGGTTTGCTTTGACACTTTGGAGAAACACATACCCAATCTTGTTGATCATTTCTGCTTCATACAGCCATCTCCAGGAGCTGCTTCCCTCCCATCAGCACCACCACACATCTTAATCCCCCCACATAGCTAACAAGCCAGCCATTTCAGTGTTGTTTGAAAACAAGGGACAAAATTGGTCTCATGAAAGATAAACGCAGCTGGGACCAGAATAAAAGTACTCACACAACAAGGAGGGGTAAAAAGTGAGTGGGGAAGAAGTCACAAAGAAAGTTGAAGACTTACAGCTGGGAAACACATGGGCAGCTGAAAAAATTAAGACAAAGAGAGATCAAAGCAAACCCCTGAATATACTAATGGTGCTGGAGGAGGGTGGTGACAGCTGCAGAAATGCAGGTGCTGAAAATCAAGGAGCCACATCCCAGCCCAGACACGTCAGTGGGTGAAATGAGGGGTGCGCTATCTGCCTGTCAATGTGCCCCCCACAGTTATTCAGCTGCCCAAAATGTGGAGCTGCTGTCTATCATCAGTTTGGCTGTAGCATTATGGCTAGCTGCTTGTGTACTGGAGGTGGTAGGATTGCTGCTTGCATAATACCCACATCTGCACAAAAACAGTCTGTATGAAAGAAGAAACTGGAACTATAGAGCATTAAGTTGCATCCATTTGAATTTTAAAATAAAGCTCAGGAACCTTTAGTGAAAATCTTTCTTCTGCTCTGAACAGTATGGGCCTCATGAGTTTGAGCAGGAGGGCCAGAAATTTTGGTGGTTTGGGTTTTTTTAATTTTGGAAGTGAATTCCCTTGATCTCAAGCTGAGCGTGCCAAACCTATGAACCATGCTAACTCCTTGGAGTCAGCAACAAAGAAACTGAGCGTCCTGCTCTCTTTTCATTGTATTTAGTAACCATTATACAGGATAAGAGCTGAGCAGATGCTGTTCTCCCTGCAATGCATCCATCAGCTCAGGTGGCAGCTTTCCTTTACAGCTTTTCCTGCTATAAGTGAATGTGTTGATATCTAGATTTGGTTTGCTTTTTAAAGTGCTGGTCTATTTAACTAACACAATAAGAAAGCCTACAACAGGTGTGGCTGATGAAAAACATAACAAGCTGACAATTACAGATATAAAAGCCCCAGAACATTGTCCCATGTTGTGGCCATCAGTCAGGCGTGAATCAGCTTGGCTGAGCCTGTTAACAGCAGCCAATGCTGCCATCCTCCACCCCATCAACTCCAGGCTTTTACCCCCATGAAACAACACAGTGCCCAAGGTTTCATCACATCATACAAGATGAAGTGAGCAGGAATCAGGCAACCAGCAGAAGCAACAGCACAGCCACAGCACGTGTAAACTGGTGACATATCCATGGGGGACTAGTCTGTTGTCTACAGGCAGAGAATGGGGTAGATCTTGTGAAGCTAGAGAAGAGAGCAGTTTTCATGAGACTAGTCACATTAATAGGGCTGCCTGCTTGCAGACCTACTGAATCGTCCACTGCATGGACCCTTGCACTGGTACATGTCACCACGTCCACACGTCCATGGCATTGGGGAGGGATCCAGCAGGCACAGAGGCTGCAGCACCCAGCCAGCCTGTCCAGAGGCTTCATCTCCTAAACGGCCACGTCTATTGTGAGATGCCTGGGCAGATTCCCAAAGGCTGATAATTGTGCCTGGGGTTTAGTAAGCTTTGGGATTTTTCTAGGGTTTTGGACATCTGTCTGATTGCGATGACTTGGAGAATGGTTCTCATTGAAAGGAGAGCTTTGAAGCTGTGGGATTGCAGGAAGCTGCAGGAAGCAGATGGATTTAACTGACAAATTGAAGCTCACTGAGTTTTGGTTTAATTAACTTTTAATTGGCAAATTTAGGACTCATGCATTTTTAGTATAATTAGCTGCTTAAATTAGCTTTTAACAGAGGTTTAAATTTAGAAGCATGCTTTTTATATCCCATGTCTGGTTTTATAGTATAGCCATGCTGTGATTCCTTTTAAGCCAACTGCTTTAACTCTGTCATGCCAAAGTATAAGGAGATTTGAAAGCTGCTACAGGGACCTGAGGCAGGAAAAATCAGATGCACAATCCCGCAAAGATTATCCTTAGTCTTTCTTGCTATGTGGGGTTTCCAGTTACTTTGCACCATCAGATATGTAGGATCAAAGGAAGACCAGAAAATAAAGAACCCTGGGAAATCGTGCACATTCCCTGTCCCAGTGAACATGAAATTTGGGCAGGCTGTTGAGATGCCAGGCTGCACAAGGGACATACAACCTGTGGAAGTCACTGCTGCAGGTTTGCAGTGCTGACAAGTCCTCTATCACCACAAGAAAGGGCATTGAAGCTGGAGCCAGTACAGGTGAAATGTCTCCGGGCACAGATTTTTCTTGTTACTGTGGTAGAAGTCAAGGTGTTGAGAGATTTTGGTGTTGAAAGATTTTGATATTGAGGAAAGTCCAGATGGTGCATCCTTGACTGTTTGCCTGGGAAAGTGTAACAGGACTTAATAAATCCTCCACCTTTCCAGGCTTGTGGCTCAGTGCTTAACACCAGCAGCAGCACACTTCTGCCTCTCCTCTTCCTGACCAGATCACTGTAAATGGAAGTTTTTTCCCCATCTGTCCATTCAAACATGTAGAGAGGGCCCTGTGCCACAGGCAGGAGGAAAGCAGATCTCTCCAGGGTTGCTATCATCACCATGGATCTCCACACCAATTTTAATGAACTCAACTCCTCACATCAGTACTACAAGCCTACTTGTCTTCCTCAGTCCTGAGCACATCAGTAAAGTTCTTGAAATTTGCAAGTGGGTCTGTGCCACCCCATTTAGTGGATGGAAAGAGAGGAGCATGGAGAGAGTTAGGTCACCTGGAAAGGTTGCCCTTGAATGTGTTCTCCAAGGAGCCAAAGGCTAAAGAGCTCCTAAGAAAAAATGCATCCATAAATTGGGATGGATTGGGGTCAAAGGATGAGCTACACTGAAGGAAGAGTTCCCAGCAGCAGGATATACAAAGGGGTTTAAGCAAGTCCCAGACAAAGAGAGAAACCTTTGATTGTCCCAGCTGAAATCAGAAGAAAAGAAAACCTGGCACAAGGTATCAAGAAGGTGACCATACAGCCATGACTTGCTGCAATTTCCAAGGCTGCATCTATTTACTATTTTAGGAAGTAAATTCACAAGCAGGGTAGGCAGATCCATATGGGTCTTGATCCACCAAAATAAGGGCAGCAGAGAGGACAGAAGAGTACAACCAACAGTGAAGGCTAATGCCTGTTTGAGCAAGGGCTGTAATATGTAAATCCACTTTTTCCTCACAATGAATAAACTCCACATTTTTCTTCTCTTTGCTGAGTTCTGTACAAACAGAACAAGAAAAATGTTGTGGAGGAATGATGTTTTCTCAAACTGAACAAGAAAGGCATTGTTGGGTCTCTACTCTTTCCTGGTAAAAAGGTCGAAAAATATTTTAAGAACTGTGGAAAGAATGGAAATGTGGGTAAGTGGAAATTCAAGTCGAGTAGGAAACAATAGTGTGGATTAGGTCATTCCCAGCAAGAACGGGGAGAAAATGTCAGGGATTCAAGTGGTCTGCACCCTGGTTTCCTTTCCTGTTATGAGCAAAGGGAAGACTGAACACCCACGCAGTCCTGGAGTAAATGAATGGGTGGGGGGAAGCAAGAGCACCCGTGACACAATCCCTGTGGTGGCAGAGAGGCTTTTTGGCCGTATGGTTCCTCCAGGCTAAAACACATCCACAGGAGGTGGCACGAGCCAGCAGAGCCCCGAAGTCTGGGAGATGCAGACCTGCCTCTTCCCGCTGGTCTGGGACATTTGGGGGCCTTCACCCCTCTCTCTATTAATGATTGTACATTTAATGATTGCACATTTTCAGTAGCATCTGGTTATCATCTGCCCCCAGCACTCACTCAAGGGTTTAAGTTCACATAGTCCTGACAGATAGAAAGCAACTGTCTGGAACCCTCCCACACAAACCTTTTGAGGGGGGAAAAGCTGGATTTACACACAGTAAAAAACCCCTAATTCCTGGAAGAGGTCTGATTTCTACAGAAATGTTGGAAAATTGGGGTGGGGAGGAAGGTATTTTTCCACTGACAAAAGCAAAAAAAAAAAAATAAAGTAGGCATTTTCTTCAGAAATTTCTACCAGCATTTCTGACATCTTTCAAAAAACATTTTTCTGGGCCCTGAGGGTTATGGGGTCACAGTTTCTCCAGCAGAATGGCCCTGGGGGAGCCAAAATTGCAGAGCAGACCAATGAGCTACATCCTCATCAAGACAGGGGATCCCCACGTGCCAGACCTCTCTTCCCCATGCATGGAAATCGGGGTTTATTTCTTCTGTGGCTCAACCCCATGCAGATTTTGATCAGAGACCCCACCAGCCCAGGGGGGCTCCAGTCTGCTCCTCACCTTCTTTTGGTGCAGCCTAAACTCTCATGCTCTTGCTTCATCCTCTTGATTTACTTGCCAGGGAGCTTTGGTCTCTCTCAGCTATCTATTCTCAGATCCCAGTACTCAAGAGTTCAGCTGTCCTTTCAGTCTGCAAGAAGGCATATTTAGGACTCAGTGATCCAGAGAACAGATGGGCAGATTGTAGTATGAATGGAAACTCTTGCCCACGAGGAGATGAGAAATGCCACATCCACAGCCCTGCAGAGCTGCAGCAAGGACAGCAGGGAAGCAAGCGGGGGGCTGGAGCAAGGCTGGTATATGTGAGAAATCCTCCTTGTCAAGAAGGGTTGAGGAGAGTTCCAGCTGTTTGCAGGGAACCTCTGCACCTGGCCAACCTAATAAATCTGTCATGAATTCAGCAACCACCAACTGCCGTCGCAGCAGGGTAACTCCTATCATGCTATTTGCACATCCTGCCTAGAGGAAATGTGCCCAAAATCATTAAAGCAAGTCCATGTTTCATAAATTGATCACATCCTGAGCCTTTCAGCCCTGCAGTGAGTCAGCATCAAATACCCAAAGGGGTATTTCCTGAGACCTCTAAAATGGAATAAACCATCAGGTTAAAATGCTGTGTTTATCAAATTGAGGTAGAGACTGCCCTGCTTCCTACATGATTTCAAATAAATTAGAAGCCCATCTGTTGTTCTTGGTTCCAAGAAATTAATTACTTCCAAGGGTGACAAGTTTTTACAATAAAGTAATTAGCAAGCTAATAATAAAGGCAAAGGTTGGACTTTCAGCAAGAGTAAATTGCTCTAACTCCAGGGCCTGCAGCTGGGTTCTCCTGAGACTCCCCTAGGAGTCTTGCTCCAAGAGAGGGATGCAGTTTAATAAATAACGATGACACCACTGGACTTTGCTAAAAAGCACCCAGGAATGGGCTCCAGGAGACATAGCAAGTACAGTTTTGGACTTAGTAGTGCATGTTACTGGGAAGTTGAGAATCTCTTGCTATTTTTACAAGGAAAGCGACTGTGTTCAGCACAGCAGAGCTTAGTGTGCATTTGACCTTCGGGAAATTATTTAGAAAGTGTCTATATGTCCCTTAAACATTTGGGCTTAACACTTCAGGACTTAACTGAAAACAAAAAAGAATTAAGACCTGATTTTTAAAACAATTTAGCTGATTGAGATGTAAATAGCTGTGTAATCACAGAATGGTTTGGGTTAGAAGGGACCTTAAAGACCATCTAGTTCCAACCCCCCTGCCCCGGGCAGGGCCCCCTTCCCCCAGCCCAGGGGGCTCCCAGCCCCATCCAACCTGGCCTTGAACCCTTACAGGGAGGGGGCAGCCACAGCTGCTCTGGGCACCCTGGGCCAGCGCCTCACCCCCCGCACAGGGAACAATTTCTGCCTTATATCTAATCTAAATTTCCCCTCTGCCAGTTTAAGACCATTACCCCTCATCCTATTCCTACGCTCCCTGATGGTTTCCAGTGAGGAGCTCACAGCCCTTTCCCTGCATGGACAAGGTTGTCACCTTGTCCCTCCCTCTCTGCCCCAGGGATGTCCTTGGCTGAGGCTGCTGGTTCTCTGGTGTTAACACACTGTAGATGACCCAAAGCCCCGGGGACATGGTGTGATGAAAGGGTCAGTGACTGCCCCACAGAGCTGTGGAGCAGGGCACAGCTCTGCAGAACAGTGGGAGCCTTTGGGACTCTGTGGCCAGAGAAATCCCTGGCAAGACCCACACTTAGGGTGAGTCCCACAGCTGATGGACACTTGGGCAAGAAACCAGCATGTGTCAGTGCCTTTTCTGTATAGGAATAATTCAACAAGTTACTTCTAAACTTGGGGTCGGTTTAATTGAGAGAATCTCTCCCTTTGGTGCAGTGGTGAATATTAATTAATAAAACCTGTGTACAGAGCAGCAGAAACCCTGACTTTGACATAAAGCAGAACTGAGGATGGGACAGGGACTTTCTGTACAGCTTTCTCCAGCCTCTGCCCATGGAATGGAAACCACTCTTCCTTTTCCGGGTGCTAATGTCTTGCAGAGCACTTCAGATGCCTCAGAAAGCTCCCAGCAGGTTTTGCCACTGACTGGTGAGCTCACCTGTTAAATATCTACTGAATAAAAGCAAAGTACTGACTGAGAAAGGAGGTCTTTTTACATTTTAATTTCCTTTCTTTGACTTTATGGCTAACCTGAACCTAACCTATTCTCCACAGCTAATCTAGATATTTTCTTTAAAAAATAAGACAAAGAAAGCCAAGCCCTGTAACTAGCCACCTGATTTTAGCATTCAAAAAAAAAAAAAAAAAAAAAAGCAGCTGCTGATAAAAATTGCTGGTTTAGATCCAAGAAGAATTGTGCTGATTTAGTAATAAAATAGAAGGAAACACAGCTGACTTCAAGGTAAGAAAGGGCAGGCTTAACCTCTTTGGGAGCACATACTAGAAGGAATATAGGGACCCCAGGAACAGGGAAAAGGACTTCCCATCCTGCTTTCCAGAAAATTATGTTGGAAAGTATAATTTTCCTTACTGGGAACAAGCTTTACTGGGAAGCTTCCCAGGAAATTATGCAAGCAAACAACCCCTCCCCTTCAGCCGTACAACTCCCCCTTTCCCTTTAATGTGTCCATGTGAGCCATGGCTTTGCCGAGCACTGCTGCAGCTGCATTGCACCAGGCAGGGCAAGAACAAGGAGAGGTTTCTGAAGTGTCCGGATAATATTCCTGCCACTTCTAAAAATACACAGCGCTATGGAGACAAGCTTCGGCCTCACACAATTGAGTGGTTCTGTGTTGGCTCAAACGTTTCTCCTAAGCTACGTCATTGTTAAAGACACAGGGTTATTCATGTGGAGGCCAAGGACTTTTTTTCCCACATAGCTAATGGCCAAAAGAGTGATGAATCAGGGCTTTGGGGCAATTTATTTGTTTCAGTCTCTCCTCAACTGTATTTTCTATTTCTAGCATCCACTGTCATTCAGGAAAATCTTGTAGGTATCAACAGCAACCATGACTCACTCTCTGGCTCTCCCAGCTGCCATGAACAGTTTTCACTATGATACAGATTTTGGCATACTGGCTTGCAGCAAGTGGCTATCTGGGACCAGTACCACTACTGTGTAGAGGCAAAATGCTTGACTTCTTATGAGTCAGTCCAAACACCAGCCTTTTATACTGCTATTATTAACATATGCCTATTTAGATGGAGATATTTTAATAAACTTGATGGTGATAATAGTTTTAATAATGCTTTTAGCTGTTAATAGTGGTATTATCTGTCCACACTTCTCATCCTCCAAGGAGATTCTTCCTTTTATTTCTGAAGGCTGAGTGAAACCCAGACCCCTGGAAGCCAATAGTAAGATCTGCTTTGAGGAGGAGCCAATGTTTCACAACACACATGGTCTTTCCTTCCCAAGACGCTTATTCCTGTATCTGGCACATCTGTGTGAGGAAGGCTGATGGTCAGGTCTGGAGAGTCACCAAATACAACAGAGTAACCCCAGATCCACACTGGAAGGAAACTACATAGCTGGAAAGTGGAGTTAGACATTTGTTCTAGTTCACCCTCTTCAAGGACACCTTCATCCTCATGCACTACAAGATGCTCCTGAATTCAGGGCTCTAAATCACATCCCTGCACATGCCCCCACTGCCAAGTCCCTCACCTCTTCTCATGTCTCCATGTCACCAGTTGCCTCCCTCCAGCCCCCATCCCTGGAGGGAAGGAGTTACCTTACAAAAGACCCACACATCTCACAGATTGGTACCCAGAAATCCACTCCCAAGTCAGAGTCTTTAACTCACAAATCTCCCTCTCCTTCCAAGCATACGATAGCCTGCTGCTCCTGACTTCATGGATTAAAAAGACCCACTTTCTCTTGGCCTTCATCCCACCTACAAGTTTATACTGGCGAGATTTGCTGCAGAGGACATATTGTCCCACACCCCAAGACATGTTTCTCACTCTATTTGGGAAGATTCAAGCACTGAGAAAAACAGTCATGAATATCTCTTTGTGCAGCTGATCTTCAATGGAGCACCAACAGCCTGAGCCAGGAAATTCTTCATAAACAGATCCTGGGGAAAAAAAGTCAAATTCATCCTGGCGCCAGCTCCCAGTTTGCAGTCAAAAAATTGCCACATGGCAGAGATTGTCCCTTTCCGTGCCGGCCACGCTGAGAGATTGTTTCTGATCCCACTTTTTCCATGTCCACATTCAGGCAGCTTTGCCCAGCACCTGCTCAAACTCATGTAACTGAGGTCAGAAAGGGGCTGTGAGCTCCAAACTGCATCCTGAGAGCTGCTAGCTGGAGAACAAGGTCCCTCTCTCCATGCAGATGGGCCGGGCACAAGGGTCTGAGTCTGGCTAGGTATGGTGCCTTGGCCCTGTGGCTGGTCCTCCTCCCTGCAGTCCTATCTATACCCTGTGGGAGCACTTGGGCAGATGTCATCATGCCTGCTAACATGGCATGAGGGAGGTAAAGGCTACAACACCCACTTTGTGCAGTGTGAGACTGAGGAAACAGCCGCCTTCTGCAGCCACTCTGCTCTGCTGCCATCTCCCTTCAGCACTGGAGAAAAGACATTTCTTCTTCCTGCTTGAGCTGTACTAAATCCTCAGCGTGCTGCTCTGCAGAGATATGGCAGCACATCTGTGTAGCCATCATGGTAAACATCCAGCATGCACAAGGGGGTGAGGCCATTGGGAAGGGATGCACAACATGTCCTGTTGACCACCCACAGCCTGCATCACCTGTAAATAAACTGCACAGTGGTCAGAATCAAAACAAGTTCGGGTCGGGTCCGCAAGAAACCTTTCATGCCAGCACTGGCAGCTTCTTCTGTTTTCCTTTACTGTAGCTTGCAGCCAGATATGTCATCCTGAGCATGGAAAAATAACCAGAGTGGTGACCTTGGGAATGCAGGCACAAATCTCCCAAGGTTTTTTCCCACTTGGAGGCTCAGGTGGATGAAATTCCTCAGCAGGCATGCAACAACAAAGCTCAACAAACACAGCAGAATTCAGCACAAGACTGTTTAGACAGGGAGGGGGATTTTATTTTAAATCCAGCTGAGCTCACTCCTTCTCTCATACCCTCAAACTCACTAGCACCAGGACATAGACGCCTGGTCTGCCCAGAATCCTTACCACACAGAGGACAAGGGCCACTAACAAGGCCTTGTCACATCTCTTCTGTTTTTCCTAGGCTGACAGCCACATGCTGGTTTTGGATGTGCCTCTCATATCCTTCAGGAGCTGACAGTGACTGTGATCATTTGGGTCTCTATCCTGTCCCACCTCAGTGAGCCAGGAAGTGCCATTGCTAATTTACTCACAGACTTTTCCATCTTTATCTGGGTGTGTTATTGCTCCAGTACTGTGAATAAGGTGGCTGAGCAAACGGTAAAGAGAAGTTGACACATGGTCACAGCCATGATAGGTTCAGGGATGCTACACAGTGGTGTTTACCAATCCTATAATAACCAAGCATTCAATTAATGGCTAATCTCATGGTATTCCCAGATCTCTTCTGATGCCCTCTGCACACAAACAGTATCACCCGCTCTCAGAGGGAATGAATCAATGCACAGAGAAATCCAGCTTGAACATGAAAACCAGACATGGAGAGGGCTGGGCAAGCAGAGCCAAGCACCAGGAAGGAGCAAGGGCAGCTCCTGCCAGCCAAGAGAAAGCCCCAATTAGAGGATCTGGTTTCTACATGAATAACCTGTTGGCACTGTGTGTGGAAGAGTCATGGATGGGGCCAGGGGAAAGCCCGTGGCACCAAAAGGGATTTCAGAGGCAGGAAAAAAACAGATTTATGGCATTCAGAGCAGCCACTTGTATTCATGTGGTTGGGGAAAGCAACACTTGAAGCAGGACTTCCCTGGTCTCCCACGGCTCGCTCCACCATGAGGGCTTGCCTTGCAGAACACACGCTAAGAGCAGCAGTCATGTCCAAGACCCTGAACAAGGGTGACGGGATGAACTGGGCCCAGCAGGATGTGGCACTGAGAAAGAGGCCAAGGCTAAGAGCTGGCTTCAGCTCAAATGCCAGCTGGCTCCCACTGACGCTACCTGCTTCACTTTCACTTGCCAAGCGTTATCCTAGGAGGCACTCACCAGCTCAAGAGCAGCCTTCCTCACGCCCTGAGCAGAGGACTATGGGGCAGCCTATAGGTTCAAGACAGAACTGGGGATCACTGTAATCCCTGTGGCTTAACAAGTCACAACAGCAGTGTTAGGTGGCTGCGAGTGCATCCTGGTAACCATGAGGTGAATCCTACCAGCCTCCCCTGCTGCAGGGTCAAACTTTGTCCTCTATGCTGATGAAAGGATTTCCTGGGAACTGCTTGCGTATGTTGGAGGGAATTGTTGTAGCCCTGTGTGTGCATGAAGAGCAGGATCAGGAAAGTTGGAGGTCTTCCTGTATGGGGCAGCTAGCGGATGAGCTTGGAAGACACAGCACTTTCTGGAGAGGCACCCTGGGACTTCTACACATGGAAATGCCTCTTCCCATTTGATTCAGTTTTGCCCAGGGAAGTGTAGTTTTATGCCCTTTGCCAATAGCTAATGAGACAGCACAAAACAAGCAGAACAAAACAAATAAAAATTCAAAACAGGGAAGCACTGCTGACTTGGGTGATTATTTATTCTTCTGATGGAAGAAAATTAACAAGGTTCCACCAGCAGACAATCTGCTCAGGCTGAAAAGAAGCAACGTTCTCCCACTCAAATGAGACTGGCTTATAGTAACTCCAGATACTGTCTTGGCAGAACTGATGTCGCTGTAAGTAATTTAAACATTTGCAGCACTGCTGGGGCTTCACAGAAACTGCTGTCACAGGTTGCATCAATGCTTCATCCCATTCAAGGCTTTGTGCCCATCCTCAACCTACAGCAGGTGTGCAGGAGACTGTTAAGGACTGTGTGTCTGACCTCCAACAGCACTTCCAATCTCTCCACCACCTGCTCTGCTCTTGCTGTTTCTGGGGAGCTGCTCACAGATGGGCATGAAGAGGGTTTAGCTGTAATTGAGGGTCTCTCCCTAGTCTTTGGGCATTCCTGCCTGTAGAGTTGGATGGTGCCTTCTCAGGTCTCTCAGGCCAGCCAGGCACGTTGGCACAGTGCAGGCTGTCAGCGTCGTTGTGGGCCTAAACCCCGTGGAAGGGACTGGAAGTATTTCTGTTGCCTCACTGCAGAAATGGGAAAATTGAGGTAGAAACCAGTAGTGAACCAGGATTTAGGATCTAAATAGCGTGCAAACAGTGTTTTTAAGAGTAAAGAGTGGTCAAGAGCATGGCTCAGACCTACAGAGTCCCTTCTGAAAGGGTGACCCAGAAAAACATGCTCCATGTGCATCAAGGCCATTTCTTCCTTTAAGAGCTGGGAAGAAGCTCAGTGCAGAATGATAGGTTTTCTTGGAGATCCTCTACTGAAGCTCGCTGTCCTCCCACAGTGGGATTAAGCCACTAGGTTGCCAGCAGTAAATCACCTCCAAGTGTCCACCATGATGCTTCAAGGCCAATGCCCAGCCTGCAAGCTCTTACACCCTTAGCCAGTTCTGCTCTTACATTGGGAAAGTTTCGCTAACAGGAAAATGGAAGAAGACAAAGAGCTCTTTCCAGTTATCATTGGGGCAGAAAAAAAGGAGGTCACACCAGCCAGCTTGCCACCACAGTATCCCCTACAGAACTTACCTGCTCACAATACAGTTATAATTAGGTCACTTGGTGGGAGCAGGAGAGATGGAGCAGGTCCCCAAGCAGATGGGGACATGACTGATGTGTGCTCCCTGTGGTGCTGCAGTGGAGGGATGGCTGGAGGAGGACGTGTCAGGGGGAAGTGTTCTGGTTGAAGAACTTGTAAGAAACTAGGTCACACTTTAATACACTTTTCAAGGAGTTTTTGAAAGGAGTTTGACTTTGAACTGCCTTTTTAAAAATAAGATGTGGCCTACATATGACTGAGTAAAAAATTATACAAGCATCCCATGATAATGTATAGAGCAGCAGTAAACTCCAGAATAGCATTAGTGAGGAATTTGTGCCCTCAGCAGAGAGCCAGCAGAAACCATCTGCAGATGAGAAACTGCAGCTCCTTTTGAAAGTCAGTGTTAGGTCCCAGTGAAATGAGAGACTTTTGCCACCTTGTTAAGGCAGCTGAGACAACTGTATGAAGAACTGGGGTATGTGCTTAAGAGATCTCCTGCTGAACAGGTCCTCAGCCACACTGAGACACAGATGAAGTCCACAGGGAGAAGCACCTGCTGCCGAGTGCTTATTCCTGCAGTAGGACCAAGCAGTCTTTGCTCAAATTCTGTAGCACCAGGGATGTGAAGCACACCCAAGGTAGTGTATTATGTCCAATCACCCTGGTGCAAGGGAAGCTGGCTGTGTGTGGCTGGAAGGGTCTAGCACCCCACCAGCCAAGGGGGAGGTTGAGTTGAAGAGCTGGCCAGACACTAATTACCATTCAGGCAGGATTATGGAGAGAGCCCATCCAGTGCCTGCAGCTGGAAGCAACAGGGTCAAGAGCTGTCCACAGGTAGAACATCCTGGCAGAGCATCCTTGGCCCAGCAGGAACCTGTTTGAACACCATCACCAAGCTGTGAGCTTGCCCTGTGATCAGGCACCAAGGTAATGAGGCAGAAATTGATGGGGGCTTGTAGTCTCTGGCCTCCCCTCCATTTTTCCTGCTCTGGGAGAGGGAGGGGTCCCATGACTGGACAACCCAGCAACTGACTGCAAGTTTCTGTCTATCCCTATAACCATCCCTTAGCACTGCCCTGGGCAGGACTCGCTTCTGGACACTGTTCCTACATTTCCAAGAGCTGTGTGAGAGGCAGCCAAAATATACAGGTGACACAGAGTCTGTGAAGACAAATGATGTCCCTTATTTGACATGTTTAGGGAAAAAACAAAGCAGCTCTCAGGCACACTTGCTCTTCCCCAAAACAAATACTCCTTTTATTTCTGCCCCAAACAAAAACCCTGATTCATTTACCTTATGGCACATGGAGACCAGAGCTCTCCTTGGGCTGGTACCATTTAGGAAGGTGAATGTGTGCAGAGCAGGTGAGTTGGCACTGCAGAGCCCACCTAGTGCTGTGTACTGCGTTGTTGCAGTTATCTGACGTTCACCAGGACCCTGGGGCTGTCCAAGCTGGTGGGTGACCAAAGGATGCTGAAGAAATTTCAGAGCCAGTATTTTACCAAAAGTCAAAATGTTCTAGCTTCTGTATTTGTTATTCCCATAACTTTTGTAATTTTCTATAAAAAAGTGGTTTATGTTTGTCTAGTAGGAATTATCACTGATGTAGTTGTCTCAGGGACTCATCATCCTTGTACTGTTTCCCTAACTCTTATTTGGAAAAGTCATGAATTTCCACAGAAGTGACCTGGTTTGTATGAGCATGGTCCTGGAGCCCAGTGACAAAGACAGGACAGGGACGCACAGATTTCAGTAATATTCCTTTCAGTCTGACACAACTCCACCTTGGTCAGCAACTCTGGATGTCAGCCAGCTCAGCCAAGAGACAGGTGGACACCGAGTCCCTTGCAGGTGGCTGAATATGGCATTCAAGAGGCTAAATACAGGTGTCCAGGCTTAAAAAGTCCAAGGAGGATTTTTCACTCACTGCTTCTTCCCAGTGGAGGGAAAGGAAGATGAGGATGAAGAGGAAGCCAAAGGAAGAGCACAAGCATCTCCATAGACAAGCTCACAGCATTTCAGCCACTATTTTAGACTCAGTTAGGATTAGTGCCCAGATCTGGCTGAATGCTGGTCAGCTGCTCAGGGCAGATATGGGTTGTCTGTGCTGTGCATTGGGAAATTCAACCAAGGTGGATGTGGGAGGTACCAGGCCACCGGCTCTGCCCGGCGACACCCAGGAAGGGACACAGTTGCCCAGACATAAGCTTCTGTTGGTATTTGGAGATGCCCCGGGGTATCCCAGAGGGAATCCTGTGGGTCTGTGCTGGATCTTCCATCCCCATACAGATGCTTCAGGCGCCTTGGAGCACACGTCACCTGCCTGTAGGCAACTGAATGTTCTAGTTCAGTGCCTCTTACCTGCCAGTTCAGAAACCATCAGCTCCCAGCTCGGGTTTGCAGAAAGTCACTTGGACAGCCACGTGCCAGACCCTGGCTCACAGCCATGTCGCACAGAGAGAGGCTGAAATTTTGGCTCGGCTGCAAGCCACGGCAACATTCCTATCGGTTTTCATGGGGCTGTGATTCCCCCCAGCTCATTAATGATGCTCCCGGCTCTTTGGCCAAGGCCATGTTTGCCCACCCACAGTGAGCTGCCCCAGGGGTCTTCCCCACGGCCTCAGGGCACCGCTGCTCCCCGCAGAGGTACCGGGCACTGTTCCCAAACCACTGCCCTCCTGGGAGACCTGGGCCATGTCCAAGAGGCATCGCAGCCCTGGCTATGCAGTGTCCAACTGTCAGCCCCATGAGAGCCAGCAGAGACCAACTCCCAGAATTTCCTGCAGCCCCTTGGATGCTCTCTGCCCCAGAAAGGAAACCAAAGGTTCATTTTTTAACCCAGTTGCTGCATTTGTGATGCTCTCAGATTTGAGAGGATCACAACTTAAGGATGGGCCAAGAATACACTCCAGGAGACTGACTTGGTTGCACAGTACTCCCTCCTGCCTTGTGGTTCTTATAAAATCCACCTGGAAAAATAATCCCGGAGGCTGTGCTGACAAATGACTAACTCTTCCTGGTGCAGCAGTTTGCCCCTTCACTTTCCACGTGTGTGCTTTGGAAACCAAACAGAGAGAGACCATTGGAGTGGCCAAAGAAAACACAGCTTTTTCTGGGCAAGTGCTCCGCTTATAGCATATAAATATATAAACTGATGTATGGACAAATTATCAAGAAGCATAAATACAAACCCTGCCATAGGCCAGACGTTTCCACTCTGCAGAGCCAACGAGGGGCTTTTTCAGTGCTGTCAAATGTTATTGCTGCTGCCAAGTTGATTTACAGCAGTTCTTTGTGCAGCGTGGCCCCTATGCCAGGCTTGCACGGGGCTGGCTCCGCGGGGGGAGAGACACAAGCAAGGGATGGTCACAATCCTTCTTCCACTAGTTGCAAACCCAGCAGAAGAAATCCCAAATCTCCTCATTAAAAAAAAAAAAAAAAAAAAAAATTAAAAATCACCATCTTGGTGTGTTTTCTTTGCTTAACAGCTGTTTATAAAGACTTTCTGAGGCCATGGGGAGGAGCAGCCACTGTCTGCAAAACAGATCAGGAGCAGGGCTACCTTCTGTCTTTCTGATCCAGGAACAGGGGATATTTTGGGAACATTTAGCCTGGAAAGGCAGGAAGGGAGGAGTCAGGATGGAAACAAAGGGCTACATTCTCTGCTGACATACAGCAGCACGGAGGCAGTGGAGCGGAGCCTCCCGCCAGCTCCTCTGCCCCAAAATCCATGAGCAGAGGAGATACCCCGGGGAGGCCGATGCTCTGCCAAGGCGCACCTCGGTCCAGCACAAAGGGTCTGGATGAAGACCCCTGGGACGAGGGCTGCGCATCGGTCTGTGTGCAGGAGGGATGTCTCTGGAAAGAGAATTGCTGTGACCTTCATCAGCTGGAATGCGGGAGATTTACTGAGCAAACGGTTTTCCAGCCATGCGTGGAAGCCCCAGAGCAGCTTTTACACATTTCTGGGGGAAACAACAGACAGGCGTGCTGGGGAGAGCGCAGCAGGCACTTCAAGGGTCCTCAGAGCTGGGGGGATAAAAAACCCTCTCAGAACAGCTTTTTGCCCAGAAAAACTGATTTTTACTCTGACATTACCATGGAAAAGGTCTGCTTTAAAAAACAAAACAAAAAAAAAAAAAAACACCAAAAAAACCCCAAAACAAACCAACAAAACAAAACAAAACAAACAAAAAAAAAAACAACAACAAAACAAAACAAAAAGCACCCCCAAATTTAAAATATCCTTGATTGAAAATATGATTCAGGAGCAAAGCTTGCCACAGCACAACAGAAGATGGAGTGTGACCACCCCCACCCCCCCATCTCACTGTCCTCTCTGGGCTGGCTGCTCCTGCCTGATGTGTGCCCCCGTAAGCTCTGAGCCAGGGGACTGTCCCAAGGACAGCACTTCTAAATCAGAACTTAGGTGTTTGGGGTGCAGGAAAAAAATCAGTTTCTAAATGTTTTGTCAAAAACTTCTGTTTGCTATACAGAGCCAAAGGCCCAGACTAGCTCAGTGAAATAAAAACATCCAGTAGATGCACTTCGACTGCCCAGTGCCCCAGAAGATACCTGAGCTACAGGACAGCCCAAGCCTGACCAGAAGAACGGGCACTGCAGCTGTCACAGCATGAAACCTTTCACCCAGCGTATGCTTCAGGCTGGGGGGGGTGAGTCAGGTCTTCATGCAGGGCATGAGCAAAGGCTGCATTAAAAACTGATTGGGCACCTGCAACTTGCCAAGTGATGGTCTTGTATATATCATGATTTAGACTGTGACTGGCTACAACAGCAGTTTTCAATCTAAAATTAAGATCGTGGAAGTGATGCTTCATTTCCCATGGCAATGGATAAAGGATTGCACAAGGGTAAGTACAGATGGTGGTAACAGTCAAACAGCATTCTGCAGTATGAACAAAGGAAATTTCTCAAATGCTCATGGTACACTGTCAAGTGTAAAAGAGGGTCATAAAAACAATTCTACTGCAATTTCTAAGAAGAAAAGCTCTTCAAACTTCTTTCTGTTGCTAAGAAATAACAAAACATAAAAATAAGCAAATGTCCACTGCAGAAGACATGGATGTGTACCATAGTGCTGCTCATAGTCATTCATGGAGGTACTCAACTGTGGTGACAGTGAATTAAATACAGTTGTTTTCCATGGCTAAAATGATACTTCGTGGTAGGACAAAACCTTCATGTATTACCAATAATATACTAAGTACTCTGGAGAAAATATTTGAAGACTTGGCTAAAATATTCATACTTTTCTTGTGGTTACCAAAGTCTCAAACCATGAAGATTTCAAAGCATTTCACATAGGTCATTACAACTTAGCTGAGAGGGAATTAATCTATTGTCTAATTATTTTCAAGGATGAAACAGCACTAGGAATATTTGAAAATGTGCTAAGTACTTCAATCATAAGTTTTGCATTCTGATGATGATTCATCATTTGTCACTGAAATTTCAATTTTCAAAATCACCATTTGATCCAGAAATTAAAGGGGAAAAAATAAAAGGGAGGGGCTATTTGCTTCTAAGTGCTCAACTCACATATGCAAAACATAGCAAAATATGGTGCGAATTCGTTGTGTGATCTTCAATGCTGAGTAACAGAAATTAATGAATTCCTTCACCTAGCAAAAAGTTTAAGAATTGCAGAAGATTTGTTATCTTTTTCATATTAAATACAGAGAAATGTTGAGGCAGTCCACTGTAAAATGGCCCTCTCTTAAGAGGATGAGAAAGTTATCCCGGTGTGTTCAGCAGGAATATCACAGCTGAAGTCTTTATATTCTTTAATACAATACAGATGGCAAGAGAGATGGAAAGTGTTTGGTATGTAAGTGCTGAAGGTTTTCAATGTTAATTTTAAAATGCATAATAATACTTTTAAAATGAGACTACATCAATCTTTCTGTGCCAAGATTTATAACATGCAGTCACTGAAGTGTAAATTACAGCCAAGGACTGACAACAAATTCCTTGGCCATAAATACTGGCCTTCTCTAAAAGAAAAGCAACAACACTACAGAGCAGAATAAGTAGGAAGGGAATTTTTTTGGCTGTATGAATTATCTTTCAAACACCCGACTTCACAGTGATTTCAGCAAATGAAATTCACTTAACCTGATTCAATCATTTTCCCTGAACTACATGCTGACTTTTCTGGAAATCATAAACATCATAAAAGTGTTGAAATTTTAGAGCAGGCTTGCTGGGGACTTCTGTGTACCGAGAGTGAGTATGCACATGTTTTAGAAGTCTTGAATTATGAAAGGGTCTAATTATGAAACTGTGAATCCCGGCTCTCTCCGTTACTCAAAACTTCAGGGATCTCCTTACAGATGTCTCTGTGTGTGCTGGGCAGACTGCAACAACCTGCTAAATACCGATTCTGCTAGAGGACAGGTCTCAAATGAACATTATTTGTCCATGTAAAGTGGTTTATGGATTGACAAAAAAAAAAGAAAAATAAAGAAAAGATGAATGGAAGACTTATTGTCATCCTGCCCACGAACATTTTTAATAAGGTAGCGATGGGCAGGAGGTCTCTTAAGATGCCTGCTGTCACCAGTGAACCCTTCCAGATACCCCGATGTGCCCATTGCAGTTGTTCATTAAACAAACCCGTTATCTCCAAACGGATTTTTCGATCCCAGATCATTTTGCAGAGGGAGCAGCAACCCACGTTGGGTGAGGGGGACCCCAATGCCCTGTCCCTGGCCTGAGCAGCTGCCACCAGCAGAGACAGTTGGGGCATGTTGAGTGTATGAGCTGGAGACCCCCTTGGCTGCACAGCAGAAAACAAACCTGAATTTGAGACAGCTGATACACCCCACTCCAAATTGTCCCCTTTGTGCTCATGGGGTCAAAGCTTTGTCAGTGCCATTGTCCACAGGAGCCCGTGGAGCCTCAGAAAATGAGCCAAATTTGCAGCTGCCGTCTGGTTTTGCATCGTGCCGTGGAGCAGGGTCCATGGGGAGCTGTGAAGAGAGACCCCCGCATGAGACATTACAGCTCGATGGAGGTGTCCCACTGCCTGGCTCTTGTTTCAGGACTGATTGGCACAAATCAGAGACAAAGGCTGCTAGAAAAGCTGGCCTGCGGGGCTCTTTCCTCCTGTTTTCTGGGTAATTTAATAACAGCCTGGGCTGGAAGGGAGCCAGGCGGCACAGTGAAGCGAGACAGTCTCCGTTTGCCTTATTAACGTCTTTCTTGATCCCAAGGAGTTCTTCCTGAGGAAAAAACCTTCTCTCCCATGGGCCAGCATGGGGCGGACAGATTAGGCCTGCATGTCTCACTTCTTTCTCAGCCCAGTGCCTGGGCTCCTTGGCCGTGTGCCGGCGAGCACCAGCTGGCCCCAAGCTCACCAGCGGGACGTGCAGCTCTGGCCCCTCTCCCACCTGCTTTTGGGGAGGGGCAATCAAAAGCTACCTAAATAAAGCAAATATTAATTGGTTAAAAGGGCTGAAATGAATTAATTTTCATCTTTTTTCCTATTTTGGTGGTGTTTTCCTGGAGAAAATGAGGATACAGGAGCCTGGAGCAAACTGTTCCAGTGCTCAGACCTCACCTCATTACAAGGGACCTGGGGAAAAGAAATAATAACTCCAGCAGCTAAGAGGGAGGATGTGTAGAATCAGCTAAAAATCACAGTGAAATAAGCTTTACTTGAATTGTTTTCCCAAATTCCTGTAAGTTAAGTAGATACCAGGTATCCTGTACTTAAAGATATATTCCCACAATGGCAAGCAAAACACTGATGTTCATGACATCAGTCCATGGGCATTAGCTGTCTAGGGATCTCCGGTATGCCTTGTCCAGCAGATATAACCTTTGTACAAGAGATGATGTTTGGTGGTTGTATTCTTTAGCTATTTCTGGAAGTGAATGCAATAATCCTCAACTCGGATATGACTGTTTCCAGCATAAACAAATCCAGGCCAACTTTGAACCACAGTTCTAGTGTCTGGAAATATCATCACGGAGGATGTTTACTTGGCTGTTTCCAAATTTTTTTTTTATTCTTTGGTTTGTTTGTAGTCTAACTCAAATTTTTTTTATACTTTTCCCAACCTAAATGTCTTTCCCCTATCATTTCAACATCTCTTGCTTCAGAAGTTGAGAAACAGCCAACCTACTTCACTGTAACTAGTTTCCATTTAGGACATGATATTCTTCCAAATTGTCACAAAGCCTAAGTATGTATTCTATATACAGCAACCATCATTGAGAGCATGTGTTATCTTTGGCATAGGTAGCCATGCATTATAGGCACTGCAACAACAATCCACATCCATCTTCTGCTGGAAAAATATTCTCAAATGTGTTTATACATGCAGCATCAGACTTCAGAGTCTAGTTGACCTTTCATCGCTTAGGTGACATTTCTCAGAGCATGTATGACAGTTGGATTCTATGGATTTGATTTCTCACTATACAGGCAGCCTCCCAGTGCTGACGTGAGATTGTTGGGAGTGACGACACATTGTCTTTTGACAGCATAGACTCCCTTGAGGGCATGCAGGGACAGACTGTAAATTGTCTGACTGTAAACATCGCCCATGCACATGTCTCCATCTGAGGTATACATCCAGGCTCCTTCTAAAGACAGTGTAGAGAAAACCAGCACTATACTGTGAATTCAAAGTATAAGATGAAATAGAAGTGATTACAGGGGAAATCTGTCTTCAGCTAGAGGAAGTCTGTGGACGTTGGGTGAAATGTCCCCTGTACCTGAGTGTGATGACTCTTAAAAACCCACAAGTGCTTACAGCCACTGATAACTCTGAAGGTACTCTTGCTCCAAGACTGGATGTTGATGGACCTAGTTGAGTCTGGTGTGGAGAAGGGAATTTAATATTACCAGAAAAGAAGAGTGTATTTTCCAGATAGATTGATTTATTTCTGGTTGGTTTGGACCTGCAGAGATATGTGGGACATTGGACTCTTTTCCTGGCCACACTGCATAGGGCACCTTGGGGGATCACCACAGCTGCTTCTCTGTGCATACCCATCATCAGCCCCCAGACACACAAAGAAACTTATTGCAGGGCCCATGTATCAGCAAATGAGTAAAGCACCTGTAAGGCTGCTCATCACACACAACAGCTAGAGGCATGCCCCTTCTGTCCCTTCGTTGCCTGTAGCTTCTCACTTAAAAGTTGTTGGGACAAAATCTTCCAGACAGGAATGGTTCAGATAAACACACGCACTCCTGGAAGGCAGCTACAGTGGAGGTGAACCACAGCTGCCACTTCATATCACCCAGCCCTGAAGACCAGTGCAGACCATCAAGAGTATCATCAGCCACCAAGACAAGCCCTCAGAAGATACTCAACTCCCCTTGTTTAGCAAGGCTCCACTCATCACTCTAGAAGAAACCTCCATACTACAGATACCTGAGCCAGAAGACACTAAAAATCAGGGCTGCAAGTCACCCCTGAAATGCACAAGTGTTTTTCCACCACCCTTCTTCCCCTAAATAGCAACTTTCCAAAAAGTCTCCTACAAACCTCTATGTTTGTTCAGATCTGCTTTTACTAACTAATAAACCTGCAGGGAATGAAACAGCAGAAAAGAGAACATGTTAATTCAGTGCATGCCCTCCTAGCCTAGCATTACGGCAGCAAATATGTGTATTTTTGTCCTGCTTCCTCTGAGATATTTATAGCCACTCAAGTGACTTGTGGCAGTTCCCCAAGGCCAGAGTGATTCATACGGTTTGGGAGAAGGGCTGCAGAGACTGCTGGAGTGCTCTTTGGGAAGGGAGAGTCATCCCAATAAAATCAAGAGCTGGTTTCAAAGGCATAAGGACTTTGAAAAATGGAGCAGTATTTCCAGAATGAGGTTTTTGGCTCTATCTAAGCTGGATTTGTTTAATTTTCTGATTATTATATAATGGGGGGGGGAGGGATCTGTTTTTTTCTGATGTTGATGAAAGCAAGCGATTAATATCACAGGTTGGGTACAGGCAGTGTGCAGGGCAAGACTGCACCATGGAAACTCCCTTCTCTCCTCAGTTATCAGCACCTTTTAACCCTGCCCTGGGCACCATCTGCCGTTTTTATCCCACCTTCCTCCCCTGCAGTCCCTTCTCCATTGGTGCACATCAGTCCTCATCCTCCAGACCCCCAACCCATGTATCTCTGACATGCCAGTTCCTATGAAGGACTTCCAGAGGATTTTTCAAGCTCTTCTTTGCAGACAAGTGGACTTTTCTAGCATTTGTAAAATTCAGCAACCAAAAGGAGGTCTGGAACAGGACAACTCTCCTGATCCTCCGAATCTGGTTTCCCCTTCCTGCAGGGACCCCCTAAGATCCTGTTCAAGAACTGCTTCCCTCTAGACTGACAAAAACAGAGCAAGGAACCTCACATTAATCCATGGGGAGATGAGATGGGGTTGGTTCAGAAGGTCTTTCCTCTTGTCTTTCTCATTCGTTTACTCAGGTGAGGGACACACCACAGATGGTGTCCCATTGAGCCCCTGTGAAGTGAGCTGAATGTGGGTTTGGTAGAGTATTTTGATGTTTTTCTGCTGCCTGGAAGAAAGAAAAAAAAGAGAAAAGGTTGTCTGCCCAGCGTGTCTTGGTAAGGGCAGTAGTTGGCAAGCCTGTCCAGCAATTCGTTCCCAAATAGCAACCTATAAGACAATGAAGAATGGAAATGATCAGAGGGCAGGAGCAGCACAAGCAGAGACCAGAGCAACCTCCCTCTATCACCAGTCCTCGTAGAGCAGAGTCAGGAGTGCTGCAGACAACTGCTGTGAGATGTAAGAGCACCATGGGAAGAGGGAAGGAATTAGGGGCCTCATGGCAGGAAGGATCTGCAGAAGTTAGAAAGGATCTTGAGGCAGAGAGCGCAAGGGAAGATGACCCTTGGCCAGTGCTCTCTGACCTGCATGAGACTCTGAAAGTCATGTCTTTGGGATGCTCCTTGGGGCTGAAGCAGAAGCCAGGCTTCTAGCTTTAGGTCTCAGATTCCCGGTCATGTGGATTCTGCTAGAGTCCAAATATCCCTCAGCAGCAGTGTTTTGTGGCCAGATGAAGCCTGGTTGCTCTTGTATGTATGTTGTTAGAGATTGTAAGTGACCCAACTATATAGGGCAGTTCTTGATCAATGGGTCCTTTGATCTCCTGAGGTATTTTTGCAATGGACAGGAGCCAGTGAGATCATGTGTTTAGAAGTCAATTACCATCTTTTGCCGTCACAGGCTTGGACACGACAGTCAGGCTCCAGAAGTTATTTACAGCAAACCAGCCAAGCCCTTTGGCAAAGCAGCTGGTGAACGCCACTGCCAAAGGCAAGTGCTAGGTCCAGGATCTTTCTCCTCATGACCAGAACTGCTACAAAGAGTTCCCTTAAGCCCTGTCTTGCCTGGGACTCAACCTTAATCTACCCTTGCAGAGCAGAGAAAAGGCAGGTCTACAGTGTCCACAGTTGCTTGGTCTGCTTCACAGTGAACATGGTAGCAATGGCTCCTGCTGCCAGCCCACACTGCTGAATTGCCACATCTTGGCCCCAAACTGGTGGGATGGATGGTGAAAGCATGGGGAGATAGTCCTGACCTCTGCAGCTCCCTTGCAGAAGAAAAAGCTGCCCCTTACAACAGGAATAGAAATGAAACACTCCTCCAAGCTTGGCACCTGATAAACATGCTTGTCATCCAGGGGTGGCAGGCAACTGCTTTATATCTTTACTGCAAAAGTTGTTGCTCCACAGATGATGGCCACATTGAAAACTTTCAGGCTGTACCCTAGAAAAGCAATGGACAGCAAAAGGTGATCACAATATTGATTCAGTCCTGAGGACATGCCAAGCTTTGCAGAGGAGGTGTTTAGCCAAGTGTTAAAGGGATGCACAAAGTCTTCCAAGTGCAGCTAAGCCAGACTGGATTGAAGAGTCTGACCAGAACTGGCAGAATAGCTTCAGGACTAGAGAGTGAATCAACCCCTCTCCTGAGATCCTCCCTGAGGTTCAGGTGCAGCCACAAAGTGAGAAAGGGAGCACGTGTGAAAATAGATTTCAGGATAAAACTTCACCACAGAGCAGTCAAGTTGTTCTGGGAGAAAGTTTTTCACTGGAGACTGTGGTCACCCTGGAACCAAAACCTTTCTTAAGAGCAGGCCAAAATGAAATTACTGATTTCTAATTTCTCATTTGTGATGGGGCAGTTTCATTTTGAGTTTATAGGCTATGAATTTCAGTGTTTTAAATTAATAGTTTAATAATAATGTCCTAATTCAACAGTAATACAGCATATTAAATTTGATGCTCTGGGTATATGCTAAATAGACTTGTGGTTACATTGATGTTTATGTTCTGACCTTAACAGAAAGAAACAACTCAGTGTTACTGAATGGAAATCTGTTATTTTACCTGTTCTGGGGCAAATGTCAACATTCTGGGTTTTCCTTTGCATTTACAGCTTCACTCAGTCATAGAACAGAATAGTCCAGTTGGAGGGGACCTACAACAATCATCTAGACCAACTGCCTGACCACCTTAGGGCTGACCAAAAGTTAAAGCATATTATTAAGGCCATTGTCCAAATGCCTCTTAAACAGACAGGCATGGGGCATTGACATACTCTCTGGGGAGACTGTTCCAGTGTTTGACCACCCTCTTGGTAAAGAAATGTTTCCTCATGTCATGTCTGAGTCTCCTTCGATGCAGCTTTTCTCCAAACTAGACAAACAGGGCTGGAAGGAATGTCCTCAGCCACTCCTCACAGGACATGCCTTCCAGCCCTTTCACCAGCTTTGTTGCCCTCCTTTGGACATGTTCATGGACCAAAACATCCTTTTTAAATGGTGGAGCCCAGCCCTGCACACAGTACTCAAGGTGAGGCTGCAGCAATACCAAATACAGAGGGATAATCGCCTCTTTCAAATTAAAATCATTATGGGTTAAAATCATATCTTGGCCTGAAAAACAGGACACGATCATCTACTTACTCCCCAGCTTGGAGCAGATCAGCTTTTCTAAACTGCCTGACTGGAGTAAGGCAACAAGAAACCCAAACCACAGACCAATCTCCTGGAATAAACTGCAAAAAGGATGAAGAGTAAGAGTCATTTGGAGGAAGAGTAGAGACAGACTGTCAACACTTGGAAGAGGGGGAATATACCACAAAAGGACCCAGAAATGCCAGTGGGACCCACTGCCTCCCAGGCTTCCTGCAGAGGGTTAAGCACTCACATGTGAGATGACCCGTGATGCTGAGATGCAGCTTCAGAGCTGAAGCTGCTGGGCAGAGCGGAGGGACCATCCCCACACCTGGAACCCAGGCCAAGTCATTCAAGGGCATCGTGTAGAAATTCAGAGAACACTGGCACAGTCCACAGTGGATGCAATCACAGCTGTGGGGCCAGAGTGCTTGTAGCTAGGGCTGGCAGGATTTGATTAGAAATAACAACAATAATGATACTACCTTTATTTTTGGCTCCTGTTGTTTACCAACAGTTATAATTTCTGATCAGGTTAGGCTTCTTACTTCTTTCCCCTAATCCCAGACCTCATAGCTGCCCCTGTGTCTCTAATCTAGAGACTTAAGTTATAATTCAACCATTTAACATCTTTCCCCCCTTCCCAACTCTCCATTTCTCCTTCGTCTCAGTCTCCAGCTGATCTCAGCAGAGGAAAGAGGCTGAAACTAAAGCTGTGGAAAAAAGACAGAAATTACACCCGGGAAGTCCAGGGTGAGAGACATGACGGGGAGCAAAGCAGCATAAATATCTACATTTATTGATTGGAAGTAAATGCTACCAGCTAACTAGGACATCATCTTCCCAAATGCTATACAAAGTAATGAATAAATTCCCATGTAGTGCCCTACCTTAGCTTTCAAATCAAGTTCTGAGTTTAGAAAGCACCAAGCAGAAAGCATCTGGCTCCCACCCTACATTTTCAGTGCATTAGCAGAAACACCCCAGCCAGCCCAGGATCCTGCACTCCAGCCTGAGAGATGCTCATCCCTGAGACACTTGTCTTTTCCTCTACAACTTGCTGCCCAATATTTCTGAGAAAATAACCACCCCAGAGGCCAGGGATTGAATTCAGAGTCCTGGTGTGTTACTGCTGCTCTTCTTATGTGATTTTCCTTGGTGCTATAATGTAATAACTAGCTTAGGTGTTTATTATTTTAGCTTTATCAGTAGCTGCTAGACATGTTCTGTACCTGTCACCAAGGAAGAAATAAGACAGAATTGCCCATCTCTGTATAGAAAGCAGAGTCAGGGTCTCTATATGAGGGGAATCATGATTTACAGTGATATAAAGTTTAGGAAAAACAAAGTACTCCTGGTGAAATACATAAACATTTAGAATCTGTATATCAAACCAACCACATAATTATACTTACTCATTTTCAAAAGAAATAGAAAATATTCCCACATCAAAAGCAATAGTAAGTCAGAGTCATGGCAGGAAATACGCTGTGGATCATTAGTTAGCATCATGAAAAGCAGTGTAATTATACAAAAATTACAAGTAGTTTCACCAAGAGAGATTGATTACTTACTTACAACAAGAGGAAATGATTTCATAATTCGTCTTCTGGATGTTTCCCAAATTTTATGGCATTATGGTTTTCATTTAGTTTTAATTGGCAAAGCAGTAGTAAATGAAGGAAGACATACGAAAGGGGTTTTTGCCATGCATTAAGTTATATTCTTGGAAGCTTAGCTCTGAGCATGGTCAAGAGACCTGCACATTCAGGGCTGAGCAAACCTGGATCCAAAATACCCTGACAAAGAAGGCAGGTTTATATGACAGCCTTAAAGCCTGGGACTGCCCTACAAGCTAAGAAACTACATGACAAATGGATGAGAAGTGGCATCCCTGAGCCATATCCGTTGCTGTATGGTAAGAGACACACAGTTTTTAACTGTAAATCCTTTGACAAACCTCTAGCCCTGCACAGGGACTCAGTGAAATCCCTTCCTTTGAGCTCAGCTGGCTCTGTAACTCTGCTGCAGCACTGCTGGGGTACTTTTATCTGCCATATTGCATCCAAATGAAAAAGCACTGGCTGTCATTATAATGCTCACAATTGATGTCTTATGATATACAACATTCATGCTTTTTTCTGGGGACAATAGTGTTAATGTTCTGTGGATATTAATGTATCTGGGGGAATTCATGGCATTCATGCCTTTACTTCCATTATGCCTCCATTTATAAGTTAAGAAGGCAGCACCAGTGTGAGGACAAGTCATTGCATGACAGTCTCAATTTGACCTCTCATCAGAGGTGCCATTTTTGGTTTGTGATGGCAAAGACTTGCCCTCATGACACATTGGATCCACAAAGAAAACATGAACGGGCAGAAGCAGATCAATCGTAAAGTTGTCTCCTTGCTCACAAAAGAAAGGTGATGTATCAGTGCAAAGTATTGGAAAGTTTGCAGTTGATCTCTATCCCTACACCCATGCTTGAGTGGCACAACACACTTAAAACCAGGATCCTGCCAAGACCTGTCTGCCTTTGCATTGTGTGTATCCCGTGCTCCTGGGACTCCTCTCCAGGCTCACTCCTTCCAGTCCCCATGGGACAACTCTTTAGGAAACAGGTCTGTGGGAAATTGCCTGGATATTTGTCACATCCTCCTCTCTGATCCTATTTCCTCACAGCCCTATGGCCACAGCTCTGAGCGCTGCGCTGAGACATCCCCAGGCTATCCAGAGCTGCGAAGGTCACCCAGCACCACGTGCCTCTGCGCTGCATAAGCTGCTCAGCTGGAAGCAGTGACAGGGGCATGAGACCCAGGCAGTGCCGGTGACGCTGCCCCTCTCCACCTGCACCCTCCTCTGCACCTCCAGTCCCATAGCACTGCTCCTCAACCGTCATTCACAGCTCAGACCTGTTGTGCCCAGCTTCCCTGCAGCTGCCAAGACCTCCATCTCCTCTGGAAAGTGCTGGGCTTTACGTCTGCTCATTCCTCCACCTCTGGACAAACCCTGGAAATGTTCCTGGTGCCAGGCAGGGTGAGCAAAATCCGCAATGCCCCCTGTGCATTGCAGCAATGACTCACAGGGATGGTGGTGGCAGTCTCAGCCCAATTTGCCTTGTCCCTGGCACCCTCTGCCTCACACCCTAGCTAAAATGCTTCCAAAAGGCTTTCACAGAGGAATCCAAGGTCCTGAGGAAGACCAGAACACCCCGCTGCCCTGCCCCTGCGCTGCAGCTCAGCTGTTGGACAGCAAGCAGCTCTCCTATCCCAGCACCCTTTCTGCACGCCACCGGCATTTGGGCTCCCAAAGCAGAAGTTGGGCACAGTCTGTGCCTCACCACAATAGACAGCATTGGCCTGCCAGGGCTGCAGGAGAGGCCCAGTCCATGATTTTAGGGATTGCTGTGCCAGGAGGGATGGAATGACTCACAGTCTGGCAGTCAGGTGGGAAGTTACCATTAGCACAGGCCAGGTTTATGGTGCAAGCAAGTATCTATTCTCAAGAGTCAAAAAGGACCAACACATTCACAAATGGTATAAAGAGAGGTAGAAATGAAAGGAAACCAGGCTTGTCTCTAGCAAGATAAGCCAAAGGCTTCTCTCATTCTCTGCTATCCACTGGCCATGCAGTGCCTGAGCACATGGACAAGTCTCCTGCGCAGGCTTTCTGCTTTCAAGCTTGCAGTCACTGAGCAGAACCTAGGATTAAGATTTCTCCCTTGCCTTTATATAAATTCCCTTCTCTGAGATGAGTCTGAATGGTGACCCAGGAACCATCTACCCACTTCCTAAAAGGATACCTTTTTCCCTCAATTAATTAGGAGATGTTTCTATCGCTGCTCCCTACCTCCACACATCTGGCTATCAGCTGCCCTCGCGCTTCACTAGACGTATCAACAAGTGGATTGGAAATATCCCTCTCCACCTGAGTGACCATGTTCATGCCCCACCTCAGATCCCTCCCTCTTTGTCCCCCCCTTTCATAAAAAAACCCCGTAACTCAGCAACTGCTCTTTGTGCACTCTTGCAAATGGGATTAATCCAGATGGCTCCTAGGAAGCTGTCCTGAGAGCAGCTGTGACAGCAATCACCTGCTCTCTGGAGAAACCAATGTAAGAGTCTCTGACCCTTAACCCAACCTTGGAGGGATGCTGTCACACCAGATGATGCATCGCTCTGCAGAGATGTGATGCTTCACTCCATGGGGGTTCCAGAGACACCCTCTTCTCCAGTCCTGGCCAGGAGACGCATTAACCTTCTGGGAGTCTGTAGGACCAGAAATTCTACATTAAAGGCTCCAACCTCCATTCTAATTCAAAGACAATATCCATCACCAGCCCCTCTCTGCAGTATATTCCTCAGGCTGTGCACATACTAAGTGAAGAAATATTTCCACTCCTTTGCTATAAGTTTATTGCCCATTCATTCCAGGAGAGCCCTTCCTCTCCTGTCTGAGGCAGGATGAACTGAGGGAACCAAGCAACCTTGCTGATACTGTGCAGACTGTGACCTACCTTGATTACAACCTCTACAGCTTTCTCTGTTGTCAAACCACAGACTCTCTACAGGGAGAACATCCAGTCCAGCAACCTGAGGTGGGAGTCCAGTTCCTGAACATGGGTACCTAGAGCTGTTTCAGACACATTAGAGTAGTTAAACACCCACAACCCAGCTCAGGGCTCCTGCAGATCTGATCTGAAGGTGGAAGTCAGGTAGGACAACCCAGGTCATCTCTGAGGGCAGTAGATGCCAATGGTTATGTGCATGAACCCTGTGCTAATCCCCAGCATTAGGGCCACAAGCTAAGCTCTGACCTGGATACAGGCTCCCCAGACAATCATACAGTACCTAAAGTGATCATACCAGATGTAGGATGGTCATCTGGATCTGTAGCACCGAAGCCTTTGTAACAGGCATGCTCCAGCTGCTTCAAGAGAGGACTTGCTGAAGCCTCAGTATGCAAGAGCCCAGCCTGTGCAACCACTGGTCCCTCCTGGCCTAGAAATCCTCAAGCCTGGAAGCTGCAGGAGGAGCAAGACCCTGTCCTGTAAGGGTGTTCACCTCACACATGGTGAGTGATGCCCGAGCTATTAGCCCTAACTGCAGGATGCTTGATCTCCAGCAGCTGTATCACCAGCCCAGGTCTCACCCTGGACGTGGATGTACAGTACATTTTCCTTTCTGCAGAGGCAGCCTCTAACTAGGCTGTCAGAGGAAGGACTGTGTTACTCTGGTCCCCCAAGGACAGAGCAGTGATATTTTTTTCTATCCCAGCCTTATTTCCCACCTGGTATTTTGTATTACACTGCACAGCTTCCTCCTCAGCCAGGGGTGAAGGTCAGCCAGCACGGTGGGAATTGAGACAGAAGGAACAGAAACATCCACAGGATGAAACAGTTTAGTACAAGGGCATGTTCAGGCACAAATATCCCCAGTTGAAGGCAAAATGCAGAATATATAGGTTGTCCTTATCCTCATGGCCATGGGCCGCCTTACAAAAATGATGAAGTAGCACTGGACAGCCTAGCCATCGGGACTGACCCAGGAATCTCTAGGCAGGGGCTCAGCCAGTTAAAATCAGAGCCCCAGAGTGTGGGACAAGTCAGGCTTCCCCCAGCTCCCACCCGGCACCCTGAGAGGCTTCAGACAGGGGACACTGGATATAGGACCAGGAGAAAAGACTGTCCTGGAGAAGCACAGGAGCGCTTGAGCACCATCCCAGCTCCCAGATGTTTCCATTCCCAGATGGAAAACATCTACTCTTCCAGGGATGAGTGGCCATGAGACCTGTGCATTGGAGCTGTGGTCTCAGCCCCCTCACACCACCAGCCATGTTTTTGGAAGCCATTGCTCCATTCATTACACCTTTGGGAGAAAAACAAAAAAAACCTCCCTTCCTTCTAGAGCTAACATAGCAGCTTTGGGTCCAACAGGATTATTTCTGTGGATTGTACCAGGAGAATTGAACTGGAACTTAAACAGCAGCACAATGGTGCTGGGACCTGCTGAGCCAGTACAGCACAATGACAGGATCTTTTTGTCTGCTGGAGCATTGCTCAAATCAAAAGATGTTTACCCAGCTTATGGGGGATCACTTGATTGGAAATTACATCCCCAGAGCTCCAGTCATGCTTGTCTGCCTGCCAGCTCTCCCTACCTCTAGAGCCCTTGCCACATTTCAGATTCCCAGAATAGCACAGGACTAAGCCGATGCAAACAGATAACAATTCAGGCCCTACTTGAATTCTCTGTTGCTCTCTTTTTCCTCCAGCCACTGTGGCAGACTCCAGTTTTCACTGGAGACGTCACACAGACAGCATGTGGAAGGAGGTCACCACTGGAAGAGCTGTCACTCACCGAAACAGCTCATGGCAGGAGCAGCCTTGCCAGCACATGGAGAATGCCTGGAGAAGTTGGGTGACACAGCTGGGGACTCTCCTGAGAGGTGGGTCTGCACTGCTGTGAGTCCCATCTGTGAGTGTGGGGTCTGTCTGTTCCACCAAAAAAGATGCCAAACCTATGTCAGGTCAGAAAATTTGACCATGACACCCTGCAGCCCCAAACCCCCACTTTTCACATATAAATACAAGTAAACCCCCTTTTTATCACCCTGTCTGGCTGCCTCTCTTTTTCCAAGGTGCACCCTTTCCCAGGAAACGCAGCCACCTCTGGACACCACCACTGAACTGAGATCTCAGGAAGAGGCTGGTTGCTGCAGTACAAGACTGTACATCCTTCCAACTGCAATGATCAGCTGTCAGAGCAATTAAAATGAGTTGGAAAGCAGGGTAAATTGAGCTGTATATGAGAAAACAGTTAATGCATCTACAAGAAGACTATGGTTTGCAGTTTAATAGCCCCTTTCATCTGTAGAGCTTAGAGAACTTGAAAATGTTTATAAATAAGCCTGTTAGATCTCTCCAGAGGAGACTTCATTCCTCTTTTAACACTGGCCAACTGCACAGGAAAGAGCTGAGCAACTCAGCAGAGATCCAAGTTTGATGCTGGGATCAGAGACCCCATCTCCTGCTGGTCTGGCTCCTGGGGCAAAAGGTCAATGCCCTGTGACATCCTGATGCCAGACTCAGGACTGACAAAAAGGGCATCTCCTGAAGACTTTCACAAGGTCCATGCAACATAGTCCCAGAACTGGTGTTCCTCACCATTAAACATATTTATCAGATGTCCTCATCTTGTGTTTTCTTCATGAGCCATTCCCAGTGTTTCAGCCTCCCTTGTGGAGCACAGAAAAGAAAACCACAAGGTATCTTAAAATCTCCAGTTAACCAAGGCAAGCAAGCACAGAGATACAGTGATTTTGCCTGTCCTGAGCATGGCTGCATTCTTGTTTTCCTGAATCCAGCCTGCTTTGACTGATGTGCCAGAAAATAATTTTTATCTGCCCCAGTGTTTAAGGGCATGACAAATGTGGGAGCTGAACATCCCCCGTGGGATGCAGTGGCATAGGAGGTCCTGTCCTCAGCCAGCCCCTTCCTGGCCGATGTCCCTGTGCCACCCGCAGAAGCCACCCAGCCTCCTTTGGTTCCTCTTACTGCAGAGCCTAAATCTCCTCAAATCTCATTCCAGGGGCACTTCTGCAGTGCTGCACAAGCAGCAGGTTTCTGCTGCTCGATGGGAAGTTTACAGCAGCCAGCTGTAGATGGTGCAGTCCCACCTGGCAGGCTCGGGGAAGCACTGGGTCTGTCCTCTAAGCCCTTTGGGAGACATGGGAACTGCTTCTTTCCCACCCTGTGCCAGCCCACAAGGTTCAAACCAATGCACGCATATTGGTCTGAAACCAGATCAAGTCCCAGGCAGCAGCAAGCTGCAGAGAAGCCAACCTGCCACCCCTCCAGAACATTGTCACGGCTGGCTGGCATTGCAGGCACAGCTCCCACACCTCGCTCCAGATGCGGGCCCCCGGCACGGTATGCTGTCACCAGAGGGAACCCCCAGCTCCCTTTGCCAGCTCCCGTGCCACCATGCCCTGTGCACCATGCTGCAGAGCTCTGCTCAGGGGATCACCCGCAAGAAAGGGAGAGCCCAAGGAGCTGCAAATCTCAGCCCTCCGGCACAGACATGGCAGGACCCTTAGTTCAGAGGGACCAAGAAAGCCCTGCCAGGTCCCACCAGTCAGGTCCAGGGTGCCTGCACCTCCTGAAGCACTTGTGGGACAGCAGGGAGGCTGTTTGTGCTCATCAGTCTCCAAAAAAGCACAGTGCCCTCACTTCGGGCCCAGCACCAGGCTCAGGAGTTGGGCCCTTCCCGCCTTTTGGGTCCTTTTGCCTCCCACCACATGTTGCTTCAAGACATCCCAAGGGGCAAACGTCTAGGCACAGGGGCAGCGAGTGAGGTCCAGTTAAGCCAGGGAAGAGCTGCAGAGGTCAGAGGCAAGCTCTGGTTGACCCCATGGGCAGGTCAGTCTTTCCCAGTCCATGGGGTGCACCGGGGGGACTGGGTCTGTGAGCACAGGCAGGAAGCTCCAAGGGTCTCTCCGTGCCAACAGCCAGCCCTGAATGAAGCACAGGATGGCTGAGACACCCCCCCAGTGCAGGGAGGTCCCTGCAGACCCAAATGGCCATCATCAACAATGCTGGTGGCCCCAGCCCATGCTGTGCCAGTGTGGGGAAGAGACCTAGAGGGACTGTCCATCCCCCAAACCACTTAGAGCAACAAATCAGGCTGTGTAAGGTGGGTGGGCCCCAACCCACAGGCATCCGTGGCTCTGCCCTCTCACAGCTGGCCAGGGAGGCAGCACCGGTGGATAGGAACAGACCCCAGGATGGAGAGGAAACTCAGCCTCCTGTCCCAGCAGCCTTTCCTGCCCTTCCCAGAATAGCTCTGTTGTTCTGCAGCCCCTTGTCTGCTTCATCAACTGAGCTCCCGTTAGCTCCTTTTATGCAGCCTCGTTAGTGCAGGGGATAAATGGATCAATTGTTTCCCCTTTGCCTTGAATGAAGGGGTATTCTGTTTATTAAAAAGTCATGCTGTTAATAAGGATCTTCGCATAGCCAAAAATAACTGAGGCCACAATTGTTTCCTCCATGCTTCCTTATCTGCACTGAAGGACTCACAAGGAGAGCCGCAGCCGGGCCAGATGCAGCTCCGCGCTAAAAATATGCCTTGGAGCGAGAAGCAACGAGACGTCACAAGAGCAGCAAAGGGTATTAGCAAAGAACTCAGACATGCAGAAGCAGCAGACCACACTTCAAGAGCTTCTCCAGATGTTTGCTGAGGGTGCTCAGGCCTGGGGTGGTGAGTCTATGGAGAAAAGCCCCCTTTGCCCCCTGCGTTCTGGGGGTCAGACACCCCCCTCCCAGCAGCACCCCTGAGGGTGGTCACCAAATGTTTCCCTTGCAACCACCGTGGATGGCATGGAGCAGAGGGCAGGCACTGACAAGCACTGTGGGGCTCTCTACCAGGGAGTCACCCAAAGGGGCTGGGGTCAGCACGGGATCTCCTCAGAGCCTGGCGTTTAGTGGTCTCTAGGGTGGGGGTCTCATGTTTCAGGGGGTGTTCAGAGGTCCCCGCAGATGGGGAGGACAGCCAAAGGAAACCAAGCAACATGGTAGGAACAGCCTCCAGCCAAGCAGCCTGCATCAGCCACTTTGGCTTGATTGTCTATCCCAGCGCACTCAGATAAAACATTTGTGCCTTCCAAATAACCCAGATGTTTTTTTCTGCTGCTCAGATGCAGGATGGGGCCTTGGAGGCCAAAGTGGCCATGTAGGACACACACAACCACCCTCCTTGTAACCACCTCCTCCATCCACCATAGCACCCCAAACTTGGGGACCTCTCTGCTCCCCAGAGAGCCTCCTGACATGAGGTCCCACACTCCCTCACCAGCAGCCCTCAGCCCTCCCAGCACCAGTGGGGGGGGGGCAGGGGGTGTGTGTGTGCCAACCCTGTTCCATAACCATGCTCCGTACCTGGCAGGAGGGAGAACAAGGAACCAGGTCAGCATCAGCCATGCCCAAGCAGGTCTCAGAGGTGCCCTTCACCCCCTTTCCAAGTCCAGGGAGCATCCTACAAATAGTGCACAAAATAGCTGTGGCCTCCCATCATCTGAAGCCCTGTGAACCACTCCCCCACCCTTTTCCCAGCTGTTCCTTCACACTATTTAATTGTCTGTAATTTAAGGCCATTACTTCACATGGCCAAAAGTCTCTGAACTGCTCTGAACCCTGGTATTGGAGAGCAGAGGCTGCCCAGGACACGGTGCTGGTGATGCTCTGCCCGGGTCCGTCCCCCAGAAGACCAAGACATGAACTCTTCATAGCAATCTGGGAAGCCAAGTGTGACCCCCCCTGACCAGGGCAGCCTCCGATGGGGGCTCCTGACCCCTCGTCTGCAGGGGAAGGGTCTCACTGGGCCTCCATGCCCCACGGCAGCCCCAGGGAATGGGCACATCAGAGCCCCTCTGGACAGCCCTGACTCCAGACACGGCGCCCGCGGTCCTGCCCGCCCGCTGCCCAGCTGGGGCTTTATTGCAGGAGCATTGCACGGGTCAGGGTGGGGGGAAGCTCTTTGTTAAAAGTACACGGCAGCTTTGGAAACACTTTGTGTTGCCGTTCCAAGAGCCTGATTTTTGCTTTCTGGCCCAAACACACCACTCATTTTTCTGCAGCAATGAAGATAAACGTCAATAAATCTTCCGCAGTCATTTCACAGGGCCAAGAGTGATCTCAGCCCTGAAGCATTTCAGTACCCTGCAGTGTGTGCTACACCCTAAGCCCCCAATCCAGCAAATTTACATGGGTCCATAGCCTCAAACGCACAAGTACCTCCTTCAAGGAACTGCACAGTCCCTCTGAACTCAATGATACCTCTGTACTCCAGCGTTTTACTGGATCAGCTCCTAAATAAGCAGCCTGTGTGCAGCTGAAAGCACTGCCAGTGCCAAAGCCCCTTTCGCAACCCTCACAGGACCACTCCTGGGGACCCAGGTGTTCTGTTGCATTTTGCTCCTTGCAGTTGTCTTCAGCCAGCACACAGCAGGGTGGGTCCCAGCCTTTGTAGCCTCTCATGTGGGTGCCTGTTTGTTTAGCAAGTCGAGGCACATATGTTCTCCTCTTACCCCTTTGACAAAAGCACTGAGGGCTTTGGGGGGGGGGGGGGGGGGGAAGGGGGTGACTCCCTACTCTTTTGCACAAGTTCCCACCAGATGGACAGTCCTCTGGAGATGCAAAGACCTTTTTCAGCTGCGTGGGCAGGCAAAAATGGGTGGAAATCACACTTTCCAGGATGCAACAAACCTAGCTGCTGGACAGTTGTCAGCCAGTGGTACTTTCCAACACTTCTCAATGGTACCACAGCACAAGGGGCGATGCATGACCCTGGCGTGTCCTGCTGTTCCTGCCTGCTCTGGCTTCTCCTTTCTGTATCTTGCAACAGGGAAGATTTCCCCCTGACATTCATCCCAGGCATCTCTTGCCACTCAGCATACACCTGGAGCACCCGATTTGTCCTAACGTTGGGGTCATTGCACTGCTCTACACCAGCCGTCTGCCCCAAGGAATCCAACAGAGAGAGCACAGAGCAGTTAGCTTGGCTCTGCAACAAGCTGTGTGCATAAAGGGCATCTTTGAAGACACTGTTTTAAGGAATATGTAATCCAGTCAATTTGCTGGACTGAGCTGAATCACACTAGCACTGACACAGCACTCCTGGGAGGCTGGAGCTGGAAATCGAGTTATCAATCTGCAGTAGATGGCAGGCAGCCAGCTTTGCTCAGCCAGATAACCCCCCATTCCTCACCATGCTCAGGGGAGCAGGCTTGTTCCCCTTGTGAAGGTGCAAATGTTGGATTTGTTCACAAAATCTGGAGGGAATGCACTGTTACTCTGCAGTTTCCAGGTTCTAATCAAGCCTAAAGCCAGCAAATATTGCTCTACTCCAGATGCATGGGAGCCAATTTCTGCTGTCCAGGGTGGGTGACACCAACCCATGGGGTAGCAGTCCCTTCCCCTTGCAGAGGGACAATGTGCATATTTCATTCAGCAGTTTTACATCTCTGAATGCCCTTCCTTCCCTCTGTTTCTGCTGCATATTGCTTGAACTGCAAGGAGGGAGCCCATTCCCCGCTGTGAACAGCAGGGTCTGCAGTGCCATAGCCTTGTTTCCCATTGTTATTTCAGTCCGTTCAGCATAAGTGCAGGGTGGTCCTTGCTAAATGACTTGACCTTGCATAGTATCCATGAAAACAGGCTGTTTCAAACCATTCCAGGGAAGGCTTTGTCAGAGCTCTTATCAGAAAATTAGGTTAGAAATTCCTCAGCTCCCAGAGCCTGTGCCAGGTCACAGCTCTTATCTTCTGCAGTCTCTGCAGAAGGGAACATCCAGTGTGTTCAGGAGAAATTTAGAATTAATTGTCCTGGCTCATTCCAGTGAATCCTCATGAGCTGGGATGGAGCCCAAAGAAATTGAGGATAATTTTTTTTTTCCATTCCCTGAGTTCCTGATGTTAAAAATGTGTAATTGTTCCTTTGTAGTGGTTCTCCTGCTCCAGCTCAAACACAGGCTCACATTGTACACAAGCACCTCTCTGTAATGAAATATTAGAAAATTTCCACTCTTGTGAAGTATCTGAGGAATCCTCCTTTGAAAGTAACTGTAAATAACATGTTTGTTCCTCCCCAGAAGCCGTTGTTAGAACTCCTTTCCTCTGCACCCCTCACAGTAAATCCAATTTGCAGTCCAGGGGATGCTGACATTGATGAAGACTTGTTCACCACCAGAAATGTTGCTCTTTCAAAGTCAGAATGAAGGGTGACCATATCCCAGGGAACCAACCTGGTCAAGCAGCACTTTTCTCTGGAGTAGCCCCAGCGAGGTGGGGTAGAACAGGCAGGACGGGCAGCTCAGCCCTCCCCCTCCCGCCTGCAGCCCTGCTGGGTTATGAAGCACAGAGAGATCCAGCCCAGAGCAATTTTCTCACCTGCCCAACGGGGATTACACATCCCTCTTTGCTCTGACAAGCCAGGAGCCAGCTCCACCTCCCAGGGTGGAGGTGTATCTCACCGGACAAACAGCCTGGCCACTGCAGTCCTGAGAAGGCAGCCCAGAGCAGCGGGGCCACTGGAGGGGTCTGTATTTGCACGACAGGAGAAGCTTGGAAAGGCCAGTCCCACCCTGGCACCCCACTTGCAGGCCCTGCCATGGCACAAAGGGGTCTGCCTTGCCCCACACACCAAGGATCTTCCAGACAGCTTACACGGGCACCCGTCGACGCACAGGCAGCCCTGCCTGGGTGCAGGAGCAAGGCAAGCCCCAGCTCCCACAGCAGTCAGCCTCAGCAGCTGGTGGCATGTGCTTTAAATTACTTCCATACTGTTGGGATCTGAAAGAGAGAGAGGAATGGGGCTGTTTCCTCCCCTGCAGACACAGGACCAGGCTTTATTTGGTCCCTGCATGTGCACAATGGCATGTGCTGCTTGCAAGCTCTTTTGAAAAACTGCTGTGAGTCAAGTAGCTTACAGGGAACTTTCCCACAAGGTCCCAGCCACAAACGGGCCCAAAGTCCCCAGGCTATTTCCCAGTCATCTCCCCTGCATGTGCTGGGTTAGCATCAGAGGATGCTCTGGAGCCTTGGGCTGGCCTCTTGCCCATGCGTGATTTTCATTTTGTGCCTAGCTGGAGCTTAGCTGCAAAGCTCAAAGTTATTTCTTTTCGAAAGTGCTGCAAAGGGAGCTTCAAGGTCCCAAGAAAGGATTGACAAGGAAACCCAGAAGTCTGGTAAAAGTCACTGAGCTGATTGAATGTAATTTCTGAGCAGCAGCATCATCTTTGCTGTGGACAGTGTTTGAACCTGGCCATACAAGGCCATCACTGTCCCACTCCCCTTGCCTGCACCTCAGTTACATTGAGTTCAGGCTTTTTCTATAAATTCACTTTCCAGAGCCTGGTCCAATCCTTGAGGCAGACAGGGAATCAAATCCAAGGGCCATTTGTTGGCTTCCCACCCAGGTACTGCCGCCCTGAAGGGGACCCTGCGGAGCAGAGCCCTGTGCTTCGGCAGACACCAAGCCCACAGGTACAGACTGCCTGGAAACAGATGTCAGACAGATGTGGCTGCAGCCAGGCAAGGCTCCTCAGCCTGCCGGGGGTTGCTTTGGTAACATTCAAACACAAACCTCACCTCCAAAGGCTTTGAGAGTTGCCATCAGCAGAATATGAGAAAACAATATGATGAAGTCTCCAGCCTGCAGAAACCCTGTGGAAGCCACCAGCCTGGCTCACATTTCCAGAAAAAGCCAAGAAAGTGAGCAGGTCAGGAGCAGGCTGCAGGGACAGCCCCGGGACAAGAAGTCCACAGACTGCAGTGGTGGTATTAGAGAGGACAGAGGCAGCAGCACCTCCAGCAGAAAGTGGGAAGTGGAAAGTGGAAAGTGGAAAGTGGAAAGTGGAAAGTGGAAAGTGGAAAGTGGAAGAGAGAGCAGATGGAGGGATGGAATAGGTGGGTGGTAGGCGCAGATTGCCACCAGAGATGGGCTCAGGTCTCACTCAGGCTAATGGGTCTAAGTGGGAATTGCTCTGGAGCCATGTCTGCATCACAGCATAGCTTACAGCATTGCCATGTTCTGCTGCTTCACCGGTGTTTGGAAAGGGACCTCTGGGATGACATCTCATGTGGATCCCAGAGCAGCTGCATTTCTCAGCAGACTCATCGGATCGGTCCAGTGCAGGTCCAACATGAGGGGGCAGCTGCAGCACAGAGCACTGTCTCCTGCCCACGCTGCTGGGTCAAATGGCTGAGAGTCACCCGTGTTTGGAGTGGTCTCTTTCCGCTGCTCCTCCTGGAGCATGGGGCCATGGAGGAGGCCACGCAGTGCATCCCCTTGCACAGAGCTGGGCCAGCACACTGCAGAACACTTCCCAGTGAGTGCTGCACTCAAGATGCTGGAGGTCCCTGGAGAGGGACCAGGATTCACCTCTCCCTGCTCTAACCATGAGGCTGCCTCAGACTCTCAGCAGTTTCAGCTGAGAAAGCCCCATCCCCCTTTTCTTCCAACCTACCAGCCATGGTGCTGCTCTGTGCATGGTCCACAAAGCCTCCTCAGTGAGTTGAGGACCTGGTCTTCCAAATCCCATCAAGTGCCCCCATGTGCTGATCAGAAGTGGCTCCCCTCAGCCATACCCTGGGAGGAGGTGCTGGCACCAGCACAGCAAACCCTCATTCAGGATGGACCCACCAGGACACCGTGTCCTCATGTGGGCTATAAGCAAGCCTAGGAGCTGAGAATCACTCAGGACCACTGATCTTGGCCTCAGCCCCTGCACTACCCCAGGCATCACTCAATTTATAGCCTGTCATTTTAAGAAGAAACAACACCCAAATGGTGTTCTATTGAAGGGTGGTCCAATAGGATTCATTTGGGAGTTATCAGCATCCTCCCTGGGAGCCCGGTGCGGGTCCCTGCCCTCAGCACTGGCTGGTGCCCATCCTGAAGGCACCACCATGTTGCTCTGGCCGTGTTTTTGCTGAAGGTCTTCTGCAGGTCAGGGGACACTGACACTTCTCCGTCCTGTCCCAGCACCTGGCCATCTGGCAGGAGGCAGTGCAACAGAGGCTCCTGGAGTTGAATCACCAAGTCCCTGTGAACCTAGGCATGCCACGCCACTTGTGACTCATCCCACAGTGTCACCACGTGGGACTTGATAGGACTGCCACTCCCTTCCCCGCCTAGCCCTGGATGACATCAGCTATGCCTCATGCCAATATTGACCTGTACTTTTTTCCACATTTGGAGGAATCCTGCTACAGGCCAGCCACCCCAAGGGCACAGTCAAAGGGTCGGAAGGGTTTGGGCATTTAGAGTGGCGTCACCCTCAATCGTGTCCAAGAGGAGCCTCGTCACCTGGGGACAGGAGGGCAGGATGCAACCCAGCAGGTTCAGTCCTTTGCCCTCGTGCATTCCTGTCACTGCTGTTTTCCCCCACCCACGCACCAGCACAAGCGATCCAGGACTGCAGAAATGACAATGTGCAAAAGGAACGCAGCCTCGGTGGCAGAAGATGGGTTGGAGGGCAGGAGCAACCCAACCAGGGAAATTACTAAAACAGAAGCTGGGGCAATTTCTAAGAAACATGCTGCAATGGACTGGATCCAGTCCCAAACTAGAAACTGCTCCCAGGAGGACCATGACTGCTTCAGAAGGGTCAGGGCATGGATGGAGGAGTAGAGGAGCCATGTCCTCGCACAGGTTGGGTTTGCATGGACAGCAGAGCCACCCAGGTCTCCTCCTCTTCCTTGGCCACCCTTGAAAGGGGACAGCTGTGCTGAGAACAGCCACCCCTGCTCTCTCCACAGCTGTTTTTTCTACCCCTTCCATAAAGAAATACAGCTGTCAGAGAAGTGAAATCTCCAGAGGCTGCTCCTACAGGCCCCCAGTGAGCCTGACAGCCCTTGGCCATGTGCCTTGTTCTCCCAAAGGCCTTGGCTGGAGGACAAGACATAGGTGGCCTGCACAAAACCTGCTCATGGAGGATGTGTTCAGGCCTCAGCACTGGCCATGATGACACCTCTGGATTTGAGTGACACGGGCTTGAGAACTTCCAAACTCATCACACTTGTCCACCAGGAAAGGGCCAGTCCCACCACTCCAGGGCAAGGTGTGAAGACCCTGATGATGTCTGTGGAGCAGGAAAGTGGCACATGCCACAACACAGCCTGTGGGCAGGTCTGTCCTTTGCTTTTACCTCACTCGGGAGTCAAAACCCACCATGACAACACATCACACCCATACGTACCTTGGTCAGCCTGGGACAAAGCCGTGTCTCTCCATGCCACCTCCCAGCACTTTTGTGAGTTTTCCCAGCATTTGGAGCTGGCATGTCCATTCCTGCCCACATGATGGGTCCCCAGTCACCTGGGTTAGCAGAAAGTGGTGGAAAAGCTGACCCATAAAACCTCAAGATTAAACAAAACCAGCCCCTCTGGAAAACTCAGCGATTTGATGCTCTGAGGAGCTGCACCCTGCCTTTCAAAGGCCTGGGGGGGACAACACGTTGCCTCAACCGCTCCACCCACGGACCATGCTTCCCCCGCAAAGGTTGTACTGTGCTGAGCTGCCCTCTCATCTCGTGGGGAAGGGAGACTGTGGGATGGAGCACAGGACAAGATGAGATGATGATGAGATGAAGAGCGAGTGCGGATAAGGCTGCGGGAGCAGGGGACAGCAACGCAGTGCAATGCACCAGCGCTCTGTGATTGCTGTCAGCCCCGACCGGCACCAGCTCCCAGCGCTGCTGACAGCGGCAGCTCTGGTTGCAAAAACCTTGGCAAAGCTCACTCCTTTCATGGGAAATCAGAGCCATGCCCTGGGGAGGCTGCAGCCCCAAACCAGAGCATCCTCCCCAGGAAGGTCAGTCTGGACTCTGGATTTTTGGAGGATTTTTGTAGTTTATTGAAAAAGAAGCCTAAAATAGCCCCCCTGTAAACATATTTGTGCCTGAGCAAAAGCAGACAGCAGGGCCACCCACAGAGGAGAGGATCAGAGCTTGAGCCACCCCCTGTTCAGTGCCCGGAGGTCCCACATGGTCAGGTCAGGAGTGGGGTGAGAGCAGAGCCCAGACACACTCACTGCCACTCTGGGACGAGGCCGCGTCTCCATGGGAAAGACCCTGAAAGCCCCTGAAATGCCACAGGCAGCTGCGGGCAGGGCTCCCCCAGCCCTTCCCGGTGATCCACACCGTGAGCAGTGCTCGGAGCAGCACTCGGATGGAGCAGCAGGGCAGAAAAAAACCTCTGCTCACCAGGCACATCTTCAGAAAACAGACTGCAGACCTGTGCCACCGTGAAAAGGGCATTTCCCAGGAGGGGCAGGAGGCAGAAAGGCACTCTCACCGTCCATCAGTTGGACAACCCTCTTTCCTCCCTCCTCGCTCAGGCGGCATCTCGGCACAAATCCTGGTACCTCCACGGCAGAGCGGGTCTCCAGAACCACCCGCTTTGGCTCTGCCCAACGGAGCTGCCGCCACTCCAACACCCAGGGCTTGCAGGTGACCTTTCTGGGGAGGCAGCAGGAGGTTAGGAAAAGATGTGGGAAAAGTGATTTTTAAAAAACAACTACTTGAGGGATTTCAAACAGATGAATGAGTGCTGTGACTGTTCATTCTCCTGACCTGGAACATGCAGATCTTCAGCACTCCCACGTCCAGACAGAATAGTCTGAGCATTGCTGGCCTAACCAAGGGCTGTATGTCCCTATGCTGCGTGTGGTAGGATGGGTTGGAGCCCAGCAAATACCCCACACCCGAGCGCAGCCCCCAGGATGCATAACGCCCTGGCCAAGGCTTGGGCACTGCCATGTCCTGCTGCCAACCCCACAGACAAAGAGGTCAAACACTGCTGGGGTACACTGACAAACCCAGCCAGCCAGTGTTTGCTCTCCTCGTGCTACATTTGATTTATGCCAGCCTTTGAAGATAAACGTCTTGGGATGGCCCCTCACAAAGCCATGCTGCAATTTGAAGCACACAGGAACTGCCACTGCGAAGATTTGTAACCCAGCGCAGGGGTCTGCAGCACATCAGGCAGGCTGGATGGTGAGAAGGGAATGAGTGATTCTCCCAGGACTTTATTTCCATTAACAACTGCAGTTATTTTAGGAGCTCGGCACAATGGGGAGTGCATTTGCAGGGGCTAGTCTGATCCAGGAAAAAAAGTAGATATGTTTTTTCTTAAAAAAAAAAAACAAACAAAAAAAAAAAAAAAAAAAACAAAAAAAAAAACCACTATAGCTTGATTGGAAAAAGACTGGGTTTTGTTTTTCTGTTTTTTTGTTTTTCCTTAGCTGGCCATTCTTCTGACACTCTGGAGCATTTTAAGGTTTTTCCAGAAAATGAGGAGCAGCAGCCCTGCCAGGAGCAGTTACTGAGCCGCCAGAGCTAAAAGTGGCAAACGCACCAAAGATTTCCAAAAGCCGCAGCTGGAAATACCCGAGCTCAGCGCCTCAGGAGAAAGCACGGGGAAGCCGACTGGGGCTCTGCACGATGCCTTCTCCAACCTGGGGGTTTCCATTGCTGTCTCCTCACATTGGAGGAGTCTCACATTTAGTAATGACTCTGTGCAGCCATGGAAAATTGGGGAACGGGAGGAGGATGGTCTCAGAGCAGAGCAAATGGGGTGCCTGACAGCAGAGGGCTTCGAATTTGGGGTTTGGGGGGAAAATGCTGGGGATGGAGATTGGCCTCAGATGAGGATGCAGGAGCTTGTTGTTTTTCCTGAGCCCCACCTGAAATCAGGTCATGATGCTCTGAAGACAAACCTCTGCAGGCGCAAGGCTTGTGGCACATGCCCAGCAGTGTCCCCAGCCAGCCCAGATGTGTCTGCCAGATGCAAAGACATGTTAGGAGGGCTTGCAGCATTACCAGCATGAAAAATCCCCACATCTCACGTGGCAAGACCTGGATCCACCAGCTCTTACTTTTATTATAGGCAGCTTGAAGGTTTGGAGCCCATGTGTGTGGGCAGAGATGGAGGAAGAGGTGGGCAGGGGCAACAGGGTGTGCAGGGCAGGGTGAGGAGGACTAGGGGAAAGGAAGAGGAGGAGAAATGCCAGGGACCATATGGCAGCCAGACCCTCTGTGCAGAGCAGAGACAGACAAGGGGAGAAGACACCCCACAGCGTGGGTGGAGAGGAAGAACTGGGAGCAGACCAAAGGCTAGGAAAGGAGGACAAGAAGAGGAGCTGGGCAAGGAGACCAAGGCTGTCCCAAAGCCTCCTGTCCAAGTCTGCCTCACTGCCATGTGTTTTGGGCCCACCTCTACGCGTGGATAACCCACCAGCACGGCATCTATTCCGCACATGCCATTAACTCAGGGGGAACAGCCCCTTTCTGCCTCCCAGTGTGGGCTGGGCACCAGCACCAGTCCAGAAGTCAGTCTGGAGGCTCAAACATGGCAGGTGAGCCTATGTGGTGCCACGTGGAGAACTGCCCACATGCCTTTGAAAACCAACAGCAAGGATATTGCTGGGGAAAATAAAGTGCTTTAAACTGACTGCTCAGGGATGTGACATCAGGCAGGGAGCAATTACGAAGCTGCAGAATAAAGATTGACCATCTGACCCCAGTCCAGCTCCCAGGTGGGGACTGTCTCAGATGGCCGCATGATGTAGTAAAGGGTTATTTTTCAGAGGACCTCTTTGGTTCAGCTCCCTGGGGACTGAGTCAGTTGGTGGACCCGGGTGAGCAAGGCAACTCCTGGCACAGAGCACTTTCCCTGGGGGCATAAGCTGCGGGGACCTCTTGCTTGGTGTGTGTACAGCCAAGCCCTGGATGCTGAGCAGGAGAACTTTTGACTTTCACCTCTCCTTTTCTCAGCTCCCTGCCTCTAAACCAGGGGGAGAAGCTTATCGGTGTTTAGCCCTCTGTCTAGTGTCCAAAGACAGTCCCAACAGTCTGACCCATGGGCTCAGCACTCGCCCACATATGGGCAAGAGGTTTGGAGAAGGAGTTGTGCAGATGGACGCTGCAGAACAGCACCAGGAAACAGGCACTCACCTCACCCAGAAAGGACCAGGAGCTGCTCCACGCAAGGGATGCTGGAGGGCCCCATGTGGGATGAGTTTGACCAATCTCTACCCTGATGCCAGGGGATGGTGCAATCATGTCAAGGATTGGGCATGCCCTAGGGATGTTTGCATCACCAGCACGTTTGCTTTAACCCCTTTTCACCTGTTCATGACCACTTGAGCATCCACTGGAGCTCCTGTTTCCATCTCCTGGGTGCTTGAGCATGAAGGAGCAGGACTGGCCAAGCCACACCAGTAGGAAATGGTGACCCATGCTCCTCCACGCCTGAGCACCCATGTTTCTGTGTGTGCTGCTCTGACAGCCACAGAAGGAGTCGGTCACAGGAATTGCATTGCTTCTCAATCCACGGGGGGAAAAGAACAGCCTCAGGGCCCAGCTGGGTCCAGGGTGGGTGCAGTGGTGTGATCACCAAACACCTCCAGGAAGACCTGCAACAGTATTTCCTTCTCATTTTCACCTCTGTGGCTAAGAGCAAGCCACATCTTTTCCCCTTTCCCTCTGTCTGTGGCCACCAGCCCGCGTTTGCCTGCTGCAATACAAGAATTGAACCCCCCCAGCCCCGTCCTCCCCACTGGGTCCCACTGTCTCCTGCATCATCACTTCCAGTGAGATGCTATAGCAAGGTTTGGTTTGGTACATCTTCTCAGGGCAGTCCTGAGAATTATTTGCACAGGCAGGCTGAGCTCAATTTCAGCTGAGCCCGGGTGTGAGAATGCCCAACCAGAGAAAGACAGCACAGAGCAGAGAGGATTTCAAGCCAAGCAGTAGGACCCATATTCAATGAGTTCAACAATCTAACCCAAGAAATTAAAGCATGTGGGGGAAACAGGGTAAAAAAAGTGAGGGTAGAAAATCAGCTGAGTTTCCCAAGCCTGTCTTTACTCATTGAGCAGGAGCTTCAGCCATCCCCACAAACAGAAGAGATGAACAGAGCAAGAGGACAGACCCAGAAAACAGAGCAAACATGCGTGGTCTTTAAAACTAGAGCCTGGAGAGTACCTACAGTGTCTGACCCCCTCTGCAGTGCTCAGGCTGGCTCACAGGTAACACGATCATCTCCACAAACCCGTGTGGCCAGTAACAAAAGCAGGAAAGTATCTTCCCACCTTCCATAAGAGGCTTTGTCTCTCCAGACCCAGGAGAACTCAAAGCTTTTTGTCCTGGTCAGTGGGGAGAAAGCATCGCACCAAGACACCAGTCTCCTCTTTTTACACAGGTGCCTGCAGGTGAGTGAGTAAATATCTCTCTTGTAGGGTGTGTGTTTATGCAGATCTTAGAAGTCTCTGGTTGACCAGCTCAGATGGAGACCTACGTGTCTGAATGAGGAGCCAGCAAGGGCTGCTACATTTCCCAGCAAACTTTCATCCCTTTAAAATGCTCTTCTGCAGAGGGGCCAGTGCCCTTGAAGCCTTTTCAGCTGCAGTGATGGATCAGCAGGTCCAAGCCAAGACCCCTCTTGATCTTCAAGCAGTAGCCCTAAAGCTGCTTCTCAGGCTCCTCGCTGTGCAGGAGAGAAAGCAAATAGAAAGAGGATTATCTCCTGTGAGATCAGTCTGCGACTACACCCAAAGCCCCCACGCTGGGTCTGTGGGTCCATGCACCCTGAAACCGCCCACACAGACCCAGAACGTTGCCCAGCCTGCTGTGAACAGCCCGGCTGGAGCCTCAGCTGGGGGGAAGCACACGCAGAGCGGTGGTGCTGGTGACCACTCCCGGGAAATAACTTCCCTGACATGCAGACACCTGGCAGCAAATGGGTGCAGGCACAGCAGAACCCACTCCGCTCGTCGCCAGAGTCAATTCCTGGGCTGTAATGAAGCTGCAGTAATAAGTGTGTCCATAATTCTCATCTAATTAATGCTGTACCGGTGTTTCAGGAACTACTACTTTATGGCTTAGCCATAAAAGTTGACATTATGTTAAAACATGATTTGCAAGGACTCCCATCCTACTTCCTTCCGCTCTACCTATTTTGGAAAAGGAAAGACTGGCTGTATTATCAGACTTCCTGCAACAACACTTTGGTTCCCTGAAAGAACATCTAGTTAATTAAGTCAATTGTTTGCATTCAAATGGCAAATTAAATTAAATATGTTGGGCAATAGCTGCAAGAGCCATCCAATATATCCATCCCATGTCTGATCCCTGCACAGTTATCAGGGTGCTGCTCAGGCATTGGGTGGTTGGCACTTTTGTGGGGCCAAAAAAAGATTTTAAAAATTAGTTCTGGAAAACACAGTAATCTGGAGATCAAAATTCTACAGTCACATCATTTAGGGGGATGAGCTTGCCCAGTCAGGGGACAGGACAGCTGGAGACAGCAGGAATGTCACCCTGAGCTCCACATCATCATCCCACAGCCCAATCCAGCCCAATTTTTGGCACTCAGGTCTCATCTTTTACCCAGAACCAAACAGCTTCAGAGCTGGTCAGAGGGCAAAAGGAAGGAGCTCTTCCCTCAGCTCAAACATTAAGACGATGGGCCTGTCCCCAAGACATGGAAATTAATTTTTCTCTTGTAGTAAAACACAGGACTCATCTCCAGTGCTCCCATGAGGACTTTGGCCTGTTGCACCTCTGTCCCACGTCTCCTGTAGGCTCAGTGCCTGTGTCCTGGAAGACGTTGCCCATGTCTGCCAGCCAAGCAAGGGGCAGACTCCTTGGTGTGTCAGGAGTGAATCCCTGGGGTCTCCATTCCAACCCTCCCTCAGACCAGCAATAGTGCCAGCAGCTGCTCAGGTCAGCCGTGACTTTGTTGCCTGGCCAAGTCTTGACCACTTCCAACAGTGGAGACTCCCTGTTCCTCTGGGGGCCTGTTTTTCTACTGTATCAGCTTTACAATGAAGATATTTTACCTGTTGTCTAGTCTGAAGGTCTGAAAGTTGTCACGCATTGTGGCTGTTTCCCCTTATTTTGTCACCTGGTGCTACCAAGAGTTTGGCTCCATCACTTTTGCAGGTGTCCTTCCTAAAGTTGTAGGATGCTGTTAGAACCCCCATCCCTCTCCTGCCCCCCCCCCCCCCCCCCCCCCCCAGGTTCTGTGTCTGAGGTCCATGACCACCTCAGTAGATGCTGCAGGACTCCCTCCAATTGCTCCTCATCCCTCTTGAGCTGGTTGGAGGGAATAGGGTAGAAAATCAGATGCACTCATCCAAACATCTAGTGTAAAGCACAGGAGCCACTTCAAAGAGCAGAGTGGTGTTTGTTCAGCTCTGTGGATCGGCTTTCGGCATCTGAGCCCATTGGCTGCCGAGCTGTTGATTTGCCCTGCACCAGGAGGTTTGTTTGGCGGTTTGTGACCAGTCACTGCTGTCATCAGTCCCAGGAGCAGGAGGTTTCACCCGCTTGTCTTTATCTAGAAACACTTGTGATTGCGTTGGGGAGAAGAGGGCTGCTACACCGATGAACTGACGCAGGGGCTGGGTGGAACTTTCCATGAGAAACACAGTGTCTGAAATAATTGCCCCATTAGTTCAGGAAGGGACAAGAAATTACTTGTAAATGGCTCCTATGCAAACAACCCACCCCTGGTCCCCACCTGCTCCTGCTTGTCTCTTCTCCCTCCCCCCCACCTCCCTCTTCCTTGCCCTCTGCCAAGGGATGAAGGCAGGGAAGAGGGGGGGATCCTGGATCTTTCCAAGGTGAGAATCCAGTTCATCACCCCCATCTCTGCCTGTGCCCTGGGCCCAGCTTGGTGGTACCCAAAGCAGGGTGGGGGATGCTGGCAGTAGGTCACTCTGGGGAGAAGGTCCTCCTCGTCCTACCCCTGCAGATCTGCTCAGCATCAAAGAAAAATATCTTTCACCATCCTTTTCTCCAGCCCTCCCCAGTGCCTCAAGGCTGGCTGAGAGTCGGCATTACTTGCTTCCCTTCCCCAACACTGAGGAATGTGTGAGCTGGATGAGCTGAGTAAAAATGACCTAATGCAGAGAGGAATCAGAAAATGAGCAATGAGAGGGTCATAACAATGCTTCCCGAATGAGTTAGCGGCACCCAGGGGACTCTTACCACCGCTGGATTTCCTGTCCTGGCAGCAGCCTAGCTTAGCTTATTTTATTTCATTGACAGACAGCATGTGAGTGACTATTTTTATTTTTACTTCAAATGCTTTTTATTTTCTCCTTCTTTGCTCCCTTGGATTGTTTAGGAGTGACATTGCTAATGCCAGACACAGAGGTTGGTGGCACTTGTCCCTGCAGTCTCAAATCAAGGGTGCATCCGAAGGGCATCAGTGTCTGCAGCTCTCCTGGGCAGGATGACACCCCGCACAGGGCAGTGCTGAGCTGGGCACCCCCCATCATGCTGCAGAGACACCCCTCAACTGTCCTACAGGGCTTTTCTGAGCCCCAGGGTCACCAGCTAGAAGGATAAGAGTCCTCAAATGCACCTCTGCACCCCCTGGCCCTTATCAAACCCAGTGGAAGCAAAAGTCCCCAGACAAACCCAGACCAACCCCAATTTCTATTCCTGCTGTGCAGACGACCAAAGACTGGGTGTTCCCGTGGCGAGTCTCTGCCCGGCTTCTGGGCACCTCGGCTACCCAAATAAGAGTTCGGTGTGCTCCTGATAAGCCTCAGTAACTTTCTGAGCAGGGTTAAGTGACTCGCACAGCAAGTCAGCTGTTTCACCAGGGCAGAGGAATTCTTGTGTCTGCAGTTTCAGTATCTAGCTGTTGAGCTATGTTTAGTCTATGGCTATAAAGTAGCCTTGTTTCTATTCTAAGAATATTTGTCTAATCACTGGTCCAAGGAATTATTTTGCTCAGTAGAAAGTTATGTTTATTTGGATAAGTTTATACTCCAGGATGGGTGCCTTGGAAAAGCCCAATAAAGGCTGTGCATTGCTGGAGTGTCTCAGGGTATGGTGCACACCTGTAAAAAAGGCAAACATTTTATTTTTACAGAAATAAGAAAAAGGCTTTACGCTCACGGTTCCTAGCCAGCTCTGAAATGAGGCCCCCTTGCAACTTGAGTGCAGCTTGCTGCGAAGAGTTACGCTTCCCTGGATGCTGCAGATGCTCGTCTGCACGCAGGTGAGGGCCAGTGCTGGCCAAGGCTGGGCTCACAGGAACAACCCTGGCGTGGGATGCCCACGCTGTCATTAACTCCTCCCAATAAGTCTTCATCCAAGAGGTGCTCGTCAACTTGAACTGTATTTTCATGCTCTTTTTAGAACTTCATTTGCTTTTGTAAATCACAGATGACGCCAGCACCCATCTCTGGCTGCTGTGTTAAGAGGCTGATAAAATACTGAGCTGAGGGACACCTGAAGGGTCAAGGCCCATCACCTGGGGCAGGTAAGACTGAATTACCAGCCTCCCCGTGTCTCTTTGGTGCGAGGTGTGTGAGGGAGCTGTAAGGTTAAACCCAGTGCCTTGGGATGTTTTTCCAAAGAGGGTCACAGCATTTTCAGCATTTTCTGGTGATTATTCCCATTTTTCAATTTAAAACCCTGGGGTGGCTGCCTTCAGCTTGGTGAGCTTCCTCCCACGAATGAACTGAGAGCATCCGCACCTTGGTGGACTTTACCCTGTTTGCACATGACAAACACATCTGAGTTGTGACTACTTGCAACTCAGCAACGACTAATTTTTAGCCCTGAGATAAATCCTTGTTATCTGCCGAGATAAGGTCTGTTACAGCATCCTCCCCGTTTTGGAAGGTGCCCGTTTCCGCATTGGGAAATTGCCTTCGGCCTCTGTGGGAAACCGCAGCGCAGCAGCAGCGACGGCCACGGGCAGCTGCCTGCACACACACCTGAGCTTCAGGATGAGCCTGAGACAGGCAGCGACTCTCGCTGCCACCACCCCGTGTCACCCACCACCTTCATGGCTTCCCTGGTGGTGGCTTGGGTGCAGGTAACGGCTTTTTCTCTGCCAAAGGCCACTTGTCCCTCCTCAGGGCCATCCCCAACCAGACGACCCCCCCTCCCTGTGATTTCAGTATTACTGCCGAGGGAACATCCCTCCAGCTGTCAGCGATTCTGGTTGGTTTGAGGTTTTCTCGTTTTCATTGCTCAGGCTTGTTGCGTTGGCATCGACAACTCAATAATTTCTTCTCTTCGCATCCCTTGCAGCCTGTTGGATTTTGTCCTGGCCATCTTATTTTGTGCTAAATAAGGGCATTTCTGTCCCCCTTCTGCTTGTGTTGTAAGCTCAGTGGCCCCATAACAGCCTTGGCAGCTCCCCATCCCCTAATCCCCTCTGCAAAAGGAGCTGCTCAGGGCAGTAGGGCTCTATCTCCATCCCGACCAACGTACCCCTGGAACAACCCCCCTCCATGAGCTGACGTCCCCCCATCCAGATGCTCCACGTTTCTCATACCCTTCACTCTGAACCACAAAGTCTTGGAGAAAATGGCACAGGTCCCCTCCTGCAGCATGGAATGGACAAAGCTGGGGCTTTGGTGTCACTGCAGGGTCCATAATGAGACCTGCCCTGCTGCAGAGGGCACTGGCTGTCCCTGGAAAACACAGGACAAGCACCCGTCATTTCCACCTTTCACCCCAGCCCTGCCTCTCCTAGAAATCAAGCGCCTCCCAAGCACGTGGGGATGGTGTTTGCAGAGTGACTCACGTCAACCCAGCAGGCCGGCAATAAATTCTGTTACAGCAATAACCAAATTTCTGTTGTTCACGCAGCGCTATCTCTATTTTCTCCAGGGAGTCACCCCAGGTCCCCATTTCTCCACCTTTTGCGTGCGCTGGTGGCTCTGACTGGCTGCAGGCAGGTCAGTGGTGTTTGTTCAAAGCTCCCGCCCCGTGTGTCCCACAGCAGCTCCAGCCCTTGCTGCCTGCCCTGCCGGGCGGGCTCAGAGAATCCACGTAAGCAGGTTATAGGCTTGAAACCAGGCAAGGTTCTGTGGGTTGGATGCTGCTGGGTGCCACCAACAGCCAGAGGAGACCTCACTGGACAGGGCAGGGAGAAGGCAGCGGCGGGTACCAAGCTGCCCAGTACCCACACAGCCCCCAGAGCCGAGTCCCCCTGCATGCTGCCCCAGGGACACGGAGAGGTGGGGGACCAAAAAAGCGACCCTGTAGTAACAGTTTCCTAACACTGATGGCTTAGGAATGAGGGAGGGGAGGTCAAGAGTATGAGGGTGATGGGGATCAGTGAGGAAAGGGCAAGAAAATCTATCTTGACTCCAGATATGAAAGGAAACCCTCCCAGCTGGGAAGGAGAGGAGGTGGAGGCTCTCAGTGACACCAGGAGGAGGAGGACGGGGGCAGCGCTCACGGGGAGGCTGCACCGACCTGCTGGGTCCCAGCAGCTCCAGGGTTGGTGACAGGGTCGCAGCCGGGACACCACAGGCCTAAACCCTGGGATGTCAAAAGCATCCCCAGGAGAGCCACACAGGCATCCCACCACCCCTGCTGCCTCCAGCCAACCCCCGAGGGGTCCCCTCAGCTCTGCCTCAGTTTCCCCACCTGGCCATCACCTGCTGGGTGTATAAAGAGGGAAATACAAGACAGTTTCCCAGAAGAGATCGTGTCTGCTGGGGAGAGCCGTGCCCGGGCAGGATCCCTGGGCTTCGCCAGCAGAACCCAAGCGCCCCACCGCCCAGCACGGCCCCGGGACACCGTAAGCACACCTCTGAGCCATCCGAGGCCGAGCACAAGCAGGCGACAGGCACAAGACATTTCAGCTACCGAACACACCACGAGCGGCCTTTACAGACGGTTTTCATCGTACACCAGAGCTGCCGAAGCGCTGCCTTTGCTGGGGGAGCAGCAGCCCTGCCAAGCCATGCGGCCAGGACCTGAAATAGCACTGTTGGGCTTTTTGTTGCTTCTTTTGGCGTGTCCCCAGAGGGACCCAGAGCTGTACTAGGTCACTCATGCTTCTGGGCATTTCCATGTTCAGAGGCTCATGCCCTGCTGTGCTTAAACAGCGAACGCTATCCCTGGGAACAGTCTCATTTTGGGCAAAAATTTCTGTGTTCCTGCAGGGCTACACCCGGGCTTGGCCTCAGGAGCATCTGGCAGCTGCTCCATCATAAAAACCAGCTCAGAAATTCATGGAACCAGATTTTCCCATCTTTAGCCATGCAGTCACAGGATTTTATGCTCCTCGGTGAAGCCGGGTTCGCCCGGCTCTGCCAGTGCTGAGAAACATGCCACGAAGAAAAGGCAGCTACAAGAAATTATATTCTCCTTTTATTTACCTATGACCATGACAATGTATTTTTGCTAGCTGCAGAGATGCTTTGCACTGTAAACTGGGCACCTGGAGGCAGGCAGTCCGTCCAGCTCTGCCAGGTTCAGCAATAACCCCCGCTTCTCAAAACACAATATGGTTATCCAGAGTAAGGAGAGTGTCTGATTCACAGAGCTGCTTTTCTCCATCACCAAACCCTCCATCGTCAGGGCATGATATATACACCCAGGCTCCCCCAGCGGCCCGCTGCCAGGGAACGCGTTTTGTCAGATAAAACCTGCTAACTTAGAAAATGTTGTACGCACTCAGAAAAAAAAGGCATCCACTCCATCGGAGAACTCCGCCGCAACACACACAAATATTGCACTTGTAATTTCAGAACGGGAAAGGACACGAGGATTTCCTATTACACAGCAACGCGTCCAGCTATGGGAGGTCAATAAATAAACCAAGGGTGGGAGCAGGAGGCGGTTGGCTTGCACACCCCCAGCGCAGGGGAAGGACCCGGCTTTCGCTGCTCCCAGGGGGACCTGCCACGAGCGAAGGAAGCACCGGGCTCCTGCGAGAGAGCTGCTGCGGGGCAGCTGGGAGGCATCGCCAGCACAGGGAAGCACAGCAGCATCGTGGGGCTGGTCCAGTTCCGAAGTCTTTTACCCAGGGACGATGTTCGTGTCGGTGCTGTTGTCCCCTTGCCGGAGCCCTGCACAAGTCCTCCTACTCCTCACCGAGCCGGGATCACTCGTCGCCTCCCAGCAACGCTCGCAGCTCGGGCGCCTGCTTCACAGTAGTCTCGTGGGAGCTTCCCTCCTGGCTGGCATCCATGCCGAAGCCACCCCGAAGGCGTCGTACCAGCGATGGTGAGACGGGGCGAGGGAGCAGTACCAGACTGCTTGGCTTGTTGGTCCCCTTGGCCTCATGCTCGGTGCCTTCAGCTGCCCCACACCCGGCCGCTGCAGGAATATGGCTTGGGGGCACAAACGGCAGCAGGAAGGCACGCTCCCGCTGTCCCCCGGGAAGGCCTCTGCCGCCCGATTTCATGTAAACACACAGCTCCCAGCCTGCCCCGAGAGTCCTTGGGTCTACAGCGGGGAGCTGGCTTTCTTCTGGTTAATTATGTCTAAGTACAAGTCAGAGCGGAGGAAGCGGGGGTACGAGTCCTTCTCCATGAGCCCGTAAATCCTCTTCTGCGCCAGGTCAAAGCAGCTGCGGGTGATGTTCTGCAGGTTCTCCTTGGTGTGCTCCCGCGTGTAGGAGTCCAGGTTGACCTGCAGGCAGAGAGAGCAGCGCTGGTGAGCAGCTCCCCAGGCAGCTGCTGTGCCACGGAGCCGCACGCCAGCGCGGCAGCCAGCCCTCACCTCCTTGCAGGACTGAATGGCGATGTACTCGGCGAAGATCTTCTTGGCTTTGGAGACCATCTTGGACTGGGATTTGATCTTCTTGAACTCCTCACAGGCCAGCCAGAACTCCAGGTTCTCCTCGCTGAACTCAGTGCGCAGGAAGGCCCTGAAGGCAGCGAGCCCGTCTGTGGGGACAGAGGCACATCTCTACTCCCGGCTCGCAGGCGGGGAACGGCCCCATGAGACTCTCAGCCCAGCAACCTTGCGAAGGTGCAACCTAAACTACCTCCCTGCTCCGTCCCCTAAAAACCCCTCGTGAGCCCTTGTGCAAATCAGGCAGCGATGGCATTGCCGGGCCAAGCATGGCGACACAGGCCACCTGTGTGCTGAATCCGCAGTCCTCAGCCTGGCTGCGTGCACGGAGAGCCAAGAGGGAGGCTGGGCTTGGAGCGGGGGCAGGAGCGGGGAGGGGACCCCTTGGCCATCCCTGTGGTGGCTGGGTGTAGGACACGACCACGATGCAGAGTGCATCAGCTGGGGTACGGGAGAAAGGGAACGGCCTAAAGCAGCTCCTGCTTCACAGACCCAATGCACAGCTCCAAATCAGGCACAGACACGAATTGCTGCCTTCCCCCCCCGCGGCCGGAGAGGGGCTGCAGCCCCAAGCCACGGTCCTCCCCAGCTCCTACCACAAAATCCCTCCCTGGGCCAGGCAGGACCAGAAGGGGTGCAGGCAAGGGGCAGCCTCATTCCTCTTTGTCTACCCCCAAACACCAGAAGGGATTAGCAGAGGAAATCCCAGCTTTATCCACACGCGTGTGGGGATATTTCCGCGGCAGCAAGTGGAGGTGGAAGAGACGGGCAAGCACTTACATTTGTGCAGCAGCAGCTTCTCCAGGGAGTCCCCCCACTTGAGCGCTTCCTCGGGAGTGGGCCTGCAGGAGAAGGACAGCGCGTTGGCAAAGCGAAGCTGCGAAAGCCGCGTTTGCTGCCTGCCACGGCACAGCACGAGCAAAACATTTCCAGCGATAAAGCAACGCTGCGTGCCCCGGCGGGGCTGGCCCTGGCTCCCACCTCGGCACCGCCGCTGCCGGAGCATCTGCAGGCAGAGCCAGGCTCTGCAGGAAGGAAACCTCTGCCTCGAGACTGGCAGGAAGAAAATCCGATATCAGGAGGTCTGTGTGGCAGCTGTGCCACCTGGGGTGTCTGAGCAAGAAAAGCTCCAGACAATGCTCAGGAGGCTGCGAGACAGCGGGGATATCAGCCGCCCTGTTCAAGCAGCTGGATAAGCTGCTGGGCACAAGAGTAGGGAGGGCTCGTCTCCAGCTGCTGGAGCATCTCCAGAGCAAAATGGTTTTTCAAACCACCCTGTGGCCAGTTAAACTTTCACGTACAGGCACTGGGAGAAAGCAGCCATCAGGGAAATTTCCAACCCAAGCTGCCAGTGTGCTGCCTCCCAGGCACAGACCTCACACCCACCTGGGGGGGGGGGAGGAATTTTCAGCCAACAAATGTTTTTGATGCTCCTCCAGATACAAAAAACTGTGTGTCCACATCTTCCCTGAGCAGGGTGACCCCAGCCTCCCTGGAGGTGATGCTCAGCCCAACCGCAGCTCAGCCCCAAGCCCCCACAGCCCCCGATCCCCACGCAACCCTCTCGCAGCACCTACTTGAGCGATTTGAGCACTTTGTCCAGCTTGCCAGAGGGGTTGGCCCCCGGAGACTCGTTTCGCCGCCTAAAAATCCCCAGCCGGTTCTTCATGTCCTTGGCTCTAGAGGGAAGAGCAAGTTTTAGCAGGTGGGCGAGGGTTTGGGAGGGACACCCAGCAGCCTGGAGACCCGCCGGCAGCCTCGTCCCACGCGTCACCCCGCGCCCACCACCTACTCCTTCATGGTGTGCCGGCGCTGCAGGCTGCCGTTGTGGGGTCTCTGCACGCCCAGCAGCATCTCCGCGTGAAACTCCAGCGGCTGGGGCTTGGAAAGGTCACGGAAAAAGGGCATGGCTGCTGGGACGGCCCGTGCAGCGGCTCCCGGCGCGGCCAGACGCTGGGGTGCTCTGACGCCGGCTCCGTGCCGCGCTCCCGCCCGGTGAGGCCAGCGCGGAAGTGGGAGGGCTCAGCCCGGAGGAGCTTTAAATGCAGCGTGGGGTGAACGAGGCGCGTGTGAGTAAGGGCTGTGTCAGCCCCGCTGCTATTTCAGACGGCTCCGCCGTTGCTGGGGAAACTCGAGGAAAGGTGGAAAAATCAGCGCCGAGGGCGGATAGTGGGGCCTTTCAAGAGACGGCAGGGAAAATAATCACGGCGGGGATTTACGAGGGCCGTTTATAGAGCGCAGGCATCCCGGGGAAGGCAGCGGGGCTGGCGGCGGGGCTGAGCGGAGTTAGGAGCAGAGCAGGGACAGCAGCAGTTCGCCATGTCCCCACTGCAGGGACAGAGCTGGGAGCCCATGTGTGACCCGCCAGTGCTCACGCTTCCCCAGTGCCAGCCTGGGACAGGCATGGCCGTGGGGACATCTCCAGAACGGGGTGGTTGGGACTGGCAGCGTGCGGCACCAGGGGGTGCTGGGGCATGGACACCCCACGCTGCCACCCTGGACGGGTCCCCCGCTCCACTGTCCCTGGACGGACAGACTGACATACACCCAGACACAGGGCTCCCGGTTCCCCCGGGAAACTGCCACCAGGACAAAGTGGGACAAAGATTTTTGGCAAGTGCCATGGGAAAATGAGACCCCCCCAGCCCCAGCCCCAGCCTGGCTCTGCAAGGGCTCACAGGGGCCAAGGTAGGGGGGGCAGGAGGTGGAAGAGGTGACGGGTAAGGACGGACGCAGGCGATGCTGTCCTCTCGTGGCACAGCCCCTGCATGACACCATGGCACAAAGGGCTGCAGGGCACACACAGGGTGGCAAGGGATGCTCATCCTGCACCGAGGCTGGGCTGGCACCGGGGTGGACGGGGTGCCAGGGTGGCACGGCCAGGCCACCCCCTGCGACCTCCCACAGGTCCCACACCAGGGGGTCTATCCCAGGAGGCTCAGAGGAGCCACCTCTGCCTGGCCAACCCATGCCCAGGGCTGGCTAGGGACACGAGGGACAGGACAAGGGTGTAGCCCACCCTGAGGGATGCTATCTAGACCCACAGCTCTCTCCAGTCCAAGGAGGGTAAAACACAACAATCCACTGGGAAAAAAAAAAAAAAATAGCTGCGAGAACCCCAGGGCTCAGTCCTGCAAGGTGCTGAGCACCCTGAGCCATGGAAGGATTTTGGAGGGTAATCACCCCACCCCTAGTCCCTGGTGCCATTTGTTTCCTTGTGGGGGGGCACGGACGGTGTCACTGCCTTCACATCGTCAGGGCCGCGGTCCCAGCAGGAGACGCGTCCCACTGCTGCCAGCTGCCAGGCACCCGCTCGGCACTAACGTGGGAAAAGCGGATCCAAACACAGAGCCTCACACTCCAAACACCATCTGCCTCCCATTACCGGCGCTGCCAGAGACGCCGGCAGCCGAGGGCCAGCCACCACACGGGACGGGCCATCCCACACAGCCCCGAGCAACAATTTTAGCAGTGTTCCCAGTTTAGCGAGGCAGCCGCCGCAGCTCGGCACCCAGCGGGGCTTTCAAAGCACTGAAAAGCCCTTGTGTGTGTCTCCAGCACACGTGGGCTGCCTCCACCCCTACGGCCCTCTGCACAACACCAGTGGGCAGCCCTGCCCCACACCAGGCTCAGGGCTCGCAGGGGATGGCGGCTCGTGGGCAGATTTTCCAGCTGTAACACGCCAGCAAGCACCACCTAAGGCAGTTCCCCAGCTTAAAACCTGCTGCTCCCCTTGCACACATTCATAAATAAACAGCAAGAGGCATGAAACCGGGCTGTGGCAGCCACGGGCACGCATAGCCCCCAGCTATGGCCGATCTGCAGTATAAAATGCCACAGGAAAAATAACGTTTTGTAAAAAATTACTGGTTTCTGTCTGGAGTTGCCCCTATAAAGTGATCTGCCCCCAGCATCCCGGCACAGCCACGAGGCCACATCCAGCACCATCACCCTGCGCCACTTCCAAACCATCCCCTGCAAAGCTCGTCACCCTCCCTCGCAGGACGCTGGAGTCCTACCTTTCCAAGTATTTTTCGGAAAAGTCCACCATCGCGTGGTACATTGGGGAGTGCCGGCAGGCGAGCGGGGCCGGCAGAGCGTGCCGGTGCCGGGAGGGGCGGCAAGTGCCGAACCCCAGCCACCTGCCCCATAAATACTCCCCGCAGACAGCTGGCAACCAGGCTGCGCAGCCAATAGCCGGCCGGTACGATGCCAAGAGGCTCCCCAGCGCATCCGCTGCTGTCTCAAGGTGAGGAGAACACCCTCTCTGCAACCGCCCCCGACCCCGCTGAGCTGGGGGGTGGCTGAGCCTCCCCCCGCCAGCCCGATTCCCCCGGCTCAGCGCCGCAGCAGGGACACACGGATGGGGGGGGGGGGGGGTGGACGTCCCTGCTGCAGGCTGCCAGGGATTCATTTTAATTTCAAGTGTTGGGGAGAGGGGGGGTGTGTGTGGAAATAATAAAAGGAGCTAAAAATAGCCAGCTGCAGCTAGGAAGCACGCGGGACAACAGTGCCGCTCTCTGGCAAGCGGCACAGGCGGCGAAGCCGTCGAGCCTGCGTGCGCAGCCGGCGTGCTCGGCCCCCTCGCACCCCCTGAGCCGCTCAAACCACGTGCGGCTTCTCCACCTGCCCCGAGACACGTGGAGCGGGAAAAGACCCAGCCCCCCGGGCATCCCTGCGGCCCTGACACCCGGCCGGGTCCCGTGTTGCAAAACCGGAGGCGGTTCGTTCCAAAACATCCTCGCTCGTCCCCGCCGGTGCGCCTGCCCCCACCCAGCTGCAGCTGTGCTCATGGGAAGCGAAGGCCACGGCTGCCTTGTCCTTGCCCGGACCCACTTTTTGGCACCCCCCAAAGCCTTACCGGGAGAGGCAGAGGGGCTGTGAGCGTCCCTCCGGTCACGCTGCCCGTGTGCTGCGATGTGCTGCAAGAGCTGGAGCCTTACCCCGCAGCGGGAAACCTCCCCATTCCTCCTCCCGGCATGGGGCCAGCGGGAAGGAGGCCCCCAGCTCATGTTTCACCGCTTGCATGTCCTCTCCCTGAACCCGGCACCACCGCGGCCGAGCTCTGCCAGCACCAGGGAAGCTGTTATCCCCACGCCACCAGCAAGAGCTGGCTCCTTCACCCCATCTGTCAAAGCAAGGGAACCAGGGGGCCACTCCCAGACGGGCTGTGCAATGCCCCCGGCACGCCTGCCACCCTTCCCCCCTGAAAATCACGACTCCCTGTCTCAAGTGAGACCTTCAGTCATGTGTGTCTTTGTGCTTTCTTCCTGGAAAAGCTTGGGGAAACAAGACTTAGGGTCTCCAGGGCTGCCTGGAGCAGTGGGGCTCAGCCGAGGTGTTTGACCGTGGCAAACAGCCCTGGCACGCTCTGATGCCACCACGATGTGACACTTACAGGTTCCTGCTCCGTTTCTTGCGGGAGGTTTCGTCCCCTTCGTCACAGCTGCATTCGGGGTCGGCTCCACTCAGCTGGGGGGGGAACAGAAAAACAGCGTCTGCATCATCATGCCAGTGCATCCCCACAGTGGCACTCCGAGTGTCACCTACCATCCCTGCCAGCACGCCCATGGTCCCCACACCCTCACAGCCCAGAGCCACGGCATCCACAGGGCTCCTTCCCCACAGCCACGGCTGCTGCAGCGCAACAGGACAAGCTCCTCTTCACTGAGGCAAGAGAACCTGCCTCCCCCTGCCCGTCCTACACCACCTCCAGTCCACAGTGTCCCCAGAGCATCTGAGGAGATGCCACAGCTGGTGGCCCAGGTACCCCCCCAGGCTCAAGATGCTGACGGTGGTTCCTCCTACGGGGAGGACACCCACATCCCCTTTCCTGATGCTCCTATTCCTGTTGTCTTGGGTGGGCACAGGGATCTGTTCCCAGTCCACAGAGTACCTTGTCCTCCCCCAGAACCAGGCTGGGCACTCAAAACCAATCAGGGGTCCCCCAGCAGACCCCAGGCAGGAAAAATCAGAGCAGTTCAGCCATAATTGAATCATATCATGGCAGCCCCCAAAGGGCTCCACTCCCCTGACACTGTCCTGGGGCAGCCCGGGCGAACCAAAGGGACATCAGGTGCACCAGAGCTCGGGGCAGCACCGTGCAGCCTCCGAGCCACTAAGGCTGGGGCCAAGCCTAGGGAGCCCTGGGACCACCACAGCTCAGGGGCTTTAGTAATTCATCTATTACTGAATGAGACTGGACGACGCTCGCAGCCAGCCCCGCATCCCACTCGGCCCCGCACCCAGCTCAGCCCCGCGCTGCCGGGGGCTGCAGGGTGCTTTCCAGGATTGCCGACCCTGCGGCTGTGCCGTGGGAACCCGCTGCACAGCCCCGCAGCCCCAGGCTTGAGGCTTTTGACACTTCCTTCCATTCTGCGCCCAGGTTTCCGGAGTTTATCAGCCCCAAACAATGCAGCCCTTGCAAAGCACCTTCCCCAACCAGATAGGGCCCCGGCAGGCGGGCTGGCCGAGGCGACACACAGCCGGAGCATGTTTCCTGCCATTGTCCGTAGAGGCTCCACCGCGCTCAGGGACAAAAGGCAGCAGCAGAGCTCGCCTGAGGAGTCCCAGCGCTCCCAGCCACAATCTGCTCTTAAAACAACCACCTCCCAGTCCCAACTGCGGGAAGGAGGGGAGCGGGGGAGGCACACTGGGCATGATGGCGTTAAAAGGGCCAACAAAATGAGCCCCTCTGAAATGTTCCCTGAGGGGAAAAAAAAAAACAAAACAAAACAAACCAACATGTTGATGGATGCTGTGGCCCTGCCACCGAGGCCACCGGGTGCAGATATAGCTGGTGCTTGGCAGCTTGGTGCTGCTGCTGGAGGGATTCCATGGGGCAATTGTACATCAGTGTCCTGCTCCAGAAACCTCAGAGGGTTTCCTCAAACTAGTCTAAAGGCACAGCCCAACAAAAGTCCCTCCAAAGTGTAGGCAAGGGGATGGCAGTAGCCTGAAACCCCGTGCACGCAGCGGCCCAGCACTGTGCCCGGCTGCCCGGCCCACTGCAGCCCCCCAGGCAGCCGGAGCAGCAGGACAATGGGAGCTGGCAGGCGGTGGCCCAGGAGGGCACACGGGCCCGGGGGGGGGAAGCCACCAGCCAGCCAGAGCCAGACTGAGCTGCTGCAGCGCTGGAAGCGGGAGCACCAGGAGGTCCAGCAGCCACACTGCCCTCACTGCCGGCATGGGCTGCCCCGGTCCCTGCTCCAAAAAAACCCCGTCTCAACTGCACCAGAGCAGTTTAACGCAGGAGGAGCTCAGTTTACCTCCGCTGAAAAACATCCACCCAGATCAGCCCAGAAAGCGCAGCTGGGGGGGGTCTCCGGGGCAGGAGTGGGGCACATTCCCCGGGTGTGTGTCCCGTCCCGTCCCCCCCCCCCCCGGCAGCGAGCACACAGCCCGGGCGCAGGGCTGCGCGCTCCCCGGCTGCACGCACAGCGGCACTGTGAAACCTCTTTCCAGGAGACCCGTCACCGGCAGCCCTGATGGGACACTCCGCAGGCACTGCCGCTGCGTCTGCCCAGGGCAGCGCAGGTCTCCCGGCCACAAAGGGCAGGATCTGAGAAGGGGTCTGGCCCCCCCATCCCACAGTTGCTGGCATCAGCCTCCAAGAGAGTTTGGGCCATCCTTTGATCCAGCAGCCCCATCTAACCAGCCTGTCAGGCTTGTAAGGGCTCTGAGGGGCTGGTGGGGACTCTCAGAACAAGGAGTGCTCCAGAAACAGCATCAAACCGTGGCTTTTCAAGCAGCGTGAGCCTGGGGCAGGAAGAGGTTTAACCCCCTCATGCTTGGTGGCATGCAGGGCTCTGTACCAGCCTCTCCTGCCAAGGAGCCAGCCAGCACGCAAAGTGGTCCTGAGCTCTGCACGGTGGTCCCGAACAGAATGTCACGGTCCTGAGCCATGCAGCACGACCCTGAGCAATGCAACACGGTCCTGAGCCAAGCGATACAGCCCCAAGGAGAGCAGTACCCACAGCCACAGGCAGAGAACAAGCTGGCGTGAGCTTGGTCGGGCAGAGCAGGGTGCTGGGCCAGCACCGCAGCCAGGCTTCACCCAGGAGAATGGGGCAAGCACCACTTCTCCTGCACAATCTTTGCAGTGGCACATTGTTTCCTGCAAAAGTACAGCCAAGGCAAGCTCTGCTCGGGGGGGTACGGGCTTGTGAGCACGGGCCAGCCCCGCGCAGAGCTCCTGCCACACAGCCCTCCGCTGCTCCTCCTTTCTGCATGGCTGGGTCAGAAATCGCTGCTGATCTGAACCTTTTTCTGAGACCCTCCCAAACGGTCAAAGCCCTGCAAGAGGCTGGCTGGGGCAGAAAGACACACTGATCTTCACATCTTTGAGCGCACCAGGGACTTTTTGTCACCAGAGGCTCTCTGGAGCGTGGCTGTTGCCTGTCCTCACCACTGTGAGCAGCTCTTTGCAAGTGCAGATACCCGGATTCACCCCTACCTCCACGGGTCTCAGCAGAGAGCAGCTCTCCAGGACATGGGACCCTGCCGGATCCGGACACACTGGTGAGAGATGCCCACCCACAGCACCAGCACACTGGCTCTGGGTGACAATCCCTGGGTGCTAAGCATCTCCCAGAGCTGACTTGCCAGTGGCAGGGACCTTCCTGGCCACTCAGATGCCAGCTTTGGTAAGGCTATGGAGAGAGGGACCATGTGCTCCCCCCCAGAAGCTCCCCCCACCGGCACAGCCAAGCACAAGCTGGCCACCCCACGGAGCCAGCGCCGGGTCACGTACCTTCCTGTGGCCCGAAAACAGCAGGGTGAGCTGGTGGATGGAGCCACCGTTCTTGGCGAGCTCTTTCTTGAGGGTCCTGGGGGAGGGCATGGCCCAGTGGCCCTTGGAGCCCTGGCTGTCCGAGCAGTTGAGGGTGGTGTCGGAGGTGAAGCAGTGGCTCTTGGCCTCCTGCAGCAGGCTGCCCTCGCTGTGGGTTCGGCGCCGCAGGGAGCTCTGCACGCTCAGCGTGTAGACGGGCTGACAGCCTGATGTCTCAATCATGCTGCTGCGCTTTGCCTCGTTCCTCTCCAAGTAGTGCTCATCGCTGTCCTCCTCCTCATCATCCTCATCTTCTTCCTCCTCCTCCTCCTCCTCCTCCTCCTCCTCGCCGTCCGTGGTGCTGCTTGCCATGCCTGCCGCGCTTTGGCTGAAAGTGCTGTCAAGCCGCAGCTCGGGGATGACAAAGGCTGGCAGGGAGCTGGGCTGCTCCTCTCCCTTCTCAGTGGCCACTGGCTGCTTTTCTGCCAGGAGAGGAGCCTGGGTGGCTCCCAGAGCCTCCCAGGGCTCAGCCAGAGCTGATGCCTCTGTGGCCGGAGGAGCATCACCCACTGTCACCTTCTTGTCCTCCGAGTGCATCTGCCCTGGCTTCTCAGCATCCGTCTCCAGCATCTGCCCAGAAGAGAAGATAAAGACGGATGAAGGCAGGAACACTCCAAATCTCTCACCAGACACCTTCCCGGGGAGCCTTTCTGCTCCTAACACCCCAACCACAAGGCTGGCACCAACTGGTACAGCCCTAACAGAGCTCCGATGGGGTGGGACAACGCTGTCCCCATGTCCCCAGGTGGTGGCAGGTTGTCCGTCGCTCCCACTGCACCCAGTCCTGGTCCTGATGCCTGGAGCACCGGGTTTCCCCACCAGCAGCAAGCTGGTGGCTATGGGGCAGGGGTGAGATGGGGCCACCCGGCTCCCACCTCCAGCACCTGGCGGCACCGGCGGGTTTGGAGGAAGCCAGGGGGCCGGTGGCGGGTGGCTCAGCCCGGCGGCACAGCCGGCACAGCCAGGCTTGGCTCCGGCCACAGAGGCAGACCCGGTAACATCACCCTTACCCCGACGGCTCCAGTGGCCCCCAGGGAGCTGCTGGAGGGGCTCAGCCCTGCAGACATCTTCCCCGAGGTCGGCGGGGTGGCAGAGAAAACCAGCAGCTCTCGTCCGGCAGCTCCGGCCCCTCCTGCGCCGCATTATTAAATGCAAGAGGGAAGCGCTGGGCTCTGCTCAGCTGCGGATTGCCCAAGCTCAGCACAGCCGCAGCCACGAGTGGCTCAGCCTCCTTGACCCGGGTGCCCTGGCTGTGGGGCTCCCCACGGCTGCCCCGCAGGCCATGCCGTGCACAGACACAGCCCTGCAAAACCACAACCACTCCTACCAGTCCCTTTTGGTTTTTTAAGCCCTCGGGACTGTTTTTTTTTTGCCAGCTTTCCTCTATAGCTGGGAGAGGCCTGAGCCAGCTCTGCCCTTTCAAAGGGAAAATCCAGGAGTAGCCCAAAGGAAAAAACCTCCAAGTTTTTTCTGTGAGCAGGAGGAGCCTTCGATGAGCGCGCCCCCCCCCTCCCTCCCCCCCCCCCCCCCCCCCCCCCCGCCGAGCTGGGTACTCTCTCCCATGTAATTTTCCCTTTGCATAGAGCCTGTCTAAGCCATATCAGCAAAACCAGCTCAGCAGGGGAGAAAGACCAAAGCAGAGAAAAATAATCTTCCCTCCAGGAAGCAATTCCCACCTATGCAGACCCTGTAGGACTGGGGCAGGGGTTATTACACAGGACCAGCCCTAGGTAACAAGTCACCCAGAAAAAAATGTCACTGCATCCCCAATTAAGATCCAAGCATTTTCACAGGCACGATTGCAACCAGAAAGCTGGAGTTAACAAATCTATCGCCCCTGTATAAATCAGCTTGACTTCAGCTTCAAAAAAAGCCAGGAATCAGCCCACCCAGCCTCACATCCCATTGGGAAGAGGCACCCACGGGTGTGCAGGGAGGGTGTATCCCCGCAGTGGTCCCAGCTTGTGACAGCAGACCCCTGGCACAGCCAACCTGCTGCTGAACCCCCTGCAGAGCCGCTGCACGTGGGTTATAACCCACCACTGGATATCTGCAAAAGCAGCTGCCATCCCCAGGAAATATCCTGGGGGGTGTTCAAGCCCCAGTTTGGGCACTATCCGCTCAGCACTGAGGGGATGGCGCAGCGGCCGCACGGCACCCGGCAGCATCCGCAGGCACCGTCTGAGCTAACGGGTCCAAAAAGCGGGCCAGGTTCCCAAAACAAGGCTTGAGTTGAGCGCCGCAGCCAGCTCCCTCCTGGGCAGCACGCAGAGGAGCTCACCCATGTCTGCCTGTGCTTTGTCCTTTTTTATAATGACAAAAGGGCCCCTTTTACACATGTGAGCATGGAGAGGACCTGCTCTGTTCCCCTTCCAGCCTGACTCACCAGAGGCAGCAATTTAATATCACCTGAACTGCCCCAGTGGGTCTGAAGACAAAAATTCAGACCATCATGTCCTCAGCCCCATCTGCAACATCTGCCCCATCCCCAAAAGAGCTGTATTTGGTGGGAGGCACAAAGCGAATGCTCAGTTTACCCTGTCCTTGGGGCTGTTTCACTCCCCCCTCTGGTAATTTCTTGTATAAAGGGAATGTTTCCAGACTTGCCATGCAAGGATGCTATTTGCACCAGCGTGTGTTTTGATGATGCTGTTTATGTCTTATTTGTATTGCAATCACTGTCATCATTATTTCATGAAATAATTAGAGGAAGAACCCATGCAGCCCTCAATTCACTCCCCACAAAGCCCTCCCCAACAGCTCCCTATCTGTCCAGTCCTTCTGCTTAGCGTTGCTGGTTGCCCACATCAGATAAGGCCCTAGAAGGAAATGAACAGGCTCCTTTAAAATGAGAGACATTTGGGGATTAAATTAAATCCCTGCACTAATTCAATCAGAGACTCTGCTGCTCTTCAGTGGCACAGAGGATATGAGCAGGAGCCTCACCACCAAGCGAGGTTTCCAACTCTGGTTGAAAGCATCAGCGGGGCTGTGAAATCCTGTCCTCACAGAAAGGGCCATGGCTGAGCTCTGCTAAACACTGCCTGATGGGGTGGGGGGAAAGCCAGGGAAGGAAAGGGGCAGTAATGCCATCACAGCGAGCCAACAAGCCTAACTGTGGCTGGAGGCACCAGGGACTTCAGTAGGAAGCCAAGGACCACCTGCTGAGCAAGGCAGATTTGGGCCAGCAAGGACAGGAACGTGACCAGGTTTCCTTCTCGCCATCAGCACGGCCAAGGGGCTGCTGGAGGAGGCAGCAGACGGAGGCAGGGACGTGCTGCCCTTCCACCTCAGGGACCCACTCAAAACATCCCGTGATCCTGCTGCAGCACAGGTCCCTCTCCCTTGGCCAGCAGCAGTAGCTCAGGAGCCAGCAGCCAACATCTGGATCTCTCCATCCTCAGCATCTTGGTCTCACTGCTCTCAACATCTGGGTCTCCTTGACCTCAACATCTGGGTGTCCCTATCCTCAATACATGGGCTTCCCTGTTCTCAGCATCTGCATCTTCCCCTCCTTAACATCTGGGTTTCCCTGCCCTCAACATGTTGGTCTTCTCATTCTCAACACCTGGGTTTCCCTGTCCCGGGCTGGGAAGGCCTCAAGGCTTTACTACATCCTCCCTGGAGGACCTCACACTTCGCTGTTTCAGTTTCTAATCTCAGATCAAGTGGTCAAGGCAGCATGTCCAAGAATGGGAAGAGAAAGTAGAAGAGCTGCCTCCAAGCCCCAAGATGGCTGTCAGGGGTAATTTTAGGGAAGGAGGAGGATAGGTCTCAGATCAGAGCAACAATAGTCCCTAATGCCAACTTCCCCATTGAATAAGCCTCAACACACCGCAAAAGAGCCAAACATTGTCCTTCTTGCTCCAGCACCCTCAATCTCTGCACCTGTAACCCGCTGCCCGGACTCCCTCTGCCTTTGGGCATCACTCACTGACTCAAGTTTTCTTGAAATCAAGGCAGCGGTGAAGTACTGCAAATCCTCTGCTCTTCAGTTGCTCGTCAGCTGCTGCAAGCAGCTAGAACTGTTCTAGTTTGCCAGCAGAGCAAATTTCAACGAACAGATGTGGGTTTGTCAGTGTGGCCTCAACCTCTCCAGCATTTCTTTAAATAATGTGCCCTTTTGGGTGTCCCACAGCCGGGACTTCCAGCTGGGAAAACACCAGCCACAGAGATAGCACAGTTGTGAGCTGACACCTGCACTGGTTTTCCCCTGGTGCTGCCAGCTCTCGTGCCGCCAGAATCGCTGTAACATGTGGCATTCCCTTAAATCCCCAGCTCTGGGAGGTCAAGGATTTTTTGAGGCTTTCAGCTTCTTATTTCAAAACCTCTGCTCTTTTCAGTCATGGAGCCACAGCGGCTCAAGTAACGCCTGAACACCAGAAAATGGAATTCAGCCTTCCCTGGCTCCCGATGTGGGTGCTCAGATTTTGCAACGCACGCCTTTCTCTTGCAGTAATACTGGGGAAGAGGAGGCTGAACGCATCCAGGCGAGCTGCTTCGCACCCAGGCAGCTCCTCAGTCAAAATCAGAGATTGGGAAAAGCAGGAAAGTCTCTGCATGTAACACTCTTGCACATTTAGATGAGCAGGAGAGAAAAGGGTGCAGTGCTCCAACTGCATTCTCACCCCAGGAGGAGTTAATGGACCTGCCAAGGTACTGCTGGAAGAGCTGCTCTCATGGGGGGTCCCCAGACCATGGCAGCCCCATCCTCCACGTGTTCCATGGAGGAACCTCTTTGGCTCCTGCTGCCCTTAAATATACCTTTGCTCAAAGGTGCCTCACCTGTCCCCCAAGGCATTTCAATCCATGGGAATGAGGCCAAGTCCCTCTCCAAGGGGATTCCAGGGAGGACGCAGCCAGCTTTGCTACTGGCAGTGTCCTCCCTGTGAGGAGGTAACATCCCTCCCCAGGGCAGGGGGGATGTGGGGAAAACAGCACCTACATCCCCCAGGGAAACATCAGTGTTTCCAAAGACGGTTTTCCCTAAAGTGGTAGAAAAAATTTACAATTTCAGTTCTTAGCATGGGACAAACTGTGCCCAGATCAATCAGATCAGAAACTTCTAACTGGCCCTCTGAAATGCTACCAAAACTGTTGATGATGAGCACCTTGAGACTTAAAAAGTGACCACTAAGTACACAGCACAGGGCTGAGAGGAAGAAAACAAAGCCAGAAACACAAAGCAGACCTATCAAAACTTGAGAAAATTTTCATGGGAGTCATTTTGAAAGTACTCACGAGGAGCATCCCCCAAGCAGCTCCGCTCCTCGCCCTCCTTGAGCCGCAGCAGTTCTGTGAGGCCGGCTGGAGCCCAGGGCTCATCGCACAGCAAGGTTTTCTACCCAGTCCCTGCTTCATTACTGAATCGATGAATAATTGATACAGAGCAATTAGTGTAACAGCAAAAGCAAGTGTGGATGTATAAATCCAAACAGCAGGATCCAACAGTGCACTTGAGCAGGGCGGCGAGGGTGGATACATGCCTCCAATGAGATGCTCATGGGGGTGTGGATGTTCCTATCACCCAAAAAACCCTGGGCTTGAAATGTCTCAGAGTCCTGGAAGGAGAAGTCTTCCTCTGCGGGAGGAAATAATCCCGTCAGCAGCCTGCGCTAATCCCATTACCCCAATACCATCATCCCCAACTGATTGCTCTGCAAATGGGCTGCACTCCGTGCCTCTCCCCAGGGCCGCCCTGCTCCCTGCAGCGCAGCGGCAAACAGGAGCCAGCGCTTAACTGAGGGCAACAGCCCTGCCCATGGCAGAGGGCACACAGGAGGGAGCCCCGTCTGCTGGCGTAGCTTGCACCCCGCGTTCCGGTGCAAACCACCCGCTGAAGGTGTCAGCAAACAACTTGGGACCAAACCTCCCCACGCCACGTTCTTCAGCCAAGCAGCTGGAGTTAACATCCCCTGGCCACCACCGCAGCCCCGAGCCACAGCTGCCTCGGCAGTGCCAGCACCGGACCCCAACCTGTCCCCCGGCCGGTGCCCTCCATCCCCACTGAGGCTACGAGCACACACACAGAGCTCTGATTGCAGTGCTAAGGGTTGAATTTGCCGGTTGGTCCCTGCTGGCAGTGAACGGAGGGTATCCAAAGTGCCGTGAAAGTCCTCGAGCAGAAAGCCCACGCTGTCGGCACACTGCGACGCCGCTCCTGCAGCGGGAGCCAGCCGATGCAGATGCCACAGCCGTACACAGCCCAAATTTGCAAGGGAACCTCAAAAAATCCCCGTCACTCCAAATGCCCCTTAGCTCCCCCCGGATGCTGCTCGCCACCAACCACTCAAGCCCAGCCCGGCAGCAAATGAAGCCGGGCAATAGCCACAGGTTCCCCAGGAGGCAGCGGGGACCAGCCCAGCGCAGGGGTGCAGGGGACCAGCGCGGGGAGCCGAGTAGGTGCCTTTGATCCAAGAGGGCATCGGCGCTCCCGAGGGCACCGTGCGGCTTCCTCGACCTGCGGCCGGATCCCGCCCAGCGAAGGGTACAGCCCCCCCCAGCCCCCAGGGTTGCAATCTTTAAAAGCAAAACCTACCAAATCTGGGCTCTCAGTGGCATCCCAGCAGCACGGGCCGAGCGAGCGGCATCTCTCCCCGGTGGCCCCGGCCCCGGCATGTGCCCGCAGCCGCCGCTCGGCAGATGCTAGCGCAGTGCTTGTCTCTGCCTCTGCGGTTATTAATGTTCGTGTCAAGCAGCAGCTGAAGCCGCCCCAGCCTCTCCCAGACACCACTCCCTCGTGCCCCTTGTGCTATTTACAGCTCTGCTAGCAATCCCTGGAGGTACTATTACCTGATGATAAAAGTGGATGACCGCTCTGCCCTGAGGAAGAGCTGTGCATCACCCTGAAACCTGCCGCATTTGTTTTTGCAGCTCCCCTTCTCCTGCCCTGTCCTGCCCCCGAGCGACACCAAGCCACAGACCAATTTCAGTGCTTCCTGCTAAATTAAACCCTGCTGCAGGTTCGCAGCTGGTTTTTCTTCCCAAACCACTTTCTGTGGAAAAGGGACAGCTCTGAAGAGGGAGATGCTCTGCAGCATGGCGCTTTGCCCTCTGCACTGCAACCCCCTGTGAGCAGCTCTACCCAAATGGGCAGGGACAGAGAGAAAAAATACGCAGGAGGGTATACACTCTCCATCCAGGTGACAGCCCATGCATGACCATCTGAACCTTCTCTTTTCCTGCAAGGGCCAGTGCCCTCTCAAGACACCCCCATACACACTGGGCTGGGAACCCAACTGCCTTGGGTGAATGTTTCTCCTCCTTGTATTACACTTTATTGGCCGAGACAGGCAAATTGCCCTGATGGCTACAGAGAGCACAGTGGTGTGCGTGCACAGCCGCTGTCACAGCCATTTGCCTGTGGTTATCTGCACCACGGCCACCAGCAGCAACCTGGCACGGCCACCCTGGCAGCTGCGGTCAGCACCCAATCCTGCCTGCATGGGTGAAGGGAGCTGGGCCCGGTGGGTTTTGTGTCTGATCCCTCCATGAGGCCATCTGGCTGGCTGTAAGTCTGTGGGACATGGGCACAGGGCCCAGGGGTGTCACCACACTGGGGGTGCCCAGCTGACCCTGAGACTCAGAGCACCCCCAGGCCAGGGTCCCTGGCTCGTCTCAGGCAGGAGCGAACCCAGACACCACACAGACCTGCACACACCCACCACACCGTGTCCGTCGCTTTGGCAATACAGCTCTGTTTTTCCCAAGCTGGGCACCAGCTACTGCCTGAAGCCTCGTCAACCCAGGTAACCTGCCTCCACAGGGTGAGGTGGTGGGACCTGGTGCTGAGGCTAGCAAGATGACTTTTGGGTCATAAATATCCCTGGCAGTAAAAAAGCAGAGGGTTGGGAAAGGGGGAGGAAGGAACAGATCCTGTAACTGGCGTTCAGCCCACACCCTTCAGCATCCTTTCCCTCCCGGGGGGTGACACGGTGCTGATCAGCAGTGGAATCTCTCTGCAGCATTACCTGCAGGGACAGAGAACTGTCCCCTGATGAGAGAGGTGACAGCAGGAGCCTGAGTTGATGCATTCAGCCACTGCGGAGCCATTGTGAAGGACTCATCCCAACACCACTTACAAGAGGGCCACAAAGTCAGTGCTGGAAGCTGTTGCTGCTGCCAGCACAGATCACAGTAAGGAAACAACTACTGAGGGAAGAGGACCTGGCAGAGCGCTCTGCCTGGGACTGGCACCAACACGGCCACGTGCCACGAGCCACACAGAGAAGGAAGCAATCCCAAATGGTCCACAAATAACCCTGGTGGCTCCAAAGCCAAACACAACCCTCCTGTCAAACCTTGCCCTGACACTCCATCAGGAAGGTGCTTGTTACAGGGCAGGACGCCAAGCCTCATGGGGGACCAGGGGCTCCTGAGGGGGCAGGATGAAGCCCTGCCTCCCAGCCCCACATCACTCTGGGCATCACCACCCAGAGCCCCCTGGCATTTCGAACACATCCTCTGGCTTTGCAAAGATACCAAGGTTCGAGTAATTTTTTGCAAGAAGTTACTTGAACTTAAGTCTGGCTAACCACATGCTCGCAGCCCCCCACCACGCTAGAAGGGAAGAACAGCAGCACCTACCCAAAACAAGAGTCACTCGGGCGCCGGAGAGGAGCACTCCACGGGCGGGACAGTGCCAGCCCCACCTGGCACAGGCAGCATCCCCCCTTCGCAGGCAGCACTGCGCCAAAGCACTTCCAGCGCCTTCATTAAATCACAGCAGCGCTGGCTTAAACCACTTAGTCTGTGCCTTTGGCCACCCCGTGCAAATGATCTCAACACCACACAACCCCCGCCCGGGCTGCCGGCGCCACTCCTGCCAGCGCGCTCGCTCTTACCAGCCCTTCTGGGGATTCACGAGAAACAGACCTCCAAGGGTTTAAAAATGCCTCTGGCCGTGATGAAACTGCCGGGCCGGCTGCTCGCACCCCCACTACATCACCGTGCCTTCCTGCTGGGGGGGGTGGATGCGGGAAGGATCACTGGTGCTGCAGGACATGGCAGGGAGAACATTGCACAACGCCAGAGAAACAGGAGCTGGTGTTTGCCAGAGGGGAGAGGTCTGCTTTCCTAATTGGCTTTGGAGTCCAGCTAAGCAAACGAACAAATAAAGCAGGAGCTGCGGCTCTCAGCGGGCCCATCTGCTCCGTCATCCCTCCCCACTCGCTCCCGGCACACGCAAGCGAGCGGCTGTCCCGGGCTGGCAGCCCCCCAGCACCCCTGGGACACCTGGGCCAGCACCAAGAGCCGGCAGGGCTGGAAACTGAGCTTGATGCAGCCAGGGCTCAGTGCTGAGAGAGATGCTAAAAAGGCCAGCACCCCAACTCAGCACCGTGTCCACCCCTACATGAACGGCCAGGCAAATCCTAGCCTCCTCGGGCTTTGTGCTGCGTCCCTGTGCTTGGGACTGGAAGCCAACTGATGTGCAAGAAGGGAATGATGAGGGGAAAGATCAGCCCCAGAACCCCTCAGCACTCATCCGGGCTCACTGGAGGGAATTAACAGCCAGGCTACTGCATAAAGAGTGTCCTTAAATTCACAAAGGGACATTTGAGACATGCTTTGAAACTGCACAGGGAGCTGTAAAATCCCCCCGACACAGCCTTCAATGCCATGGTTGCATTTGGGGCTTGTTCCCATGAAAGAGGGCTATAAACTCAGAAAGAATATGGCTCAGGATGGATCGATGTGGGGTAGCTCAAACTGCATCTACTTCTTTTATGTTTGCAGCCTGCCTCACACCTACTGCTATCTCTTCAACTCCTGTCCTGGCTGAATTAAAGTCAGTACATTGTCCTTTTGGCCCATCGGGTGCTGAGCGTGAGATCCACATGCCACCATGCCCTGAAGCCACCAACATGGATTCAAGGGTCCCGCTTGCTCTGATGGCAGGGGGACCTCTGTCAGGGACAGTTTTCTCCAGATTTTTAAGTGGACAGAGCTGAATTGGAGCCTGACTCACAGGAGGACAGCATCTCCGGTCCTGCAGCCTCCCACATTCAGAGTGTTACTGAAGCAGCCTTTGGCTGTTTTCCGTAACAAGTTTTTCCAGCCCAGGGCGAGAGCCAGGCTGCCTTTGCTGGCGTGGAGCAGCACACTTATTTGCTTTACTTTTGTAACCTGGCTTGTAAGTACCGCCAGCTGATGCTTTAACCCTTCTTGAGGCACCATGACAGCATGAGCGAGGTGTTGGGAAGGTGTATGGCCTGGGTCAGGCTGGCCCTCCGGGTGCTGTTGTGATGTGCTCAGCCCTGCCCAGCCTCTCTCACTGCCACTGTGGAAGAAAAGCAGGCTCTGAGGAAGCTCTGCGTTTCCAGCCCGCTCAGCCATGCCCTGCCCGGAATTCCCCCAGCAGCAGGTGAGCAGGACCCTCTGGAGCAGAGCTGGCACAGACAGGGCAGCAGGTTCCTAGCCCAAAATGGAAGGACTTTGGACCAAAATCAAAGCAAGAGGTGCAAATTCCTCCCCTCCTTCCCCATAAAGCAGCTAACTGTGCTCTGACTACGCTCCTGCTGAGTGCAGCACCTTGTGAACGCTGGATCAGAGACAGAGAGGTTCACCCCACTTGTCCCCAACCCAAATGCTTGTTATGGCCTCCCCAATGCCAGTGGCCCCTTGGCTGTACACTGGGTGTACACGGCCACCACCCAAATGGGAAATGACCCAGCGTAAAGAGAAAGGGGTGTTGCTGAAGGCAGCGAGGTGTTGGGGAACGGGGATTGCAGGGGGACATGAGTGTGCAGCAGGGTAGGTGCCTGGGGCACACCAGGGTGCTCGGGGCGAGGAATAGGAGGCAGGGTATGGGACAGGAGAGGGGTCACCCACTCTTACTCCCCTTCCCCACGCCGCAGGCACTGGGGCCAGTGCACGGGGAGCGCGGCCGCCCCTCCACAGAGCCCTCCCCGCACCACCGCACCGGCCCTGGTTTCAATCATCCCTCGATTACACACTGTTTGCTCTTGTTGACAGCACATTTACTCGCACTTGTCAAGCATGCTGTAAATAGTGAGAGAAACAGCTCTGCCCTTCCTGAGCAGAGGAAGGGCCAGGAAGGGGCCGGCCAGTCCCTCCTGGCCGCGCACCCGCCGGCGGCTCATTCCCAGCACCGGAGCCAGCGCTGCCAGGAAGGGCCGGGGCGCAGGATCGGTCCACGCCTGCTCACACCATCAGCAGCCATGGGAGAGGGACTGGCGGCCGGGCTTTGAAAAGTGCTGAGGATCCACCACCTCCCATGGGAAACAAGGGGAGCGCCCGTCCTGGACTCCCATGGCCCAAAGTCCACACCACAAAGCGTCCGTAATTATTTAGCTTAAGGATAATCTACATCTTTCAGATATAGCCAGCCATCATCTCCGAGGTAATCTCAGGTCACGGAGTCAGAAGGAAGAGTAATCAGCAGTTCTGAGTGTGGAAGACACAAAGAAACAAGCAGTGAGAATCAGATGGTTGTAGCAGGTTCGTTATAAGCAGGGTGTTGTGCCACCAATCTTTTCCCTGGCAGCCAAACCAGCTGGAGCAGCTCCAGTCCCTGCTGCCTCGTCCTTGCCCCTGCTCTGTGATTTGCCATCTCTTCAATCATGCTAATGCGATTCATCACAGGGCCGGGCTGGAAACATGAACAGTGCAGCAATGCAAGGTTAAAAAAAAGCATCGTGCTCTGTGCAGATGGTCATTATTTGGCCCAAGGAGGCAGCCTCACTAACTCGATTAATTCATAAAGCTGCTCTCTCTATAATCACATTGCCGCCACTGTGGTTCCTCACCAGCCCCAGCCCACCTCCAGGCTCCACAACTCCCCATCTGGGGACGTTTGTCACCAAGCTGGGTCACCCTGGTGATGTGTTTTACAGACCCCCCAGCTCAGCACAGCCAAGGGGCAGGGAGCAGCCTCCCTTGGCAGATGTGGACCTGAGGATGAGAGCGAAGAAGGCTTTGCAGATTGAGAAAATACCCACAGGACAGCTCCTGTGAGCTGCTACAGCTGGCAGGATGAGTTCATCATGCCATGAAGTTCAGCCAAGTCTTACAGAGACAACAGAGAAGCCACTGGAGCCCCACTTCCACCATGTCTCCCTCACACCAGAGCTAGAGCTGGACCACACCAACAGCCACAGTTACCCCCAGGGCTCCTCCTGCACTGACTCTGGCAGGAAAAGTTGAATGGGAGCATGGCTGGACCATCACAGCTGTCTCCCTCATGGCTTTCCCCTCCTGCATCTCCAGAACTGGATGCTACATGCACCTTATGCTTGTTTCTCGCAGAAACTAGCAGCTTTGCTCTAAAACCAGCATCTCTGAAAGTAGCAGTCATGCCAACACGGGCCCCATGCAGGGTGCACCCTCCGGGCTTGACACCATGCTCCCAGGAGATGTTGTCGGAGGTGGTGACAGCTCTGCAGAGCCACGTCCCTGAGCCAGAAGGACCTTCCCACCTTTAGTGCTGCCCTATGCAGGCACGGCTCAGGAGGCCTTGAAAAACAAGCACTGCCATCCCAAAGCCCAAAATTTGTCTGATTTCCCACAGCTCCAAGAAGTGGGCACCAGGCAACTTTCCTCCATCAGTTTGGGCAGTCCCTCCTCTCCAGCTGTGCCCGTCCTGCTGCGGATCCTCTGCCCCATTGCAGCTGCCTGTTCTGTAAAGGACTGAGGGACACCATGAACACTAACATGCTGACGGGAGAGCCGTTCCAGGCTGCTGAGGAGCTGCTCTCTGCTCAGACAGTGCCTCTTTCTCTGGCTGCAGCACACAGCTGGCACATGGCACATCTCTGCCTGGCACCGAGGCTGTGCCGGCCCTTCGCTCCCATCGCACGGCAGAGCCCACGCGCCCTCGGCTGGGCTCCAGATGCAGTGAGATGAGCTGCCTCTTGCCAAGTAGGAGCCGTTTTGAAGGCTTTGCAAGTCAGATTCCTGTTTGGAGCAAAAATCAGCTATGCTGAGGCTGATATTTCCAGCTTAATTTGTCTGTTCACAGAGCACAGACACTGTTCTGCTTCCTTAAATAGCCCTAGTATCAAATGACTTGTGAGCAACAAGCAAAGCTAATGGACCACTTCTCCCTTATAAAAAGTGACTGATTTTCCCAGCTCCTGCCTCCCACTGCACTGGCATCCCCGAAGATATCTTCCCCAACAAACCAGCTGCGGTGCAGACTGGTCACAGCAGCCCCAGCTGCAGCTCACCCATGTCAGGCTTCTGCCCGCAGCCTGGCCCCGTGTGCAGGCACCCATCCTGCCCCAACCTTACATGCCCATCAAGTATCCTCACCTGTCCACTCAGGAGATCCACACAGGGCTGCTCTTCCCTCCCCACGCTGTTCCTTCTTGCATTTCAGGATTAAGTTTGCTTTAAAATTGCATCCCAGGCACATTATACCTTGTTGGGATGGGAAACGGTGCTGTGAACTCAGTCAAGCGCCTGGTGGTTGCTCTTACGCTCCTTTTCTCCCTCCTGGCCCCATAACCTACCAGTAGGGTTTCCATCAGCTTTGGCAAGCAGAGACAAAATCCCCTCGTCTCAACCTTGGAGGGCCCACACTGGCTCTCCACTGCACCCCAGGAGCACCCTCTTGGCTACAGAGGCATAGAAAATTCTTAGAAAGGTTTGGGTTATCTTCTAGACTATTTTTTCATCTGTTCAGTAGTCAGGCTCCTTCCACAATGTGGGGAGCAGACACTCCAGGGCTGTGCTCTGAGCCAAAGGGCTTGTCAGTCCAGCAGAGAGCCAAAATCCCACACCCTGCCATGGTGTGGAGGGCAAACAGCAGTATCACCCAAAACCACAAATGGTCCCAGAGCATGTGTCGTGATGGAGAGCTGCCAAGATCCCCCCCTTTTTAGGATCCAGTTGAGATGCTCAGATTTGAACATGAAACATGTCCCTGCACAGCTTCGCCCCAGAGGATCCCCCAGCCCGTGGCAGGATGACACCCAGCCAAGAGCAGAGCCATGCCAAGCCCCTGGCAGCAGGGATCCCCCCACGCCGAGCCGCCCGGGCACTCCAGCAAGACCCATCACAGGAAAACAAGAGACATGGCAGATTTTTGTCACCTCACTGAATTAGCCGCCCCGGGCTATTTGCTTTTCTAGAGGTTTGGTTGGTAACTAGGTTCTCAGGCTTTGTATATTATTGCTATTTTCGTACATCTGAAACGTGCAGGAAAAGGAATCCAGAGGCTCTGTCTCCTGCGGAGATGTTTGCGCTGACCCAGTTTGGGACGCCGCAGAGCAAAAGCCACGTCACCCTGCCCCCGGCTCCGGGCGGCAGCGCAGCCGCCTGCTCCTGCTTTCGGCGGCAGGTCCGGTGAGCGAGCCGCCTGCCTCTGAGCCAGACCACAGCACGCACCAAGGCTGTATCCACACATCGACACCGGGCAGGAGCTGCTCCACCACCACGCACCAGCCAAGGGGAGGCATCCAGGTGCTTTTACCCCCAAGATCCCCATCTGCCTCACTTAAAGCTCTTTAAACACTCAGCACAGCATGTTTCTCTTCTCCCAGAGGAGTGAATCACCCACCAACGGTCTGAACCCAATCCCCAGGGGCCGAGGTGACTCCAGCAGAGATTGCCACTGTCCCAGACAGCTCTGGTGGCAGCCCCAGCCCAAAAGCCAGGCAGACGGGAGGTGTTAACCACATCCACGCAGGGCAGGCATGACAGACAAGGCTTCAAACCTGTTCCACATACACATTTTTCTTGCCAGTGCTGCTGAGACAATGCTCTCAGGCCCGTCTGAAGCTCTTCAGTGCAGGAAAAGTGCTGGTGCTGCCTTGCTAGGTATGAAAAACAACACTCATCAAATGACCTTTCTGTGCTTTGAGGCCATCTGTGGGTCCAGATCAAACGCGTTGACTCCATCTGAGTGCACAGAAGGGGCAAATCTATGCACCACTACTCCCATGACCTCAGCCTTTTAATCAGGACCCAGAGATCGTGGCCTGAACCTCTCCCTCTGCATTCAGTCCTGCCCTAGAGCTGAGCTCTCAGGGAAGGCCGTACGCCAGGTTGCATGGCCTCAGCTGTCCAAATACAGATGCTGGGAGGCGTCAGAAGCAGCCTGCTCGCTGGAGTCTGCCTCAGCTCGGGTCAGCAGATGCAAATGTAATATCTGCTTCCCCAAGCAGGGCAGGAAGCTGCAGACACAGCAGTGCCCGAGTACAAACTCGCACCTCACCCGGCAAAAAAACAGCCTCCAGAGCAGCTTTCCTGGCTGGAACATCACTGGAGCAAAGCCCCAGCCGCAGGCAGAGTCCCACAATGCTCCAAACAGGGTTTTTGAGCTCCCGCATCGGTCTCTTACCTTGTTCTCCGTAGGAGCTGATGCCGGATGTTGCTGCTTGGTGATGTTCTCAGCCAGACACCAGCAGATCCTCTTCTTCTGCTCCTGGGAGTAAGCTTCCAAACTTAATAAGCACTCCGACTTCTGACGTAAAGGAAACACAGGCAGAGAGAAGGTCATTAGCTATGTGTCGCAGGCCCTGGCTTTGTTTGCAAACTACTTGCTTCCAACACACTGTATCAGATGAATGTGAGTATAACAGGAGAGCTCGCACCAGTGTCCTGTGCTCTGGGCATGAGAAAGCAAAATAGATGGGAAATCAGCTTCATGGTGGCATCTCCTCCAGAGAGAGGGTGAAAGGCTGCTGTGGTGCAGAGCAGCAGACTTTTGCTTTAATAAGCAGGAACAGAGTGGTAAGGCACAGGCAGAGCACCAGCAGTTCTGCACCCTGTGTCACCACAGTAGAAACGTGTCTATTAAGCTAATTTAGAGACTGGAAATTGCTCTTTGCTGTATGCAAACATTAATGAGGCGCTGTAGCATGAACTGATGAAAACAAGCGCCTTTGGGCTGGGTGGGGCTGGGAGGAAAGCAGACCTCAGGAGATGCTCCAGACCAGCCTTGTCTGTTCTGCTCCTTACTTACAACACACATCAGGGGTTGTTTTAAGGATGATGCTCCAGCCCTGGTCATGCACTGTCTACGAGCAACATACAGTGAGGAAGGAATTAAGAGAAACAATGGGAATTCCTCCCAGATGAGCCCATCTCCCCTTGTGCCCCAGCCTCTTCCCTGCACACACCCATTTTGACATGGACCTGTTCCTCTTGAACGGTTTGCTTTGGGCCAAATCCTACTAATTTGATCTCAGCAAGTATCTCCCAGCCCTTAAACCGCTCATCTCTTGTGCTAAAAATTAAGCATTAGTATCATTTGCTGTCCACTGGGATTTTGCAGGTTTCACTTTAATAAGGGTCCGGAAATGCCCATGGCTGGATCATCTCCTTCTGTGGCCAGATATGAAAAGGGAAAAAAAAAAAAAAAAAAAATGAAAATCAGAACTGTAGGACAGAACTGCAAAGAAAGAAAAAAGAGTCTTCCACTAAAGGGGCATGAAAAAGACCTTTCATTTCCCCCTCGTATTTCCTTCCAGAAGGGCAGGTCTCCAATAGCCTGTTTTTCCCAGAAAGGTCAGAGAAAACTAAGGAACTTGCCGCTTTGTGGCTCCAGAGACACAACACAACCAAAAGGGGAAATGCCTTTTAGTCACACCATTTAAAACACTGTTTTCATTGGATGCTAATTCATTCACATTTAATCTAAAATCCCTACTCAAGCAGTAAATAAACCAATCTCCCACGTCACCTCTAGAAAAAGAGATCTCTAGTTCCGTTCTTTGCCCCTCCAAGGAGACTTCCAGGAAAGAGAAGATTTGATCTTTCTTATGTCTGGACATTACCACATCAGAATTACTACAGCAGAAACAGGCTTAAACACTGAAAGTGTATGCTCAGGCTTACTGAGCACTGTCAAAAGGTGGTGGGGCTCCCCCTTGTCCCCCAGCTCCTGAGTTGCAGTGATGCTCTGAGCATCCCCTGAAGTGTCACAGTGCTCTCTCCCATCCCAGATGCCTCAGTCTCTCCCAGTCCCATGCCAGCAGATCACCAGGCTGCACCACTGTAATGTCCACTCATCCCTAGGAAGGTACCTAATCGTTCCTGCTTTCAGGGGAGAGGACAGGTACCAAACTGCTGGCTGGAAATCCAGGCTGGCATTTGCCCACCCCGCACTTGGGGCTAGAAGTGAATGACAGCAAGGAGTCAGCAGAGCCTAAAAGGCATCAGTGAAGCTGCAAGGAGTCCGGTGCCCACATCGATGCTGTAACTACTGCACACTCCTGTCCCTACCAAGCTTCTGCAATTCTCCCGGTGTGAGGCTTAAAGCAATTCCAAGGACGTCTCATATCCCCTTACTCATGACAGATGCGCAGCTCACCTACCCCTGCTCTGCAGCCCAGTGCTGATTCGATTACAGTTCCCATCTCTTTGATTGAATTTAGCATAAAGCGATGCTCAGCTCGCACTGGCTGTTGAGAGCAAAGTGCCTCTCTCCTTCTGGTTCAGCCTCAGTGAGCCAGAGAGACTCCCCAGCCCCAGCTACCTGGGAATATTAAAGCCAGGAGAGGAGATTGCCCTCTGGTCCAAAAGTCAGAGGAGAAAGTCAACCACCCTGATGTGTGTCCTGAGTATTGTGGGTAAGGCTGAGGGGGAACATGAACAGCTAAAATTGCATTTATTCAATCTGCACACGTTTTACTACCGTTTCTGTGCTACAGCAGTGAGATCTCAGCACTTTATTCCTCAACGGTGCTATTTAACCTCGCCAACACACAGTTCCCAAGGGAAGAGCTCTGCTCCTCCCTCTTCCATCAACCTTCTCCCGCAGTAACATTCAGCTGTGCTGGGGAAAGAGGCAGCCCAACCCGCAGGGGCTGAGCACCCCCAGCTGCCTCCAGAGCACGGGCTCCTGCTTGCAAAGTCCTTTGGGATCCAGCCAGATGGAGGGCAGACACGCGAAGGACTGATGGTTATAGGGGATAAAGCTCTACCAGTGGCACGTGTCCCGGGAGCCCAGCCCCTGCCGGGGCCCGAGCTGCCCAGCTCAGCACTCCTGCGCACCGGGGAGACTGGAGCAGGGGGGTGGGCTAACAGCGGGGCTGCGCCGTGCCCTGCGCACGCTGCCTCGCTCAGGGCTCACTCTGGGAACTGGCTTCCCCGCTATTGTTTTCATTCAGGGAGGCTGCCGCTTTGCCTGCCAATATTTACAAAGAGAAAACAGGGTTTAATCTCACAGTGCTGGGAAAGGAGGATGCAGATGGCGTGAAGGGGGCATTTGCGACCAGATAAAGCAAGCGACTGAAGTGGCTGCCAGTTGCTTTCTGCCTGCTCTACGCCCCAGCGTTTTGAAAAACATGTTATTGCAGGTGTTGCGTGCCGACTGACACGGGAGCCTCCAGTGAGCCCACAGCTCTGGGGCAGCGCCAGACCCTGCGCCAGCACAAGACTCCACACCAGTGTTGCCCACGGGAGAGCAGGAAGAAAACACAGGGCGTGTGCCGCAGAGGAGGACACCAACTAGCCAGTGTAAGCCCCCAGTGGGCCCTCTTACAGCCAGGGATTATCTGTAGGAAAAGGTTCCTTTTGCTCCACGGGAAAAGCTCACCCCTGCAGATGCTCCCCCAGGCTGAGACCCAGCCCCACTGCATCCAGGAGCATGGGGAGATAACAGGTAAGGGGTCTGACCAAGCAGAGCTCCTGCTTACCCCAGCAGACACCAACCAAAGAGGAACTGCTGGTTCTGCAGCCCGTAGATCAGCCCAGGACCTCCCAGAGAATGGCACCACATCACAGGAGGGGGCCCCAGACCCTTCCCACCAAGACCCCACGCTGAAGACATGCCCCTCTGTGCAGGACCCAGCACAACAGCAGCTGGAACACAAGTGTGGCCCTACCTGACACTGCAAAGCTCAGATTAACAACAACTATGAGCCAGATTCAGCCTGACACCTCCGATGCCTTGAACCCAGTGAGCAGCCTGACCCGGGGGCTGTTCTCATCTCACCGCTGCCTCCCCCGGCTGTGCTAGCAGACATGCTCCCAGGGGGTGGTCAGGTCCTTGGGTGGATGTTCCCCACGCAGATCAGGGGGATGCACTTCTGCTCCTTTCCCCCAGCTCCTCTCATCTGCAGGGTTTATGGCAAAGTGGTTCAGGGACAGGGCGCGCAGCCCAGCTCAGCTCTGCCCAGCCCCTGGCCTCGAACGTTCAGAGCATTGGTCTGTAGCCAAACCCAGCAGAGATCCCAGAGGGGAAGTTCCTCGGAAATGGGCTCCAGACTACAATAGCTTTTAAATCGCAGAGCAAAGCTTCCACCAGTGAAACAGCAAGCCCTGGGAATATCCTGTGCACAAAACATGGTCAACTGCTGGCTGGTTATTTCAAGATCCACAGAGCTCGGTCTGATGAGAAAATTGAGATTGCTCCTGTGCTAAGCTGTGCTGGGGGGACAAGGGGGACCATGTCTCTTCCTGTGGTTTTTAGACTGCTGGGCATACTGGTGGTGCCCAAAAAACAAGCACTGGCAGTAACAGCAGGGGCCCTACTGAAAACCGGGGTGACCAAAAGGTGACAGAATCTCACACATGCTCGAGCAGATGATGAGCATGGAGCTGTGGTTTGCAGGGCACAGCAATCTGCAGAGAACAGTGGCTCATTGCTGTGTGGCTTGGGTTTGGGCCAGGCACGCTCTACATATATAGGTAAAAGATAGATGTGCCCATCCTTCCTTGTGACACCAAGGGCCGGCTCTCAGGAAATGGGGTTTCATTGTTCTACAGACACCCGTGGATCAGCAGAGGCACCAAGAGAGCAAAGTGGACCTGCTCACCCCAGTGGCTCCAGCTCACCCCAGGCTGCTTGGACCTTATTGCACACAGGTGCTGCTGCTAAGGAGGGGGAAGGTGGAGGCGCGATGCCATGGGAGCACTGCAGCATGGCACAGCCTGGAGGATGCTAAGCCTCCGGGAGGAAAAGCCAGCCTGAAGAACCTTTTCCACCCACTTCAGAGCAGCCAACAAGGACACAGGGCTTGGTCTGTTTTCACAGGCCAGCAGGTTGTCCTTAAGTGGCTCATCAGATAACAGCCTTTACAGGAATCCCCAGCCCTGAGACTAGCCAGGCCCGGAGCTCCTGCTGGAAACTCCACTCTGGCAAACAGAGAGCAGGTCCACTGCCTTCTCATCCTACGAACTCCCTTTGCTCTCAGGCAAGAGGGCTCAGAGCTGAGCAAACCAAGCAACGATAATACTAAGCTTACCCACCTACTGCAAACACAGCCCCAGAGCTATCCATCCCTCTTCCCCAGCAGAGCCCCAAAGAGAACAAGGTCCAGCTTGTGCAGTCAGCCCCAGGGAACAGAAGTTCCCCTCTGAAATCACCCACTGGTACCTGGGCCTTTTTAAAATCTCTCCAGTACTGTAACCACATCATATCAGGTCTTATTTTTGCCAACATCTGAGAAATGTGACCACAGAATTAAAGCTGGGGAAAAAAAATTAAGAACTTCTGCTCCAAAAAGCACATTTTGTGGTCATCTCAAAACTCAGATTCAGGTTGAACTGTGTGAAGATTCACAAAACCAGGGAAGCAGAGTACACCTTGTTTATCTGTTTCTCCAAATGGGACACGAGCACTGCGCAGAGACCTGACCTGGGAGCTCTCACGGCCCAGGAGCTGCCCTGTCCCCAGGCTGTGGGTTATGCCAACCTGGGGCTTCTGCTGCTGGTGTCATTCCCACCATCTAACCTGAGTGAATGAGTGCTGGCAGAGGAGACACAGCCCGGGGTCTGTCTGCACAGAGAAGCAGCCTGGCCACCAGCTCCAGAGCCATCGCATTGCGTGCTCCGGCTCCAGGTACGTGCCAGGAGAGCACTGGCTTGAACCAGATTAATGTTTCAGTTGCAATTTGGGGCATGTCATGGGGACACTGTGTAGGGCTGCATTTCAGGAATGCCTCGGCATTTGGGGTAATTGCACATGGGTTCATGTCACAACATCCTTCAGAAGCAATTTTCAAAATGTTGGCAGTCTTGGTTTAGCATTATCTCATTGCACCTGCGGTTCAGGCTGCAGCCTGGACTTCTCTGCATCACACACTGAGAAATCCAGCGGCTGGGACCTGCCATCCTTTGGATGGAGGAAAATGGAAACCACTATTCAGGAAATCGTTAAGCTGTTGCTGTAGGAGTGATATGGCAGAGGGATTCAGCATGTGCAGATGGAGCGTCCTGCTTTCACGTGAGCTGGGTGACTCAAAGCAACGTGTGCCAGTGCGCTGCAGCACAGGACACAGCCCCGCTTGGTGAACCCCTCTGGCATCCCAGAAATGAGCCACTGCTTGCCAGACATGGAGGAAGCAAAGGAAATGTTAGAGAGCAGGAAAGGATTTTTCATCTGGTAACATCTCCTGACCACCACCAGCAGAGTGGCTGGAGGAGAGGGAGTCCCCTCTTCTGCTGAATAGGACTGGGAACAGGAAGAGGAAGGCAGAGGAATACACTTCATGTTCTGTGAGTGTGCTTCAAATTCATGTAATAAAACTGGTGAGAGTAGGAAGCACGGAGTGTGTCCAGATTTTCTCTACTTGAAGTCCTTAGGTAAGACTGATCCCAACACCTCTAGCCTTGTCTGCAGTGCTGCTCCACCACAGCCCAGAGGATCTTTCACCTTACTGCAGTACAAGCCCACCTGACAAACAACAGCCCACAAATCTGACAAACATCATTTGTCTTTTCCTGTTACAAATCAGAGGAAATCGAGATACAATTTCAACAGAGCACAGAGTCCACTTCACAGACAAACACTCATCTCTTCTACCTTCTCCCATCCTGCACACATCACCCAGTGCCAGATGACACTTGATTTTCTCTTATCAGGGATTTAAACCCCAGCTATACTTCCACCCTGCAGTGCTCTGGCATCTGTGACCATCACAGCACAAAATTCAGGATTTTGTGTTCCGGCCAGGCTGAGGAAGCACTAAATCACTGCTCTTTTTTGTAAAGCAGCTGTGGTTAAACCCCTTCTGCAGCGAGTTGTGCTGGGGGCTCACAGACCATGTCCTTTGGCCAGCACTGCTTTGGGGGCAGAGCTGGGCACAGCTCTTGGCTCCATGTCTCATTCACAGCCTCAAGATTTTCTGAGCTCATGTCTCTAAACTGGCCCTTTTGTCACTGCATTTTGTGGGTGTTTTCTTGTATTTAAGCACCAAAAGTATAGCTGGAGCATTTGAAAAGGAGGGATCAAAACGTCTTGCAGGCTGCTCAAGCCCCACCAAGGAACAAAGTAATCGGGATGGGGGGAAAAACAGAACAGCAGAGCCCAGCCCAGGGCACCAGCTCCTCCTTAATGCTGGGAAAAAGGAAAAGGGGGAACAACTTCCTTTGCTTTGGCTTTCTGCCAAAGTCATACCATTTCGGCTGGAAATAAATTCAATTTAAAATGCAAGTCTTCTGGCTACCACTTTGGGGGCAGAGAGCAGAGGAATGGGAAAGTTGACTGAATCCCAAACTTTTCTCATTACTGACGCCATCTTTCTGCTGCAGGAGCTTATGACTGCTGATTATCCTCCCCGTAGCAAGCCTTTCTCAGTCACTTCTGACCCTCACAGACCTGTGTGTACAGTCCTCTTTTCCCCATGATCCCATGGAAAGACATGATCAGATTTTACTCACCTTAACAACTAACCCCCACTGCTCTATCACTGAACTATCCTCCTTATCATGTCCTACTTCCCCAAATTTCAAGTCATATGCACATTTTATCAGGCATAATTTGCTGTTTACTACCATTGTCAATGATGACTGTCAGCAATTAAGCAAGAGCCAGGCTTCCCAAGCCCTCCCTGGCAGACCAGTTCTCCCAGAAGATGAAGCTGAGGTTTCAGACCGGAGTTTTTAACTATTTATTAAGCACCACAGCAATTTTCTGTCTTTCCACGTTTTCAGGTCAAGTGTTGTGTCATATCAAGTCAAGTGCCTGTGAGGATATCTGGTCTAGTTGTACCCCATCCATACTCTTTATCTCTCTTTCATTAAGAGTTATTTTTTAAGTTACTTACTAAACAATTCACCTTAGCTGTTGACTTGGTTGAGTAGGTTTGATGTCACCCCCTGGCCAGCCCTTTCATCCTTTTCCCTATTACCAAACCATCTGCCCTCTACATCTACCAGGACAGTGCCCAGAAAAGCTCCTTGCGAACTCTTCTGATGACATGTCTGAAGCAGCTGACTTCAAAATTACACAGGTGTATAATATCTGCCATGTCACAGCAAGTCCCTGAGACTTTGAAGTCCTCTGTACCATCAGTAAATTGTTTTTCCAGCATTCAGATTTGCTATATGGAGACAGGAACCTCTCTTCTCCTTGCACTTTCCCTTCAAGACAGAAATAGAAATGCCACATGCCTAGGGGCATTAAATTAGCAATGTTCACTCCTGGCAGAAACGGAGAATGCTTTGGGAAATTAACTGTCCTACAGAGCAACCTGGGACATCTCCAAGTGAAGACTATGGAGTTAAGCACATTGACACAAGCTACAATATTGCCCCTCACTACAGTTGTGGTCCAGCTAAAGAGCATTTGTTCAAAACGTACCCTTGCCGGCAGCCAGGACACAGCTTGAGGACGCAAACAGGAACGGTGCCCACAGGGGACCCTACAGGTGCAGGGATGTGTCTGCACAGAGCCAGGGCACGGGGAGAGGAGGGGAAGGGGGGACACGGTGTCCTTTCCCTGACACTTGCCTAGAGGATCTCCCATGCAGAGTTGGGATATGCATCTCCAGGGCAAGACAAGATTGAGCATAGATTCACAGCATTAATTTGCTCAGGTCTGTAAGTTTGCCCATTGCAGCAGGCTAAGAAGTTGCGACTGGAAAGATTTTCTGTTGTAACAGTTTCCCAAGAGAAACTCCAGTATCTGCAGATGAAAGCTTCCAGAGAAAAAGATCAAATTTTCTAGTGCTTTTCAAGTTAAAAACTTACTGAGTAATTTCATTTTAAGTCAGTTCAGTCTGAATAATTGGGGTTTCAATCAAAAACTTCTAACAATGTAATAAAACACTGATCTGCAGTTTCCTATCAGTAGGATATTTCCGGAGCAGGGAAGGGTGTGAATACAGCCCTGGACCACATTCACGTCTCTGGACTGGCTCCCTATGAGGCTACCAACTCCCACTATGCAGCAAATGTTTTCTTCGGCCAGGGTTTACACATGTCATCGCAGGAGGTGTATGTGCCCTGCAGGGAATGGCATGTGGGCAGCGGGAAAATGGGGCCAAACTCCCACACTCCGAATTCTCTAGGGTGCAGAAACATGGGTCCACGCTGAATCAGCACAAAGCTTTCACAGGCAGAGTCTGTTCAACTGACTTTAAACTGTTTCATTTGGATTTAAAATACTGAAGTGAAACATATGCTAGACCAGGTTTGTAGTACTTTTTCACATACCAGTTGGTAAACAGAAAAATTAGACAAGCTTCCAGGAATACATAGTATTGCTTAGATCAAAAGGTACCACCTTCACTTCCAAAATCCTGGCTTGCTTATGTACTGGGACTATTGCAGCTACCCCACGACCACCATGAGGAACAAAACCACCAAGAAAGGACAACTCAGTGGAGAACCTTCCTCTACCTCTGCATTCTTTCCAATATCAACCTATATCCAGCCCTTCCCTTCCAGGAGGCCACATGCCCCACCAGGATCAGGACCACTTGTACCCAGGACCTCCAAGCACTGCAATCCACATGCTGAAGAGCCTGTAAAATAAACACCCCTTCTGCTGTAACCTGCACCGGGTTATAAATATTACCGTTTGGTATTTGACTGTAGATAACCAGAATGCATAGGACAAATGCTGTGGAGTGATTTATTTACATGTGATTAGACAGAATGACTAACAGTAGCTTTTTTATGACACTCCAGTTTCCCTCAAGGCTGGAATTTTCTTTCTTGTTTAAAATAAATTCAGCAACTCACAGACATTGAAACATATTTTTATTTTGGATCACGCCAGATCCGAATGCAAACACGTGACCTTATGGGTCAGAACATTACTCACAAACCTTCCAGATGAGAAGGAGCAGGAGACAGCAGCACAAGACCTTGGCGAAGAGCTACTCCCACAGCAAATGCAAAGTCAGCCCAGCCCTGCGGGCTCCCTTTCAACTCACAGCAGCACTAAATACATTACTGCTTGTTGCAGATGATTTGTGGGTAAGAAACAGCAGTATGAGAGCTTCCACCAACCTCCCAGGCCCCATCACAGCAGTGCAATGGATGTGTCTGTCCGGATCACGGCGACAGAAGTGCTCAGATAATGACAACCACCAAATGCCCCAGACACATCACCTCCACCCTGGAGAGGACCAAGCTGGCAGAGCTGAGCCAGCAAAAGGCTCCCAGAAGGGTAAAGCACTGCTGGAAAGTGCAGGGATAGAACACTTGCTGCAAAGAGCAGGACAGGAGCAGATCAGGGCGGGGAGAGACCCCTCAGGGTGGCATGGGACAAAAAAGCCATGTCCACACAAGCACCCTTCCCTTATACATCCTTACACAAAGCTTTCTAGCCGCCACAAGCAGTCGCAGGGGTGGGCAGTGGGACAGACACGTCTGCCAGCAGGACCCAGCCACAGGGCACTGCTGCACCACATCACTGGGACCCTCAGGGTGCCAGGAGTGTGCCAGCACCAGCACCCTGCCAGCGATGCCCTCCCGAGCCTCCCTGCACCCCGACTCCTGGCAGCCTGAGCGCGGCCCCAAAGCAGAGCCAGCCCCTTGCCGTGGGAAGCCATCCTTGCAGAGGGAAACCATCTCGTTCCCACAGCTGGGAAGGAGGGTGAGCCTTGCACCAGGGCAAAAGGAGGTCACACAGCTGGGAGCATGGCATCCAGTGGACAGCACGTCCACCAGGCAATGGGGAAAGCCACGCTGGGCTGGCCTGGAGACCCCCTCTCACATCCCTCTGTGCCGCTGCAACACGAGTGCCACGTCACTGGGCCCGAATCCCAGCTTTCATCTGACAGCAGGCCATGCCTTGAAACTGCCCCCCATTGCAACAACAACCTTAACACCACAAACTGATGCTCCCACCAGCCCAGCGAGGTATCCAAGCCACCCGCAATGCCTCTGTGTGCAGCCAGCCTGCAGGAATGCCTCTGAGTGGGACCGTCCCCTCCCTCCCACAGGCTGCCAAGGCTTAAAAACTCCTGGTGACATCCCCACAACCCTGCAACTAAAGCTTCGCTCCTGAAAAGTGAATGCAAAGAAGAAAAGACAGATGACCTGAAGGTGACTCTCTTCTTAGCTTCCTTGCTGGAAGATGATGCTTAAATACTCCCAGGCTTGCTCCCACGACAGCATCCCATCATTTAAGAAAAGCCCATCTTTATTCACTTGAGGTTTACCTCCACTGAGGACAGATCATTGAGCCACACAGCCCCCACACTGCAAAAGTGAGAGGTTTCTGCTCTCATGCTTAAACCACCAGCCCGTGTCCTTGCAGCCTGCTCACCCATTCCATGTGGCTCTAGGGGTTGTGACTTGCATGTCACTGTTTCCCAGAAAAACAGTGACAGGGAAGTTGGGAGGGCACCGTCCTGCCCTGGCTCGCTGCTGACTCAAAGGCACATCCCCCTCTCTGCACCTCAGCTTCTCCTTTTGAGCCAAAACTGACCATTGCTGGAGAGTCTGATGGGACTTATGGCTGGAAGTGCACCGTTCCCTTAACCTTGAAGCTGGCTGTTTCTATCTGTGCTATGTACTCAGGCTGCACACAAAAAAACACCTTCTCCCTTCCTTGCAGCATCGACCCAGCCAAACCACGGAGCTGGAAAATCATCTCCCCACAGGCAGGATCTCACATCAGCTTGACCTCCCCAGCTCAGTGCAGACCATCAGCCTCAAAGCAACCCCGTGGGCTCTGGGACAGAAGGGGTGGGACAGTGGCCAGGAAGCTCCTGCTCTACTTGTGACCTGCTCCAAAATACCCTGGGGCGGACAAGAGGAACAAGAAGAGGTTTGCAGAATCCCGTAAGTGTGGCTGGTGCAGACATACTGTTCTCTGTGGGGGAGCATGCATGTAGGAAAGCAAATGTTTCACATTTTCCATACAACTACTGCACTCCAACTGTAATGGATGTCACAGATCTCAGTCACCAGAGCTGTTAGGGCCAGGTAAGCCCCTCAGAAGAAAGCTAAGTACTTCACTGCATCTTGACAAAGATGAGTTTTCACCTCTCAAGATCTCATGAAATGCAACCAGCTCTCTTTCACTTGCTTCTACTTAGCGACTGAAACTTCTAAATTAAATGTCAGGCTACAAATGCATTTTTCCAAATGTACGAGAAAATGCAGGAGTGCCTCATGCCAGTGTCGGGATGTTGCTGACGAACACCCATCGCAGCCTTTCTGAGTCACGGCACAGCATTAGCTGGGTAGGGAGACATCACCCAAGTCTGACGTTACACTGGGCCACGACTGAGCAAACCCCCCGAGAAGGCAGCTCCTGCCTGACCGCCCCAGGAAGGCAATAGAGATAAAAATGAAGGCATAAGAGGGAAATGTGAGAGAGAACTCGTCAGCTGATGGTTACATAGCAAGTCATGCTTTGGCCCAAATCCCAGCCACTCAAGGTGAACAACTTTCATACTGAACATTTTCATCCAACTTTCACAATAGCTTATTATTTCACAGTGCTGCTGAGCAATGTTTGCATTTCTCCTCTGTGCCCTGGGGATCCTTCCCAGATCCAAATTTCCACCTCTGAAAATACAAGGCCTTGAAACCAGGAACACAGTAAAGTCACTTGAAAATGAAAAAAAGCTGCAGTATTCAATGACTAAATAGGTCCAGTCACTGTGAACCAATTTTGCACTCTCCTTGGCTGCTTCATGACACAAACATAACTGTGCCAATGTCTGAGTGATTCCAATCTGTTTAGAGCATTTAGCCATGTACCAGCCACACGTGTTTTTAGAGCTACAGTTATATGTCTTTTAGATTGAGCTTCCTTATTTTAATTGCGGGCTTCAAACCTGGGTGCTCGAAGACAAGAAAAACAAGATGCCTAAAAAATAAAGACAAAACAGTTGGCAAGGAAATCTGTCCCCAGGGGAAAGAATCCCAATATTAAATTAAAGTGAGATGCTGCGAGTAAGATCCACCTACTGTGCACAAGGGGAAGGGGAAAAGCAAACCTGTCTTAGTGCTGCCCAGCCTCTCAGTTCACAAATTCCTTTTAGCAGCTTCTTACTAATATATTCTGGCTACAGCCATTACGCTTCCTTTCCAGACCTCTGGCAAATTAATTTAAAAAGACATTAAAATCAGCCCATTCAGTGCTCCTTGCCCCAGCAGAAAGGATAAGAATTGTTAGTACATGTTCCGCTCCCACTAGAAAGTTAATTTGGAAAACAGTACTACTCACCTCTGCAAGGTAAAGGATGCAGAATTTCCGATCTTCTGAACCTATAAAGAAGAAAAAACAGGATCATAATTAAGCTACAACTTCATTTCTGCAAGTGAAGCCACTGGCAGAGGAATTGGCTAAGAGACAGCATTTAATGAATATTTATTGTTGTCATCCTACAGTACCAGGCTGTGATCTGGGAGTGATGTATGCTGCATCTGCAGGGGCCATGCGCTGGGCAGGCTGCATTGCATGGGATCTTGCATGGATTACTGAACTATCATGGATTCTCCTTTGGGTTTGTCCTTTTGGAAAAAGGTTTGTTCCATGCAGAGGCCACATGCAGGCTCTGCTGCCCAACTTGCCGTGGCACACGCAGCCCAATTCCTTCCCAGGGGCTGCAGAGGCCCCACAGTGCCCAGGCAGCCTCCTGGGCACTGGGGTCGCGTCTCTCCCATCTTACCTCTGTGGATGCTTTGCTCCCAGGACTGACCAGAGCAGCTCCTACTCCTACATCCTTGCTTATTCCCATCTTCTTGCCCCAAGCCCTTGGGAAGGCTGGTGGCAGCTCTGTCTAGTGCCATCTGTCCCAGCCTCCATCAGTGCCAGTGATTGGGGTCAGTGCCTCTCCAAGGAGATGGAGCCGAACCGCAGGGCAATGGGAAGCAGCTGACACGGGGCAGGGGGCAGAGCTCATGCTGCTCCTTCAGGATGAGGGCAAACTCCCCAAACTCCCACCAGCGTGGTGCCACTCAGGAGACCTGGCCAAGGAACTTGCACTTCCACAGCTTCAGGAAAGGAGTTGGTGCTGGAAGCAATGCAATCACCAGTGCTGAGATCCACATCTTGCTAAATCATGGAGCAGCCCAGCAGAGCTCCTCATCCTGCTGCCAGCTATCCCAGGGGATGTGTTACACTCCAGCTGATCCACCAGGCTGGTTCCTGCAGGCTTAGCATTCCCTGTACCCAACAAAAAGGCATTCCTGAAGATTCGCCCTGGTCTCTGATCCCTGCTGGTGAGACACAAGTGCCCCATCCCCAAGGGAAGCCAGCTCCTGGCATACATCAGCCTCGCAGGAGGACATGAAGCTGCCACAGAACAGGGTCAGCTCAACTCTGAAGCAGGACATCCCGTCTCCTGGAGCCAGCTTGCTCCTTCGCAGCAGCATGCCCCACGCCAGCTTTGTCCTTGGTAGCATGCAGCACTGCTGGACTGCAGCTTTCGTAAGGCTTTTAATGACATTATCCCTGCCATGAGATCAGTCTGGGCACGGCCACAGATCCTATTCAAAGCAGTGTCAGCACAAGCTCTGCTTCATCTCAACAGCCTGAGCTGCACTAACGACGAGAACAGGCTCCGTACAGTGGTGGAAACACCCTGTTCCCCAGAGGAAAGCAATTCTTCTGCCTCAGGCAGCAGTCCAAATAAGAGCTGCGATCCACTGAGGGACTCAGATGCCTCCTGAGTCACTCCATGGGCAACACGAAACCCATGAAGAAGTGCAATGGTGTGGAGCCATTTGCGGGGTGTCTCTTCCAGCTGTCCTTTGGGGGATCACATGCCTGCCTCCACTGCCAGCTTCATCCTTCAATGCATGTTGCAAGATATGGGCTGGAACATCACTATGGGAACACCAGGACACCGTGCCACAGCAGCTGCTCGAGCCCAGCACCACTGGGAGTGCTGCTGCGGACCTCTCGGATGAGGAGCCCTAGTTGTGTTTTCATAACCTTCACTCTGCTCCCCCCCGGGCAATGCAAGGGTCAGGGAAGCAGCCTGGCCCTGGGGGTGCCAGCCAAAGCTCTCCAGCACTGCTCCTCCGAATCTTCACTTACAGAAGGGGAGCAGTGCTGGACCCTGAAAGCACATGCTGAACAGGCCTGGCTGGGAGCCCGTGTCTCACCTCCGAACCAGACAGAAAAACCATTCATTGCTCTCCACAGCAATGCCCAAGCAATCCGAGCACCCTCTTCCATAAATCCCAGCAGGACCATCAGGTAACATTTTCCTTGCAAAGTCAAAGCCTCCGATGGGAGCCCCTCAGCCAGTACTTTTCTCCTCAAGGGAGGGTTTGGGGACAGAATCTGAGTCTGCTGCCAGCACACCAAAAGTTCACCGTCCCATTCTGCTGCTTCTGCTTCCCAAGCAGTCAGCAGTACAAAAACCATCCCACCTTCTCAACTAGGCTGCCTGCTCCTCTCTGCACCTTGACCAAAGCTCTCCAGGCTGCTTTGCAAAGCAGACTGCAGAAGACCAGTATGTTCGAGCCACTTTCCCTCAGGACCTTTAACCAGGCTCTCCTGGCTGACGTGAGGAACAATCCACCCTCTAGAGACATGCACCCTCAGCAAAGAAAGGTAACGTCGAAGTCTAACGTCCCTGGGAATAACCCTGCTTCTCTTGTGCTTCTGCTTATTCCTTATACTATAACAAGTGATCCTCACAAAGCCCAGAACCATCAGAATTAATTTCCCTTCCAAATTCTTCTCCACTGAGCTATGAATCTTGGCATTAGCAACCTCCACTGCCAGCAGCTCCTGTCCCTCCGAGTCTCACTGCTAGGTACGGCCAAGCAGCCCAGTGCCTACAGGACACACAAAGCAGGGAGCCAGCCTAGGTTAGGGACCTGCTTAGATCCCATTTTCTACCAGTAATTGCCTTTACAGAGAAAACAAATGGGAGGTAAGAGACTGGCTGCCCAGCCCAGCAGCTGGGCCTGAGCCAGTGCCAATCCCTGGCGAGGCATGACGGGAGGCAGGAGAGAGATGGCAGAGCCAGGAAGGGCAGACCCAAGCGAGGATTTCAGCACAAACCAGGTTTTCCAGGATTTCTGCCACTGGAGCTTCTCCCAGTCTCCAGAGGGTCAGGCTGGAGCACCAGAGCCTGCTGTGCCCCAGAGCCATGCGACGTGCTCTGCTCATCTCCGGCACTGCAGATCACAGGGGCCACAAAAGACAAGGGGAGAGGCACAACCCCACGCTGGGGAGGCAGCAGCCGGCCGCCCAGGCCAACCTGGGGCTCCGTTCCCCACGCAGCACTACATCCACACCTTTTTTGACAGCTAACAGTGCATACTCTCAGCCAAATTCAGTGAAACACTAAAAGGAAATATGCATGAGGAAAAAAAAACTCACTTGAAGATATTTCAGTTTCCTCCTGATGTGTTGTGACGGGGACTGGCTTGTCTTTCAGAGCAGCTTGGGCCGTTTCTGCCCCAGGGCTGGGCTGCTGCGCACTCTCAGCACAGACAAGAGGAGGGTGCAGGTTTTGTGGGGACACATCCCCCTCCCTGGCTAAGGCTCGTCCCGCACACCCATGCTGACGCGCGGGGCAGGCACTTACGCAGTTGCCAGCACAGCAGCAGCTTTCAGCATCGCCCTGGCTCTGCCCACCTCCTCCCTGTGCAACCCCGGGAAAACACCCGCTGCTTGCAGGATTTGGGTGGCGCATGCTGGGTGTTGGGTCAAAAAAGATGGGAAAAGAGGGAAGATGGCTCAGCTCCTTTCCACAGCCTCCTTATATGGCTCAGGGGACTGCGGCAATGCCCACGGCAAGGGCAGACACCCGGCTCCCCGGCCCCTCACGTCTGCTCGGTGAGGATGGGGACTGTATCCAGCACCCAAAGAGGAGCTCGCAGGGCAGGGTGCTGAGGGGCCCTGGCTGTGTGGGGAGAGAGGAAGGCTGCTGTGCCCATCCAAACCTGGTTGCCAAGAGGGGATGAGCTTGTCACCCTCTGTGGCACATGTCCCTGAGTGCAAGCCCTGGGTGCTTCCCTGCATCCCTGGGGCAGCAGGAAGAAGCCATGGTAGGGCAGAAGAACCATATATCACACTTTTGGCCTCTGACTATCTTGGAGCTGTTTGCTGTAAGATATGGCGGGTTGGGATGTCAGGGACGGCAAAGCAGCACATGAAAAGTCCTTGTTTGCAGGATGCCAGCTGGGGATGGGGCTCCCAGCCTGGGGGTCCTCATACCATCTGCAAACCAGGAGTGGCTCTTCCCTGTACCCAAGCTGAGCGCACCCACCCAGGGGGGCCAGGATCCCAGCGAGGCGGCGACCTTTGCGTGGAAATTCCCACTGTATCTAGTGAGGAAGCCAGCCCTGTCGCACTGGAAACACTGGCTGGTGTGGTGCTCATCAGCCATGCTCGGCTTCTAAAGCAGGAAGACAGAGCATTGTAAAGCAGATTATACTGATTTGCTTTCGCACAGTGCAGCGAGCGGCAGAAACAGGAAACATCACAATGGTCTTCAGTGTACCGGAGATGTCTCAATTGTTATACTCAGCAATACGCCTGTTCCTATTAATGTGCCATTCAGTTATTTAGGAGACCAACAGAAAATCCCTGCCAAAAGGCACACACATCTTTTTGCTCCTTCCACCCGCCTTTGAAGCAGCCCTGCCCAAACCAGGAGGGTGAGCTGCCTGAAAAGCAACTCTGCTGGATTCCCAGTGTACGGGGGGTGGTTCGGTGCCGCAGAGACAAACGTCCCCTCCGGAGAGGCTTGATAAGCTATTCCAGATGTGATCCAGCCAAATTATTACGGCAACAAGGAAATAAGTAGCAGAAAACCGCTCCCAAAATCCAACCGCTCTGCCCGAGGTTAGGAGGCACCGAGTCTGTGCCAAGCTGCAAACAGACCTTCGTGCACAGAGCCAGGACCAGCACCAGGGAAGCTGATTTCTTCAAGGAGGTGAACAAGAGCAGGGTTATTCAACAGCTTTTGAGAGCAGCCAGGGGCGGCACGCGCGTGCGCTCCAGGAGCAGATGCTGACCAACAAGCACTTCAACAAGGAACAATTTCTTTTGTCTGTTTCTTAGAAATAAGCAGCGCTGAGAACAAACTCAGCAAACCCCAGGGAAGCTTCAATGGCTTTTCTAAACGGCTCACGCTGTGGTGCCCTGTCTTCCTCACTGTGTTTCTGCCCCCACCAAATAGGTCAGTGAATTAATCTGGGAGCAGAAACGTTGTTGGAAATGTGAAATAACAACTGACAGACAGCCTGTGGTGTCCAGCACAGCACTGCAGATCCCCAGCACTGAGGCTCACAACAACGTGGGGCACGTGGAGTGCCACGGCTCATCCACAGAGCTCACAGCTTGTCTGGGCAAAGTCATGGGAAGTGGCAAAATTCATCCAGAAAATGATCCCTTTGGAGAAGCAGCCCAGATCTGGATTAATCCTTTTCGGTCAGGGCCACGGGACTGCATAAAGACATCAGCTCATACAATTACAGAATAATTCAGGGTGGAAGGGGCCCTTCTGGCGGTCTCTAGTCCAACCCCCTGCCCAAAGCACCCAGATCAGGGTGCTCAGGACCGTGCCCAGTTGAGCCCTGAACACCTCCAGGGATGGAGGTCCCACAACCTCTCTGAGCAACTTAATATTTGACCAACTTCACCACAGAAAAGTTTTTCCTTATATCTAATCATAATTTTCCACGTGGGGTCCTGGTCCAGTGACACCCACTGCCTGGGCTCGAGGAGGAGCCGGGGCATCAGACCCATGCTGAGGCAGTTGGGTGACTGTACATAAAACAAGCTCGTACCCAAAAAGCAACTCCACCAAAAAAGGAACACAGTGGGACTGGGCCCGGGGCCAAGAAGTGGCTCCACCATAGCAAATAGGATGTGGTAGAGAAATTGGTTTGTTCCTCTTTGACCCCGAGGAGCTAAAGGCCATCTTTTATACAGCCTCAGCGTTTCAACTGAAATAACTGATTTCAAGTCACCCCCCTCCCTTAGAAGCCCTCCCTGAGCCCTCAGCTGGACAGGAAAGCCCAGCGAAGGTGAAGACATGGTCCACAGCCTCCCACCAAGGCCAGTGTTTGCTCTTTCCTCGCCAATGGGGTGTGCATGGGGGAGGGATGCTACCGCAGGGGAAAACCGTGGGTGGCTGAAGGGAGAAGTAGCAAAGTAAAGGTCAGTAGGGCTTAGCCAAACTCCCTTGGAGACAACCCCTGAACTCTCTCAAGGCACCATGGGGGAAACCTCAAGAGTTCACTTCCCCTTCTCAGCCTCAGCAAGCCCCGCTGTAGGCAGTGCAACACCAGCAAGGACAGCCCAGCACAGCAAGACCCTGGGGAATGCCAGCCTAAAATCCCTGAGACACGCACCCAAAAAGCCCTGGAAAGTGGTGCTGAGTACCCCTGAGGTGTCCCAGGAGATGGAGCTGACAGGGACTGGGCTAATACAGGGATGGGAAGGGTGATGCTGGCCCTGCAGTCCAAGGAAGGATGATCTGCCAGCACCAGATGGATGGTACTGTTATGTACTGGAAGCAATGGGATAGTGGGGTGCTATCCTGCTGTTGGTCAGAAACTTTTAGAGCTAGCAGCCTAGAAAATGCCTCAGATGTCTCCAACTGCTGCTGCAGACACTCACCCTCCTGGAGCTTGACACTTTGCAGGTAGAGAGGGTTCCTCAGCACGTTGCAGCGCCCAGGCTCGTCCTCCTTGGTGAAGAGCAGCAGGTCGGAGTAGACAAAGAGAGTCACCTGGAAGCACAAGAACAGCAAAGAAGTTATAAGGAATTCATCTCTTGGCACTGAGACAGCGTCCTGGAAAGGTCCTCTACCCTGGGGAGATGCACTAGCCATGAGAGACAGCCCAGGCACCCCTTCCCTAAGGGGCTGATTGCTGCTATGGCGCTCGGGGTGCTCCCAGCAAGCTTCAGATGAGGCTCCCAGCCACCTACCAAGGCTTGTGGAGTCCCGTGACAAGAGGGATAAACCTGCCCGACAGTTTAATGCCATGCAAACACACCCTCTCTGCTCTCGTGTCACTTCCCATTTACATAAGTTATAAATCAGAGGAGCAGGAGGAGGGAATAAGCTGCCAACTAATCCCAACACACTGTAAAAGTTGCAACCTAAAAGCAAACATGATCTCCCTGAACGCACTCATGAAGGAGCTTCTCACCGTTCTTAGTATTTGCACGCCCCATTTCACTCCCTTTGAGAAAATAACAGTTTGGCTTTTACAACAGCAGAACCCATGAGAGCAGTTGCAGGGAACAAACTTGACACCTTTAAACCATGCTGACGGGTGGAAAGCAAACACTGAACCGAGTGTCAGCCCAGCTCTGTGCTTGAGCAGTGACTCAAGTGTCCTAAAAGCTGGGAGCTACTCCAGATCAGTGGCAAGGGCTCACAACTCAAAAGGTAGATTTTGTCCTGCTTCTGGATCTTGCTTGAGGTCCCTAGTTCAATCAGTACAAATTAGCGTGATCTTTAAAATAAGAAGCGTGAGCTTCTCCACTGTACTGGAGATCCTTGACCCAGAAGCCTACTGGGAGTGAACAGTTTTGTGCAATCACTATGTCAGTAGCTGAGGTTTGAGCCTGTCCAGCTCTCCAGCAGAAGTTGGAGGCATGCAGCAAAACTCAGAAGATGCCAGGAAACATCTGCAATATGCCGGTGGGCACATTAGATGCTGGACCTTCTGCATACTGCCAAACCACGCACTGCTCTCAGCACAGGACGCAGTATGTGAGCACGTGGCTGCTCCTAGGGATGCTCCCAAAAACATCCCACAGCAAAGGGAAAGCTGCTTCGCAACACTGAGCAACAGCAACGAAGGTTCTGTGGCCTTTTAGCAAACCCTTCGCAAAGGCAGCAAACAGCCCAGCAACCCGGGGGCTTACTGGGAGCTGGCACCGCTGCCACCACCACGTCACCCTCTGAAAGGTGACTTTGCTCTGGACAGAGACTGAGTCACTGTTTATGAGGACACACTGCCAGTACAGTTTGTCTCCGTACCCATGACAGACACACATCAGGAGGAGGACAAGCTGGGTAACAGTTTATCACACGGTGGTGAGTCTCACGTCAAGGCAGCAGCATCTGGCTTTGAATCCAAAATCAAGCCCTTGCCACAAGATTTCTCCTTGCTGTGCAAATTCATTTTTGTGGGATTCTTAATAAGCACAAAGCTACTGGTGTAGCTTTAATTGGCAATGAAACCAGGGAGTGCCTGGTTTTCTCTGTATTATTTGGAAAATCCCTTCCTCTGCTCTCAACATACAGTTGGCCTAGTGCCCACATTCACCCTCTTCATTACTTCTGAGTTTATTATTAATACAACTGCACTATAAACTTACTCGTATGCCTATCTTGTTCCAAAAGGTAACTTTTCTGGGACATGTCTGGTGCCATCCCAGGCCCCTCAGCCTCAGAGAAGAGATGTTCAGGGATTTTGAGAATAGCAACTCGGCAAAGTGGAGGAGATAAAAGCATGATCAGCAAGTGGTCACACTGGAAATGGAGGAAAGAAAATGAAAACCTAACACACAAGGAAGTTAAAGGGGTAGAAAAAAGATTAGAAGGATCGTCAAGAAAAAAAGTATCAAACCCAAGCAGATTTAAATAGGGAATCATGGAAAGAGAAATACACAAAAAGCATTTACAGGTAACATTGTGCTTTTATGGGAAGATGGGACTGATTGAATTCAGGATGTAGAGAAGATAAAAGCACAGGCAGTGTGGGTTATGTAAGAGCATCTCTATTAGATGCTTAGATGCTGCTTCCAGGGAAACACTTGATTTTAGAGCAGCTTCACCCAAAACGGTTTACAGAGGTCCCTCTGTTCCTCCAAGTTCCTGGGGGAAGAAAACGAGGGTGTCCCTTCCACCCACACAGACAGAGCCTGCCAAGAGCACCCCAGCACCGGGGCTCCAGCGGACCCTGCTCACAGAGGCGGGAGTGGGACCAGCTCTGCAGGGCAGAGCACCTACCCCACCTGCAGAGCTGAGCACGGGAAACTCAAATCATGGATGACCCTAAGGCAGCGCCAGCAGGTATAAGAGGGGAGGGCTGGAGTGAGTAATCTGGAGCTCTGACTAGAGTTGCCATCATGCTGCTAACAAGCTGTAACATGTCTCTAGCAGCCCTTTGCAAACAGATCTGCTATCTACCATGAAAAATCATAGGGGTCATAAAAGCAAAAGAGCAAACAAAAAAGAAACTCATTGCCTGAGTTCATCCAGGCAAGACACAGAATCCCCAGACTTGTTCCTTGGAGAGTCAGAGTATCTTGGTGTGTTTCCCAGAACTAATTTCCTACCCCAAAATCAGAAATAAAACCACCGACATGGTGAAAGCACTCCTCTGAAGACAGAGACAGATGCACCTGTGTTACTGCTAGAGTGATCAAGGCCACATGGCAGTTGTCACACAGACCTTTCAGGGGAATGGGAATAGATTTTACAGAGGAACAAAAAGTGTTCGTAGAGGCTGACACTGATGTCTTGGACAGTCTTCATCTGGGCGTGCTCTGCACCACCGCAAACAGCAAAGCCTATTCTCCTGATAGATTTGACTAACTACAGAATATAACTGGCAAAGCATTGTTACAGAAGGAAGGTGCACATTGAAAGTGTTTCCTAAAAGAAAACAAGAGAAAATAAAAGCCAGGAGGGAAGGTGGAAAGCAGTGGGTTAGTGTGCTTCCCCAAGATGAGGAGATCAACACCAGGACTGCTACTGAGCCCCACAGCGGGAAGGAAAAAGCATTAACCACGCCTTGTAAAGCAAAATACGGTAACAAAAGCGTCGTGAAAACATGACCAGAAATTAAGTCTTGCAGCCAAACAAAGTACCTTCACATTCAAGTTTAAGAATAGCTAACTCTTCGTAATCCCATCCTCTTCTACTCATCTATGCACAGAGAGCTACCACCACCCAGATTAGAGCAAGGAGGAGTCTGCACATTGCAACTGCAGCAGGACATCAGCAGAGACGCTGGCGAAACGGACCAGTGCAAACCCTGCCTGCTGGTCCCAGTGCTTGGCAGGAAAAGCCTGAGCCTGTGGAGGCTTTCCGAGACATCGCCCTCTCTCTCTCACAATAGTCTCATGGCCGTGCCCAGCAAAACAGAGGGAGCTGAGGAAGCAGAGTGAAGCAAAGGCAGGTCTTTTATGATAGAGCTTTCAGATGCCAAAAGGAGAACATGGTGATGATCACCTGCACTGCTGGTCACAGAACGCTGCCTGCAGAACTCCTGTAATCCTTGGTTGGGAGCTCTTAAAACAGGTATCCACCCCTAGGACTGAGCCACACACATTTTCTATTTACCAGTACTGATTCTTCTCCAGAAGAATTGGGTGCAATCCCAAAGAGAAACTCCAGTGATACCAGTATGAGGGCTGTATCTGCAGAGCTCATATGTCCCCATTCATTCACTTGAGCTAAATGGATGAAGCTGTCTTAATCTTCCTCAATTTTTTCAGATCTTGATTCATCCTTGTAGCCCTCTTGTGAGACCACCCAAATTCCCAGCATCCTCTATGAAGCAGACATCACTGTTGGACTCATCAGACCAAGAATGACGCAGCTCCCCACGTACAGGGCGATATCACCCAGTCACTTCTATTCAGTGCTCCCCTGATCATATGCTTCAAAGTGGTGACTTTCTTGGCTAGAGCTTTGCTCTGGCAGTTACTCAGTTTTCACAGAGACCAGAGCAAAAGGAGAACATGATTAAAAGTAATCCAGTTACCACAGCTTTGTACATTAGCATCTCAGTCAGCTGAGCCCCAGTCTAAAAAGAGAAGCGGTCTAAGCTTTGCAGGAGGGTTAGGTGCACATATGCAGGCGTGGCACTTCAGAGACAGGCATGAACTTCCCAGGCCAGGGAAACCTTACCATGCTTCACTGATTCACTGAAGCCTTTGAGTCATTGCTTTCCATGCTACAACCCTAACTCTCTAAGCATGACTGGCTCCTTTGTTCCTGCATTTTTACTTCTGCATGCATCCATATTAAATGCATGTTCTCCAAGACTTCTCAGCAGTCTTTTAGCCCACAATGCATTTACCCTGTTTTACCACCTCACATACTTTTTTCTGCCAAGATTATTGGCAAGGAAGTCATATACTCAGGAAGGAGTTAATACACTCAGCTAAAGACTAATGAAGATACACCACCACACTTTCCAAAAGGAGGTTCGTGGTGAAGGCTTCAGTTGTCAACCTTGGTCCTCACATTGGCTTACCTGAGTCAAATATTCTTCTACTGTGAGCATCAGGGGAGAGCAGGCACTGACAAGCTCAATGGGTCACACACCTACCCACAAACACTACCATAAGCAGTGGCTGTGCAATGGGGAAATGGTGTAAAAAATGAGGAAGAGAAGGGTATTAATAGGCAGTGAAGAATGAGGGACACAGTAAGTGGGACTAGTGTGGTGGAGGGAGGATGTAAGTGCAGGCTTCTGATATTCTCACCCAAATTAAAGTGTCTAAAAAAGGCTAAAAACAAGATCCTGAAACATCTGTGCCAGGGAGCAGGGTTTTGGTCAACCCACTGTGTTGGCCAAACTCAGTTACCCATTGAAACGGGGAGCTGGTAATCCCATCCCAGGCCAGGAGTGATGGGAACTCACAGTGCGACAACTGGGATGAGAGAGAACAGCCTCTTGCTCTACAAGGTCCATGTCTTCCAGATGCCCAGCAGAGCTGGGGGCTTTCAGAGTTCAAGGGAGGACTATCCTGATCCACAGGCCCTGATGGGAGGGCAGGAAAGAGAGCTGAGAAGGGGGTGAGCATGACCCATGCTGTGAAGGTACCTCAGGGCTTTGGAAAGTTGCCTCCAAGTACATTAGAGATGGACCAACAAGGACTAAGCCCGTGTTTGACACCTTGTGCACGAACGCCTGCATCACGTTGGTTCCTCTGGCACTTCGCAGGCTGGAGGGATTTCAGAAGACCATAAAAGCGGGAATTGCAACAAAGTCTAGACAGGATGTGATTAAGGCCTGAATAAGGATTGCCCCAGAGGTAAGGTCAGGGAAAGGACAGATCCTGGCAAGCCTCCAGAGAGATAGGTTGACTCCTTCAGGAGATGGGAGTTTGCTCCGTGACAAGGATGCAGTGCCTGACATGGAAACTGTCAAGGGGAAAAGATTCTGTTTTTTTGAGAAAAAAATTAAACAGGACCTCCACCTTCAGCCCCTGCACATGCACCCCCCCCTCTTGAGCCACTTAGCCAAAGCAGAATAACATACAAAAAACAGCCCTGCAGAGCACAGGAGCAGTGGTCCAGTTTGAGAAAGGCTGGATGAGAAAAGCAGTGGGAAGATGGAAAACCACATGGAGCAAGGAAAAAAGGACTGACTGGAAACAAGACAGCCTCTGTTCAGACAGCGGAGAAGGCTGGAGAGGGAGTGAGCTCAAGTCCAGCAAAAAGAGAAGCCAGCGCCCTTCTGTACCAGGGGAAGCTCCATTATGTCCAGGCCATTTTAGGTCCTGATGGTTTCAGAAGTTTGGGTTCTCTTATTTCACAGCCCATCAGGACCAAAGCAGAGGCCCTTGCTACTCTGAAGAAGGTGAGACTGGCTTTCCACAGAGACCTGCATTGATTCCTTGAAGCTCTGCAAAGCCTTTCGTGACCCTGTGACACACTGCAGACACGAGAAAGCCCTTCCCCAGGGACATGGCTGATGTCCCAGTGTTGCTACCTAAAATTATCAGCTCCCAGCAATAGGGGTCTCAGCACCACACCTGGGTTTGCACCGAGGAGACTCCTGCCTTCCAAAGCAGATGCTGCCACATGCTTGTTCCCATTCACCGCTTTTATTTTTTCACTATGCTTAGTCACAAGCCCTTGCCTTTCTCCTCTGCCAGGCTTACACAGACATCGCAGCCTCAAGGCACCATCATTCCCAAACGCCATCTCTGGTTCCTGGCCAGTGTACAGCATCCTGACCTTTCCTGGCAGCAGCTCCAACTGGGAAAGCCTCTTCCAGCTTCATGCTCACCCTTAAGGCATCGTGAGCAAACAGTCCTTTCCCCGAGACATCCTCCTTCCGATCCTGCCCACAGCTGGGTCTCTGAAATGGCTAATGTGGCCATTTGGAGACAGAGCAGCACACCTCCTCCAAACAGGCTTGTCCTGGGGCTCTCCATCATCTGAATATGAACACCCCCATATACGCTCCACCCAAGCTGCAGACGGCGTTAGTTATTCATAATTACTCCACTTTTGGATGCTACTACAGACCTCAGAGTCTGACCTGAAAGCGAGCAACTCCAGACAAACTAGGATTAGCAACCTCACTTCAGGCTGGCCACCATATTCCCAAGCCAGCACAGCACAGCTCTGCTACACAGCCATGTGTTTACTAGGTGCCCAAAAGATTCTGAGAAGTAAAGAACAGAAGGACAGACGGGAAAAGTTTCATGTGCAAATCAGTGCCACGTTTGCTAAAAGATCATGCGATTTTTCATGTACTTTGACTGGGGAAAAAAAAAAAAAAAAAAGTGATTCAAGTCAAAGCAAGGGATGAATTGCCCACTGAAAACCGAGAGAGGAATCACTCAACATAACACAGTCTTGTACTGTTTTGTAGAGGCCAGAAATATGATGTGTCTGGGATTCTGCTGTCAGCCACCCAGGTGTTACCCAGAAACTCGGGTTAGTCAAGTAAAAATTCCTTTATATCTCTGTGAAGATTACACATTGATCTCTCCAACTAAATTCAAAGCAAAATTGCTCTGTACAGTGGTGAGATTCTCTGAAAATGCCCCAAAAGAAATGGCAGTTTCCTCCAGCACTAGTGAGCAATGCATGAGTGGACTCTCCCAGCTTGCTGCTTCCTCTGTCCCAAATTCCAGGGCTTTGCAGACTTTACAGTTGAATACAAGTGAAGTCAGCAGCAGATGTCATCAACGTGTCCAAACCTTGCCAGTTTGGATGTTCAAAGTTGTCTCATACACAGGTTCAGCATGTAGCCAAAGCTTAGTTATTTCCCCAGATTTTTAACAGCCTTCCAATAACACTGCAGAAAAGAAGCTGATGTAAGAAAAAAGAGAGGAATTTGGACATGTGACCTTGTTTCAGGAACTAAACTTCTGAAAACCTCTGTAACAAGTTCTCTAACTTGGTACAAAATATTCTTAAACTCCTCTCTGAGTCTGCTGGTGGCCTCAGCTGCCAGCACACATTTGTCATGCACAGTTTCTTCTTTGTGAACGTGAAGGAAGACAAGAAAAAAAGTTGATTTCTAGCAGAGAATAATTTTGGTATTTAGTTCATCCCATGATAAACTGACTACAAGTTTTTCCAAATATCATATTAATATAAGTACTGCACAATAAAACATCTCCCTCCTCAATCTACTATACCAGACTGCAGAAGAGCATGTTTAGAAAGCTCAGACAGCATGGAAAGAGTCTTACCTGTATAGTCCTGCTTCTGCTCTCGTGAAGAAGCAGCTCCTCTGACAGAAGCAGAGTCCGGGCTGGGTTGCAAAGATCTAGGGGCTACATTTGAGAGGATTAAAAAAAAAAAAAAAATAGAGAGAAAAAGAAACAGTCAAACCTTCCAATGGAAGTGTGGCTTGTCAGAAAATTTTTCCACCCACCAAACCCACTTTGTTTTCACTTTAAGCTGTAACTTGTTCAGGAAGAAGTCACCCCACACAGTGCTCAAAAGGACAGAAAGTCTGCAGTCCAGCCACACGATAAAAAGAAAGCCTTACACTTAACACTTACGTCAAACCCATCTATAAAAAGACAATCAGCCACTTGCCTCTTTGTACGTTAACTGCTCTGCACAGTGCAGGCTTGGTTCTGGGTGCTTTTTAGCAGGAAACACAACCACAACAGTGGCAGGTTAGGTTCTCACGTCCCTCAGGCAAGAATATTTGCTACATGATTTTATGGATTACTCTGGCAGTAAGTTAAAGTGACTTTAAGGCAGCTGCCCTTTCTCGTGCCATGCTGCACACTCAGCTCCCCCGTCAGCACCTTCTCTGTTTAATGCTGGAGAAGAACAGGACAAATTCTGTTGTCCCAGCTGCAGAATAAACCCTGCCAAACCAGCCCAGGACGATCCTCCTGAGCAGCACGGCCAGCAGGAATGTGAGGGTACCTGCACAGGGGCCTTGCAGGAGGAGACAGTGAGAAGCATAAAAAACAGTTCCTGAAGTGGCAGCAACACCCCAGACTCAATCCGAGACACAAGGTTGAGGAGGAAAGAGGCAGAAGGGCCAGTCGTGTTCCCATCGAAAGGCAGACTGTGCACACAGCCAGGGCTGCTGCACACACTGGCACTGACATGAGCGGCCCCCCGGGTGCTCTTGAGGAGGATGGAGGTGAGCATGAGCCTGCCCCCCAGCATCAACCCAGCCCCACACGTGCCCCCAGGCAGGCTGCTGGCTCGGGCCACAGGGACAGACAACACAGATCATGGGTTTTAGCCCAAAGGAAATCGCCACTCTGAGCTGACGTGACAGTGCCATCGCTGCTAGCAGGGGAGGACGGATGGTTCCCCGCAGTCTCAGAGATGGAGGGATTCATCAGTCACATGCTGCAATATACAGGATCAGATAAGGTTTTCTGGGGTTCTGACCATATGAAGGACAAAATGGAAGACACTGAGGTAGTTAGAGCTACTACCACCAAATTCAGGGCTACATTTTAAGAAAATCATTGATGGAACCGGGGAGTGAGAACATCCTCTGTCAAGCCATTACTGCTCTGGATCTTCATCCATGATATTAGTGCTGGCCACCAGCTAAACCAAAAAACCTTTGTTTGCACTGCAATTAACAGCACAAAGAACACACGGGAAGAAACCATATTGATCTTCAATTATGTGAAGTTGGTTGCTGAAGGCCAGAAGCTGGGACACCTTCTCCTGACTCAAGCAAGCACCCAAGGACCGGATTTGAAAGCTGAAAAGGGAAAAAACTTCCAACAGAGAATCACTTGGACAGGACACAATTCCCTTTGAAAAAGTAGCCAGCACTGTGCTGAGTACCGCCAGCTCCAGAGGAGAGAGCTGAGGATGGCAGGGGATCCATGCATTCATGGTATTTACTGCTGGGAAATATATCCACCTTGCGGGACAGCCTGGACCCAGCCTACAGCAGCAAGATCTGACACAACCTGCTGAGCTGGTCACTGACTGCATTAGATCCCTAACACCCTGCTTCCAGCTGGGCTCACCTGCACAAAGACGGGGAACACCAGAACTTTGGGAGCCAGTGTCACATATGTGCCATAGCTGGAGTGCGGGATGTGTGGCCTCACTATGGTGCAGTTCTGGTAGTTCCCGTAGCTCTTCATCGTCTGCACGGTCTTCATCAGCCTGGATTTTCTCCCAGACCCTATGTGCGATTTCCCTTTACATGCATTTCCTGGACCGACAGAGGAAGCAGAAAGAAACACAGAATCAGAAGAGAGCTCCCGCAGAGCTGCTGCATGCTGCCAGCTCGGTTCCTGCTCTCGCAGGCTGGAGGAGGGCACGTAAAGCCTAAGGGGAATAGCTGGAGCCAAGAGCTGCAGGGACATTCGTCACTCTGCTGTCAAAGTTTCCCAGGGATTCATGAAATAACAGCACTGACATCATTCTTCCTAATGCAAAATGAGAAGTTCTTTGACATTTCTGGTCAAGAGCTACTCGCTCGCTGGACCAAGGACTTAACTGCATCACACCAGCCACACAAGCACATCTATGCATGTACAAACAAAACCCCAAGGAAGTCACAGCAAGCTCAGCTGCAAGCCAGCACATATGCCACTGTTTGGGTGTGCGCTGCCTTCTGCACAATTTATGAATATGGTACTTTGGAGGAAGAAATGTGGTACTGCTATAGACACCTCCCCCTGCAGTACTGAAAGTACAAAATAAGAAATACAGCACAACACCAAACATGACTTTAAATGGTCGTTCTTGAGTCACGGAAGCACCAAGGAGATTCCCACCATCAGGGAGTACCTGACTGCACCACTGAACTATGACACTTCCCTTTCCAGGGAGGGGAAAACCAACTGTGACTAACTCAGGGTGAGGAAAAAAAAAAAGCACTGGAAATTTATACCTTGGGACATTTTTATCCACACAAGTCCTGCCTGCTCTGGATTCTGGGCATGGGGATTAGCAAAGTGCAGGAATTTCACGTCATGGGGTGCTGAGTGGCAGGTTAATCAGTTTTTAGAAGATACTAAGATTGGAGGTGTCAGAGAAAGGGACAGAAATGATAAACACATTCATGTGCATGAGATCAAGCCAGGCCTTTCCAAATCGCTCCCAGGGATGTGATGGTTACTCATACACGGGGGTGTATTTATAAAGGATGAAATCATTTTGCATGAGACTGGCACAACATGATCCACTGTTTTTCAGCATTACATTTCAGCGCTGGAAAAGGTCCGAGCAGTCTGACTGGTTTTTCACTCTGTCCCTCTTCACTGCAGAAAGCCGTTATCCTCATTCAAAGGGAGGGATTACACAGCTTTCCTATGCAGCCTCCCACCTCAGCTGGTCAAGCAGAGCTATGACTTTTCCCAACAAGCCAACACAAGCTACTGCTGCCACTCCACATCTACCAGTCTGCATCGCTAGAGGACAGGAGACACAAGGGTGTATGTCAAACCAGTCTCAGAATCTCTAATGCAATTGATAATCTTGTGATTAAAAGCATTATTGATAATTATCAACAATTATTATTGTTCCCTAATAGCTGCTGCATGGGTGAGTCCTTCCTTCCCCTGTTGTCAGGCAATTGCTGCTATACAGGATTTCCAAGTCCTTTCCTCCCAGCCCAGAGGAATGCCCCTGAATCCATCCTGCAAGCTCCCACCAGCACTTTGTCTCACGAGTGCAGGCGTGGAACATGGGGTGCTCTGAAGATGCTTTGCCTGGATAGAAACTACCATTTTCTCAGCACCAGCACAATGAGGGGAGAGCATCACAGATGGTGCCTGTATGCACAACTGGCCGTGAGCAACTACACAGCTTGGTGGGTGATCTGTTGGAGGCAGCAGTGCTAAGGATGGATTTATGCATCCTCCTCCCCAGATCCATCACATGGAGCTGGGATGAGACCAACACACGGGACCAGAGCCAGAAAGGAGCTGCTGAGCTGCTGCCCCCTGGGCTGCTCTCCCCTCATGTATGCTGGGACAGCACGGCTGCTGAGCAGGGAGCAGCTAGGAAATATTTCCCATCAATGACATTAGTCCTTTAGGCCCAAGGGCCTCAGCGTTCTCTGGTGAGCCCAGCATACAGTTTTGGACATCCTTGATGTCCCCAGGCCCACGGTGCACATCTCTCCTGTCATATACAAACTCCAGTCACAGCAGCAGCAGGAGCTGCCACACCGGGGAGAGAAGGTGGGACAGGTCCGTGTTCTCAGAGGGCCCTTAACCCCAGACCATGTCCTGCTGGGCACCATCAACAACCTGTGCTCTGTCCTAAAACTCCCAGGCAACAACTGCAACAGGAACTGACTGTCTCTCTAACCAAAAACTCATGCCTTCTGCAAAAGAAGCCCCACTGAAAAATCAAAGTATTTCCTTCCTCCTTCCCTCCCAAAGCTGATGAACCAAGCCAGCTGGGGTCCAGCAGGCAGACCTCTCCACTTGGATTTTAACGTATCCAGGTGAGAAGCTGGAGCATTAGCCCATTCTCCTCCACAGCAATGTCTCAGGAACATGTATGAGGAAACCCCCCTGCAGCTCCCTGCTAGAGGGGGGTCCCAGCAGAGACCCCCCAGCATCTCTCTCCCCAGCCACCCAGCCCCAGGACTTTCTGCTCCTACCACATCAGCTTTCTGCACAGTGGCTTCTGCCTTTGCACTGTAACAGATACCCATAATCTTCCCAAGCAGAAATGAGCCAAAACACTTCTGAACATGGCTCAGAGCAGATAAGGTCTCGTCCAAAGCAAATATACAAATCTATCCAACATTACATATTCCATCAGGTATTAGGAAATAGCGCATTTACTTTCAGATAAACGCCAGTAGAGCCAGACCATGCTCTGTTGGCAATCCAGACCTGCTGTTTATTGCTTGCTTTAACAGCCTGACTTTGCATGGCGGGCAGCCCTCGTGACCTAAAAGGTTGTTTCCACCTGTAAGTGCAATAATCCTGGCATTTTTTCTTTTCCCTTTTTCATGGTTGCGCTGACAGATAAAATTAAAGCATGAGAGACATCTCAACACAGGACAGATACAATCTGTCTGTGCTGTTCAGGATCTGCTTTTCCTCTTATCCCTAAATAACCTAATTTATCAGAGGAATTAATCACCTGCACAAGTCCTGTTTCTGCACACTGGCACAGAAACACATCCAGCCTGCCTGAAGCATCAACTCCTGTCATCGTGTGACTGGTGGCCAGCTCCGCACTGCTGTGCTTAATCACTGCTCAGGTTAACTAATCCATTCTTACCTCGGAAGACTTAACATTAAATAAACTGAAATCACTAAAATTTGTTATGGGAAGAGGCCCAAGTCTTTCAAATTCCACCCTGCTGTAAGAACAAGTCCCCATGGTCCAGCTCATCTTTTCACAGGATCTGCAAACAGCAGGAAAGAGCTGTAATTATCCATGGTACAAAACATCCCCTGCAGCTGAGCTGCAGAAAATTCTTCTGGCTGCAGAGCTCCAGGGCCGGGAGCATCCAAGGCACAGGGGCCTCGCACCCACGCTGCTCCCTTCTGCTCCCCAACATCCCCACCATGGCTTTGCCAGCCCCACACTTGGCCTTCTAGGGACACTGCCCCACCTTCACAGGCAGCATAAAATTTTCAAGCTGGAAATTCTGCTGATGGTTGTGCCTGCATCAGGGAGAGACTGCCAGGTTAAAGACACTCCTGCAAGACCATGCCTAGGAGGTCAGCTCTGCTACGGACATGCGGCTCATCCTAAGGGCATCTGAACAGACCAGGGTGCAAGCGCGGCCTCCCAGAGCTCCCAAACCAATGAGCAGGCACGGGTGGTTCTGCAGGGACCTGGATTCGTACAGCCCTGCTGCACACCTCATCCCACTCTTCCTCCAAGCCCAACCACACCTGGTTCTCCAGAAAGACCCCAGCATATCTGTTGCAGAAAATGAGTTCATGCTTCCGATGGTTTTTGAGAAGAGCTGCTCCAGAGACTGCCAGAGACCTTGTAGCAGCCCTGGAAATTAGTATCCCCCAAATCTGGCACATCAACCTGTACTACTGTTGGTACAAATTCAAGTCTCAGCCATCCTCACTCCCTTCATAATAAATGGAACCTCAAAGCAGGGGCCACAGGATTAGCACTCCCCTAGCATGCCATCACACATGAGGAGGGAAACACATCACAGACAGACCCACGGACACATACAGGGAACCGCCACAACAACACAACAATGCTTAGGACTTTCACACTTCATGCTTTCATCATGCTCCTAATGGAAACTCCCTGTCACCATCCTCCCCTCAGCCTCACCGTGAGGTCCATCCAGGGGCTCTAGGATCTGTGTTCTCCTGTGGGCTTGGGCGTAGGGTTCTTGCCTTTATGTTTGACACAGAGTAGAAAGATTGTATTACCCAAAAGCCCCAGGCTTTCTGCCACTATCCTCAAAATGTGAGGGACTCCATTGCAGTGCTGCAGGGCGAAGGGCAAGGTTTCAACAGTGCTAGAAAGACCATGTCTAACTCTGCCCCGTGTTCTGAGCAGTGTTTTCAGCACATCAGCAACTTACCCACAGTAGTGTTGTTCTCTTGATAAACAGGCCTCAGCAGCTGTAAGACACAACCCAGAAAGGACACAGTCACCTGAAAGAGGCTTGAGGTAGGCTTTACAACAACCAGCTGTAAATTTTAGCACGCCAAACCCAGCAAGCCAAAGCATTCCAGAGAGGTGAAAATCATTTTTGCCCTATTGCCAGCAGGAAGTCAGAGCAATGACTTGCACTGTGGTCTACGCAGTGGAAAGACTTCCCAGAGCATTACCCCTTGAGTGAGCACTGAGAGGAGGCAGCAGGTCGTTCACCTTGGCTCTACAGTCCTAGTGGCAAGTGTTTTAGGAAATTAGTGAAAACTCCAAGGGACTCAGCTCCGGCTTGTAAAAATGGCATGTGCCCTAGAGATGAGGTTTGATAAGGCTGAAGCACAGACCAAGAGAGGATCCAGCAAGCACAGCCAACAGCCACATGCAGGAACTTGCAGCCATACCTGGCTCCCCGGGTTCAAAGGCGCTAAGATGATGTAGTTCTGGTCTGCAGCAGAGGGGACCCGGGACAGGGGTGGCATGGTGTTCGGGCTCTGCTTGCCAATCTCTGTGTACCTCTCCCAGCTGTTCAGCACCAGCCCATCGCTCCCATCATACAGTATGTGGCAGCTCCGGCGCTGCTCGGGCCGCAGAGGTATGGTGCTGTTCTTCTCCCGCTTGTTGGGTGGTGACTGGAGGTCGTAGGCAGACTTGCAGGATGATCTGCGGATCATGCCTTCGTGTCCTGACTTGACCTGCGGGACGAGCCTCCAGACCAGGAGTATGATCTCGGTGGGACAGTTCCTGAAAGAGATGGGATGAGGCAAGTCAGAGATGGAGCAGCAGGGAGTGAGGCACCGCACATCACCCAACCAGCCACGAGCCCTGCAGTCCTTCATCCCTCTACAGCCTCTATTCCTGGCCTGCCCTCCCCACCCCTGCATCCCTTCTTATTCCACTCAAGTCCTCTCTTGGTCTCCTGCATCCATCAGAGCCTTCCCCTTCCTGTAGCCACTCAAAGTTCCTGCTCCCCTGCCCCGGGCTCCCCCCAGACCATCTCTCCCAGAGCCCTGCATTTGGGTGGATACTCACCGGATTTCATGTGCCAGCTCCACACATTTCCAGTGCTCCACAGGCTGCTCATTCAGCTGCAGCACCGTGTCAAGCTGCTGCAGACCGGCCTTTTCTGCTGGGCCACCTATGGAGAGAAGAGACGAATGCCACTCACCTGCTGGATAGAGAGCTGAGACTATGAGTGGAAGGAAAGGCCCTGGGGCTAGCAGGCACACAAACAGCATAGCTTCACAGCTTGCACCACTCACTCCTCCAAACCCAATCTGTTTCCCCTAACATCCACAATGGAAAATGAAGTGGGGCCAGCTGAGCCTGGAGCTTCACCTTCCAACATGCAGAGCACCTGGGACAGAGTCACAAATGCTCTCTCAGAGCTATTACATGAATTTCATGTGTTTCAGTGTGCAGTGGGGAGCACCAGGGTACAACAGAGACACCAAGTCCATCCTGCAGGTCCACACCAAGAGGATCTAGTCAGGCAACCGTGATCCTGCTCCCCTCTGTGCCCCTGTGACACCCCCCCACCCCGGATGCTTTCCATAGGTCTCTCAACCAGTCAGACAGCTCCTCGGGTTGGAGAGGGAAGGGAACAAAATCTCCGCAAATTACTGCAACACACTGTCAAAATAGTGACACAGTGCTAACCCTGTGGCCTCTGACCTCACCAGAGGCAACAGAGAATTCATTAAGTGAAGTTTCTTGGAGGTGACCAGAGTTCTGCAAGGCATGGGAGCTTCTGAATCACAACATGCTCCAGAAAGCAAAAAAGTCATTCATTCAAATCAAGAGGGATAAAAATGTTCTGATCTCTTACCAGAGTCCACTGCCTGCACACGGACTGGGGAGTCGCAGCAGATTGTGAAGCCAAACCCATCACTCCCTCGAGGGATCGTAATCTGAAGAGAGACACCGGAGTCACCCTGTAAAGTGGGAAAGCAGCCGCTGCGTGTGATCAGCGAGCATCCCCCCTTTCACCCACACACTGCCCCACAGCCTGTGGAAACCCAAACACACGACATTGCTAGAGGCAGTCACAGAGCCCAAAGGAACCATCACAGTGAACACTGGCACTCTGTGAACCCCACAGGCAACAGTCTCTCCCCTGCCGCAGCCAAAGCGGGTTGGAAAGGGTGCTAAAAAGCAATGCAAAATCGAGCCAAGGATCACAGAGAGGAATGCTGCAAAACAAGTGTTTCCTGAGCATACGCAAGGCTCCACTCACAACTCCTGAAAGTGTAAGTAAAGGTCTGATAAGCCATTAGAAAGGAAAACCTGGCAGTCTGGCTCTGACACTGATTTCTAACACGACTTCTCTAAGCAAGTCACTTAGACATTTCATTTCCAGTTGGGTAATACAGAAATAGCAGCACTCCTCTGCTCCAGAGGAAGCTGCAAGGATCAGCAGACTCCTGTCTGCAAAGCATCTGTGCTGGAGTGGGCTCTGTATGCCTCACCCCATTACCTGGGGTGAGTATGTTTTCTCTTGCTGAGTTTGGAGTGGATGGATGCTGTGTTGACTGAGGCTCATTTCTCAAGAAGCATTGAACTTATTAGAGAAATTATATTTATTTTTTTGACATTGGCTTCCAGCAACAGCTCAGCATGACAGTTCCTGTAAATACCTGATTATCCCCACAAGACATTTGTCAAGATACTTGGTTTGCTGACAGAGAAAAGAAAAAATCTAGCATCTGACCTGTATTATTTTGAGAACAAACAGTCAGAGAGAAGACAAGAAATTCAGCATAAGCTACCAAGGAGGGGAACTGGTTCTTTGCTCCTTTACCACGGGAGGGCAAATCCAGGGAGCTTTCATTTCTCTGCACCTCGTCCCTGACTGATTGCTCAGCATAAAATCCTGCTTCAAAATAGAAACTGTCTTTCCCTGGTAGGATCAAAAAGTAGGTCCAGTCCCACTACGCTGAGTATTTTTCTCTCTGGAGTTTGCTGGATCCTCAGACAGGGGAGGAAGCTACTTGCAGCTCCGCACCTTCAAACCAACCTCACATTTCAAATATTAAGCATCGGGGATCTGAGTCCTGCAGAAGTGCTGCCATCAGCACCTCAGGAGCCAGCCCATCATCTCTCCCACTGTGGAGACTCCACGGTCACTTCCCAGCCCAAAGCTCCCCCGTGCTGAGAAGTCTCTCACTCCTTCTCCCCGAGCTGGCTGGCTCTCATCCACTGCCAACACAGACATCCCTGTGCCACTCAATGGCAGCTTCTCACTGCTGATGGTTCACTTTCCTCAGCTCCCACCACCACAGATGTTACAGGGAGTCAAACATTAATTTTTGCCACTGTGCACAGAGCTAAGTAATATGAACATCTGACATAAGCTGGAAGGTGGGTGGCAAGATGGTGAGAGACCAGCACCACAGAGGCTCACTGTACCCATAACTTTGTCAAAAAATGCAGAAGAAATTGTCAAAATAGAGAACTGAGGATGTCTGAGACACAAATCACAGTCAGCTGTCATTAATAAAAAGCAGAGCAACATTCCTGCACGAGATAGTCATTATAGTCCTGACAAGAAGCGAGCATTTTTAGTTAAGCTGTTTCTTTGTGCAATTTCCAATATACACTGTCCCGAACCACAGGTTTAGTGTGACATGAAAGATTAGCACAGGACTGCAGAGAAAAGCTGACCATAAGCTGGGAGCCCCAACCTAGACCATGGGGGGAAAATTTTGTTTGAAAGTGCAGGACACTGGGACCTGCGCAAACAAAACCAGCACCTGGCATCACACACCGAGTGGGTCCAAGAGAACTTGCACCAGCTTTTACAGAGCACAGCGATTTACTCCCCATAAAGCAAGTCGCTGTTGGTTGTAAGCAGCTTCAGGCAACACTTGGTTCCCACATACATTCACATTAAAACTATTTTGAAGGGATAGCAGCAGCCTGGCAGAGACTTAGCTGCCTGCTGTGCCTGCCTCTCCTCTAACGAGTGGCAAATTGAGAGAACACCTCGCAGCTTAGCGCTTTCATCAGCAGCATGCTCCCCTCTAGTTACACTGGCAATGCTCCCCCTCTATCCCCATTTACACACTGCAGCAACGGGCAGATCAGCTGGACACCTCACTGAAGACGCTTGCCTTATATTCCCAATATTATAATTTACTAATGATAGCAAAGCAACACCCTAGAAACAGCACACACAGAGCCCAGAAATGATGAGAGAGCCCACAGTCAAACTCAACCAAGACTTGCAGCAACACACGCACACATGTTGGCACATGGATTTTTTTCCACAAGAGATACAGACCTGTCTGTATCTCCGCTCCGAGCACACCTTGCAGAGTCCATTGAAGCGGTTCATGGCTGGAAAACCCTAAATTTGCCGTTAGCCCATGAAAATCCAGTCCCCTGAAGCAGTTGTAATCCCGATCTCCTTGTATCACACGAGTGTGGAACAAACCACAGTCAAACTGGCATGACCGCTCATGGGAACCCAGCTCCAGAGAAGAATGGCAGGAAGCCACCTTTCACCTCCCCAGCCCCTGTCTGTGCTGTATGCCGCTCTACGATAAGCCAGAGGGCTTCCTGAAACCCCTAACTGACAAGGAAGAGAGAGAGTTTTATATTAAAATTCCTGTCAACTATTTAGTATTCCCTAGTCCCTGCTCTGTTGATGTGGCTTTTGTTCCCGCGGCATTCTTCAGCCGCACGGAGCACTTTGTTATTGCAGTGTTCTCACAAACACTTGGAGGATGTTTAAGTGGTATTTCATAGGCACTGGCTGGGTGAGCTTCACTTCATTAAAAAGACAGCTTGCACTCGTTACACTTGTAAAAGGATGAGAAAGGTTGGGTTTTTTTTTTTAAGAAAAAAAGAAAAAGCAGAGTTTGTTTTTGAAAGCAGAGGATATGCACGTCCCGATGCTTTGTACTCAGAGAGTCACAGAGGGGGAAGCAGAGAGGTCAATTGAATTGTACCCATGGTATAATTTGGGAATTAAAGACAAAGAGAAACTCAGCACAGCCAGCAGCAGGGTGCAAAGCAGGACTTGGTGAGTCTGCACCATGCAGCCCCGACTGCCAGCATTGCAAGAAAGCCCCTTGGAGACAGGGTTGCAACGGAGAAGAAAGAACCTTCCACACTCCTACACGGGGATGGAAAAGGGAGGGAAGGCTCGACGGAGCCCAAGCCCCGGGCTCCCTTGCACGGCAGCTGGGGTGGCAGGGCCGGGGAGGCTGGGTGGCAGCACAAGGAGCCCCAGAGCTCCCAGGGGACCCGGCAGCGTGGCGGGGCCATCGGAGGCTCTGCCCGGGGCTGCTCCGGGCGCATTGTCCCAGCCCGCCGCACTGCCAGGCTGGAGCTGGAAGGAGGATCAGTCTTCCTTCCCAGCCACCATCTTTCAAGTCAGTGGCGACTGCCGGAGAGGAAGGGAGGAGAGGGGCGCTGGCTTTGTTTGCCTTGCTCAATCCTACGCTTTAAAACAAATAACTGAAAATGCAGCTGAGGGAAGCAGCAAAGCGGAATTCGGCACAGATAAATCACGGGGCCGGCTGAGCCCAATTTCCGATGCAAGCCATGTGTTTGTGTTCCCATTTCCCATCTTTGCCTTCCCTATAAATCACTGAGGCTCCACCGTGGGCCTTTCTTTTCCCAGAGCAATCGACCCTGAAAGGAGGAGGGGAGCAGACGCACCCCTCCATGGAGACACAGAGCCGGCCAGGGACTGTTGCTGTGTGGCGGGCAGACGGCGAGCCCCATCCCCATCACTGCCAGTCCCCACTGCTCCCAGCCGATGGCTGGTGCTTTGTCTCTGTGGCAGTATACTGGAAAAACAGGAGGTCCCTGTACGGCAGTGGGGAGTGAGTGTGGGGTTACTACCCCCATCACCCACGTCCACCAGTTGGTGCTTGATCAGGATAACAAATTGCCTATAAAAGCCATGATGTCGACAGGGAGACAGACTCAGTTCCCATCTCAGCATCACCCTCACTAATACTCTGTCCCTCAGGTTACTTGAAACCCCTCCACACAGGCTCTGCTGCCAGCCAGCTCCTGACCCCACGTCTTCGCACCCCCGCTGGGTCACAGCCCTGTCACACCTACCCTCAGCTGCTTCGTGGTCGTGGCATCCTGGCTTTCCTGCACTGCACTGTGTCTTGCCAGCATCGGCTCTAAAAAAAAAAAAAAAGGCCATATCAGCTCAACAGCAAACATCTGACAATCCCTTTCCTTCCACACTGCATCTAAACACTATATATAAGATATTCACATTTCACGGGCACATCCTCCAGGCTGGGGCAGCTCTCCACGGCAGCAGCTGTGGGTGCTTGCACATCTGGGACAGGCACTGCTGTCTCACCCTGCTCTGTGCCAGCCTGTTTTCCACACCCCCTAGCAGCACAGCAAGGCCAAGGCAGAAGAAAAAGCTCCCCACCATCCTGTACAGACCCCAGGAGCCCAACAGAGTCCTGCCATGGGATCCAGCCCCAAGTCTGAGAGGCAGGAATCAGCATGATGAAAGGCCAAGCAAGAGGGAGAGACGTGGCTGCAGTGTTGGGGTCCCCCCCAGAGCCCCAGCCAGCCACAGGTAAGCAGGAAAAGGGTCGAAGGGGGCAGCTCGGTGCCTGTGCAGAGCCTGCTGAACCAGCCAGGACCTCCCCTACACTGCTCTTTTGGGATCCTGGGGCACACTGAGCATCACAGGGCTGAGAAGTGCTCACAGGAACAGAGGTGTCAAGGGGCTGGGGGCTGCTCCATGCCAGCACAGGCACAGACATGAGGTTGACTCCTCTTCCAAACCTTGCCAACACTCCCTGGGACATCCCAGCGGGGAGACGCACCTCTGGTCTGCTTCAGCCGCCGCACGGCCACCTTCAGGTGCTTGGTCCTGCCCAGGTCCTCCCCGAGGAGATAGTACCAGCCGCTGATCTCCTGGGTGGGAGGAAAGAAGCTGTTGATGCAGGGGCAGATACTCACCTCCATTTAACTCAGCCTGGTTGCCCATAGCCCCAGAGGGGTCCCACTGCAGGAGCTGCCCCAGCCCAGTACACAGAGGCTGCCCAGACTTGCTCGCATGTAGAGACACAGCCCAAAGTCCTTTTCTTAGGATGCAGTGACAGCTAAAATTCCATCCCTCCTGCAAGGAGGGACCAAGCATCCCTGAAGTAACAAGCTTCTAGGTTTTTAGAGGGAGACAAGGTGCAGAAAACTGTAAAACTGTCCCTGTCATGCTTGCAGCAGCCATCGGTCTCGCAGGGAGCACACGGCTCGAGCCTTATCACCAGAGGAGGATGCCCAAGCCAGCCTGCAGCAGTGCTGGATGCTCTGCAGTGGGGCTGCCTTCGCCCTGTCCCCTACCCACGTGGCCAGGGCAGCCAAGAGGACAGAGCTGACCTTGGCGATCCTCCATCTCTCTTCCAGGGAGCCAGCGCTGTCTCCCATTGCTCCCCGGGCAGCTGGCAGAAGCCAGAGGGACCAACCACCCTGGACCAAGCCCAGGAGTCAGATGGATTTGCAGAACCACGCTCCCAGAGGCCAGAGCAAGGGGCCCCTTTTCAAATGAATATTTCAAAGCCACAACGAGGAAACTGAGGAAAGCAGGGGATATCCAGCAGCATCATGCAGCACCCAGGAAACAGGGCCAGCTCCTCTCAGCCCCTGCTGAGGTCCCAGGAGGACCACATGCCCCCAGCATCCTCCTCCCACCCCTGCAAGAGTAGGCTGCTGGGTGTGGGTGCTATGCACATGAACACTTCACCCTCTCTGCACACAATAACACTTTGTGAAACTCACTGCCAAAATCTTAGAAGGAAGGGACATCTCTGGGGAGGCCAAATATGACCAGAGCAGAGGCCCCTCCTGGGGAGAGCTGCAGTTTAGAGTTGCTCTGCCTAATTATTTTCCTTGTTACAGATTTGCTGCATTTCACTTGTCCAGGTTTCAGAGGAGGCCATGCTCAAGCTACCTCTTACCCTCTGCTCAGGTCATCGCCACAGATAGCTCCTTTTTAACCTCCTGCTAGGGAGTAAATGTCCACACCTCAGGCGATGTATTAACACTTTCAATTTCATCTTGCCAAGATACTCTGACGTACAGAGGACACGACCAGGGCTGTCCAGGGGTGAAATCCCTAACCACTGGCAGCTAGGATGAAACGTTTCCATGGTTCAGTGGGTTGGCAGGAGTAATTTGCAGCAGTAGCCTTGCGTGCTTCTTTAGGAAGGCAAACCCTGCTGCTGGGAGAGCTGTACTACTAAGCAGCAGCCAGGCTGGGGCAGCAGTACTGTGACCAAACCCGCAGCAGTGGGGACATGGCTTCTGGCACACAGACAGCCTGGCAGCCTGGAGAGCTCTGCATTTGCCCCCTGCCCATCTCCACCTCAGCTGGTGAGGGCCTGGTTGCTGAGCGCAGGGAATCAGGCAGACTCCTCCTCAGATGAGCGTGTCCCCACCATCACACCCACTCAGCCACATCTCAGATGTGACACATGCCAGGCTGAACGAGGCTGGCCCCATCTCCCATCCCCCAGGCAGCCCTGCTGAGAGCCGGGCAGGCAGCACGCGCTGGGGCCACCTCTCTGCACCCCCAATTGCTGCTACTCTGTGGGTCCCTGCAGAAGGGAGTGACAGTCCCCTGCCCTTGGATCCATCCTCCAACACCCTCTCCATCCCTGCCTCTAGCAATCACGCCAACATCAGTCTCCCAGTGGCCATCCATACTGGGAACGAGACCAGGGAACTCCCTGGGCACCTGCAGAGCATCTCTGACCCAGGGGGGGAGAAGCCTGCTCCTGCCCGAAGGGTGCACTACACCCACCCACCCACCTGAGTTAAGCCCCTGTCTCCCGTGCTGCGCTCCAGCACAGAGGTACCTTGTCCAGGGTCAGGAGGGACTTCACGCCAAAGCTCATGCAGCCGATCAGTTCGCTCCGCCTGCAGGAGAGCCGCAGACCATCAGCACACACTTGTGGAAAATTCCCCGGGGTCCAGGCTCCACACGTGCACCCCTTTTGCAGGGAACCTGCAAACATCCCTACCCAGGCCAGGAGCCAGGCAGTGCCCAGGACATGCCTCCCTCTCCATGCTCTGAGTGAGCATGGTGTAGCCACATGGCTCAGCTGCAGCAGGGGCAAGGAGGGGCTGGGCTGAAGCATCCTGGTCACCCCCAGCCTACCTGACGCTGGCAGGAGCTTGGCCAAGGAGGCAGATGCCACTTGCTTGAGCAGGCAGCACAGCCCGCAAGGTGCCGGCCTTGCTCTCACTGCATTGCCCCCAGAGTTAGGGAGGGTTCCCAGCCCAGAGCCATGCTCCAGCCCCACTTGCCTTTAGCCAGCAGTGCAGGCATGAGTGGCTGCAGGAGTTTTAAACGCTAGGCCAGCTGATGGCTGCCAAGCAGCAGCGATGGCGACAGAGAGCAGCAAGGGCAGGATTTTCTCTCCACCAGCCTGCGCACGGCAGAGTGCTCACCAGCATGGGCTGCTGCCCATGAGCAGGGCCCTGGTCGGCGCACCCCACCAGCACATCCAGCCCCGCTGCTCAGTTCCCCCCATTTCACTGACCTGCAGCCTTCCTGCAGGGCAGCCCTGAAGTCAGGGCCAGCCCTCGAGGCCTGGGGCACTGGACAAGCTCACAGCGGGTGGCCAGAGCAGATGGCAGGTTCGCTGCCACACCAGCCCGTTTGAAAGAGATTGTACAGCAGGCTGGCAACCCCTTACCTGGAATTTCTCTCTCGGTTCCAGACTGTCACCAGGAGACGTTTCTGCTCATGCTCTTCTTGCACCAGGCTGTAACAAGCAGAGGGGACAGCCCGTGAGCACTGACCTTCCCCAGGAACGCTCGGCAAGCGCTGCCCTCACAGCCAGAGCCCCCTCACCCTCCTCAGAGAAAGGTCTCCATTCTCTGCACAGAGCACTGCAGCATCACCCCAGACGGTAACCTCATCAAACAAGCCACTGTTGCCCTAATTCACTCACTCCTGACAGACCAAGTGTAAAGGGATATGACCTCTCCTGGACAGGCACTGGGGCCACCACTCAGGTGGTTTAAGGGGAAAAATAATCTTGCAGAAAGACACACATCCAACAACAAAGGGTAAATGCAATGAACAAGCCACAGTTTGTGCTCTGAAATAACCATCCTGTGCTAAACGCTGCATGGGGACAGAGGTCTGACACAGCCTGGCAATGACAGGCTCTACCGAAACACTAGCCATACAGCTCCTTTCCCATGCAGAGACATGCTGTAGCTATAAGGAAATCCTTTTACCTTCCTCAGTCATACAGATGCCCATACTATTGCAGGTGTCAGGTCTAGGAAATGGAGTGTGTTTGCCCAACTCCTGCCCAGCCAGAAAGTCCAACCGTGCGGGAGCACCGCTGCCATGCTGCGTGCTGACAGCTTTCTGAGACTCCACAGAGCTCTGCCCAAAAGTTCAAGGCATTTCGGCTATAAAAAACAGCAGAATAATGCCTGTCACTCCTCATCTCAGCAGCAGACCTGCTCATGCATGATGCGTGCTTATTATAGACCATAATGCAAAAACAAATACGGGGTCTTGGCTTCGAGAGGGTACCCCAGGAACAGCAGCCCTGTGGATCCCCCACTGCTCAGTGTGAACACGGCGCTGACGGGTGGCTCAGAGCTACCTCTGCACTGTCATACTCACAAGAGAAAGTGCTCATGGAAGACAGGATTTTTGCTATCTGGCACGGTCTTCGTCTTTTGCCTGCATTTCCAGTCAGCATCGGGCACGACTGACATCTTTACAGAGGAAAACAAGCAGCATGTTAGCACTCTCAAAGCAAGCACTGGCACCCAGCTGCCAGCTCTGCCGCTGCAGTGGCAGGAAACCTGCACAGCCACTTTTATGGATGGCTAAGCCTCAAATATCCAGCTGAGACCGTGCTAATGGATGGTTTAGATCACTTTACCCTATGCGTGTCAAGTAATTGCATTACAGAACTCCTCGGGGCAGGGGAGTGAAGGAAAAGAGCAGAAAAATCAAGGGCTGGTGTACACAGATGTTACTGGCCCGCCTCTGCCTTGCAGCCCCCTTGTAGAGGTGATGCTACCTGCACTGTCCACACCATGGTGGGAGCAGCCTGCCAAGGTGACCCCCAGGAGATCCCAAAGCCACAATGTGCTGGTCAAACACTTGTCCCCACCAGTCCTTGGGCACCCAGTGGGATGCCCTTACATTGAATGGTTGACACAACCCTTAGCAGGTTCCTGTCCTCCACTTCTCTGGCTCCATGCAGACACCATGCCCGCAAAACCCATGAGCCCTCCAACGCTGGGCAAGAGACTAGCCACCTCCCTGCATGCTGTGGATGCTGGGCCAGAACAGGACAGAGGAGGGAAGGGAAGGGACAGGCAGCCCAGAGCATGCCTGGAGGATCCAGCCACAAAATCCCAATAAAGCACAAAGCTCCCCAAGCAAAGCCCCAGGTGAACCCACCTTCACGTAGGAGTCGCATGTCCGGTACTCCTTCCCCATCAGACCTTTTGCTTCCATGACTGGAAAGGAAACGAAATGGTGACACCCCAAGGCAGCAGGGAAGGCACCTTCCTTCGCCGCAGCACTCTGCTCCTTGGGGTGCTCCCTCCTTGTGGGGCCGAGCCCACGTCCTACCCCAACAGGATCCTGCACGCACCTCCCCAGCAGCCTGCTCTCACTGGGTACCCACAAACAGGTGAAGGGGCTTATTGTATTTGCTATAAATACAAGCATCTGTGGGTGAGGTTGGTGGCAGATGCAGTTCGGCATCCAGATGGCAAATTGCATTTCATTTGCCTGACTTCGCACAGCCCTGGGCTCCCTGCCCCGGAGCCAAATGGATCATCAAGTTAAATACCAAGGGACACATCCTGATGGCAGCCGCGCCAGCAGGGACGCGGCCGACAGCTGGGAACCCTGCGCTCCCCAGCCGTGTGGCTGGAGGCAAGAGATGTGCACCAGAGTCTGGATAGCCCAGGACAAGCTGCCAGAAGGAGGCTTAAGCTCCCTTCTAACAAGCCCAGCAAGGCAGCAGTGGCTTTGCCTTTGTCACAGACAGATGTGTCCTCCTAATAAAAATGGTCAGCCTGGCAGAAACCCCAGTGCACAAGGGGAAAAGGGTTTTGCAAGACCCTCTGGTGCTTCATGAAGTGGTTTGCAGGGTTCCTCCAGGACAGGCTGCACCAAGAGCATCCTCCTCCAGCCAGACCTGCTTTGCGTTTTAAGACACTGGGGTGGAGAATGAAAAAGTAAGACAGATCACCCCATATCACCCAGCCTCCTCCGGCCCACACCAAGTACCCTGAGCATCTGCCATGTGCAGTGGGATCAATTCCTTGATACTTTAACCATTTACTTATCACGAAGCCCTGACAAACCTCTGGTAGAAATTGCTCTGTGCCAGCAGATCAGGACACAAACATCCTTCACTGCAGGAGCAATCCTAAGGGCCCCCCGAAGTGTCTCCAGGCAGGTTTTTCCTAAAGAAAATAACTAGTTCTGACACTCTCATTGACCTTTCTGATGAGCATCGCTAAAGCTGCTGTGCCACACTTCCCTGGGACCTGCCTCACGGCTGCAATGGAGACAGTTTCCCAGATCATGCATCACTCTTCTGCACCAGTACCCAGCAGTGCTGGCCAAGTCTGAGTCCTCAGATAAAGAAAAGGATCTCGTGTCCCCAGTGGGACGTGCCATGAATTGAGGGACAGCAACCCCAGCCTGGACCAGGTGAAATATTTTTGTTGAAGAAATACTGCTGGTGTCAAAAAAATGCAGCATTTGGAGGTAACGGAACAATTTGGAAATTCTAGAAAATCTGGAAAGCAGTTATGGTGAATATAAAAGACATTTCAGAGGAGACAAAGCATTTCAGATTTTCTTTCAGAAATTATATTTGCTTTTTTTCCCTTCACTTGGAGTTAAAGAAAAAAATTTATACAAGTGGATGCAAAACACACCATGGTCATCCGAAAATTTCAGTTTGGTCTCTAAATCAAAGACACCCAAGTCGTACCACTCTGCCACAGAGTTGTTCCTGACAGCTGCCACGAAGCTCCAAAGAGCTTGAAGAAAGGGCATAGAAGTGCTGTCCCCATCACTAGCCCACTACGGCTCGGGGGCCACCTCACCATGCGCCCCAGGGAGATACTCACTGTGCAGCACTAGGATCCGGCCCTGCACCTCGATGGACAGCTTCAGCTGGCCTGGAGGAAAGGAGAGAAGAGACAGTGAAGGAGGCAGGGCTCGCCCACCGCCCCTGGCACTCGGCAGCACCAGGACCCCACAGCTCTGAGGCTTGCACGGGGCCAAACCCATCCTGCCTCCCCACCCCTGGGCACAGGGGCATTTCTCAGGGAGCTGAGGGGAAAGGGGTGGGAGGAAACACCTTCTGCTAGCAAGGAAGTCATAGAATCATAGAATTGTTTAGGTTGGAAAAGCCTTCTTGAAGAACATCCAGCCTTCCTGGACTCCTCTGTCCTTCAGGACTGCCTCCCAGGGGACTCTGGCAACCAGGCTCCTAAATAGGCCAAAGTTTGCCCTCCAGAAGTGCAAGGCAGCAGTTCTGCTGACTTCCCTCCTTACTTCTCCAAGAATCAAAAACTCTATCATTTCATGGTCACTATGCCCAATATGGCCTTCAACCATCACATCACCCACAAGTCCTTCTATATTTGCAAACAACTGGTCCAGCGGGCCACCTTCCCTAGTTGGCTCCCTCACTAGCTGTGTCAGGAAGGCCTCTTCCAGACACTCCAGGAACCTCCTAGACTATTTGCTCTCCACTGTATTGTATTTTCAACAGACACCTGGTAAGCTGAAAACCCCAAGAGAACAAAGCCTAGCAACTGTGGGATTTCTCCTGGCCACCTATACAATACTTCGTCTGCCTCTACATCCTGGTTGGGTAGTCTATAACAGACTCCCACCATGATACCTGTCTTGTTGGCCTTCCCCCAATTCTTACTCAACCCTATCATCACCATCATTAAGCTCCAGACAATCAAAACACTCCCTAACCTACAGGGTTACCCCACGACCTCTCCTTTCTTTCCTGTCCCTTCCAAAGAGTTTACAGCCACCCTTGCAGCACTCCAGCTGTGCAAGTCATCCCACCATGCCTCTGTGATGGCAACTACATCACAGCTTTCCTGCTGCACAGTGGCTTCCAGCTCCTCCTGTTTGTTGCCCATGTCCCATGTCTTACAGCTCCAGATGCAAAAACATCCCAGGGAAACCTCAATACTGTTTTTTTAGCACACAGTAAACTCTGATGGCAGGAGGCACAAGCCCAGGGCAGAGAGGAAGTGGAAGCACCAAGATGAAACAGTCGCTGCGGGATGAATTAGCCCCTGTTTAACAGAGGGATGCAGCGTGCTCAAATCCTCCCCCCCAGCCCCTATTCAACTTCCCCTTTGCCTCTCCCCTGAGCTTCTGTGTGGGCAAGGGGCTGTCACCCCTGCAGAAGGTGACAGCAGGCCAAGCTGCAGATGACCTGGACGAACGCCAAGGACAACCAGTACCTTTGGTGGCAGGAATATGCAGGGTCAGCCAAGGCTGGCCCCGTGGGGAGAGCCAGGGCCATGGCACTAACCTGCTTTCGTCCATCTGCTGCCACGGGACCTCCTCCCTGCCTGCCCTACTGCATGCCTCATCTGTCCACAGTGGCTTTGAGGGAAACAGGAAAGCCTTAAAAACCTCTTTGCTGACTGTCACGTCCAGCAGCAGTTTGTTATCACCAGCACTACTGAGCGGAGAAGATGCAGCAACAAGGACTACTAGAGCACGGCTTGCAGCACAAACTCACCCCCCACAAATCGCAGCATGGCAAGAGCACAGACATTGCAGCCTCCTGCATTTCCTGGGGATCCCAGAGAGTATGGGCTGCTGAGCAGACAGGTAATCTCCTAAAACCAGGAGTCAATACTTGCTTTAATCTAGGATTAAACAAGAATGGTTTCAGTCATGTGTTTTGACACTGAACAACTGTCAGGTGGCCAGCGAGGCCAGGAGCAGCCAAGCCCCAGGGAAGAGCGATGCTCCACCATCCTGCAATCCCTCCGCTGCGGAGCCGGGCGGGCTCAGACCCAGTGGGACCCCTGGCTCCCAGTGACACAGCACTGCTGGGGAAGTACCTGGCTCCCTGAACAACAGCACCGAGAGCTTCCGACTGAGGAGGTGGTGGTAGGGGAGAGCTTTGAGGAGCTACAGGAAAGAAGCATGACTTTGGAGCAGGTCTGGATGTTGATCCCCCCTGCTCCTGGTGCACTGGCTTACCCACTGCCATCCACCAAGCTGGGAAGCCGAGCCGGGCTGCCTGGGGTGCCCGGCTCCCGGCTGCCAGGCCTGCCAGAACTTGCAAGGGACCTGCTGCCCATCATCATCATGAGCAGAGCAAGGAGCACAGTCAAGAGATCTAAGGCAAGAATGGCTCCAACAGTCATTACGAGGCCAAGAAGGCAGATCTTAATGAGAGCACAGGGGCGTCCGCTTCTTCCCCTCACAGCCCACACAGCGTCCACAACTGTAGAAGCCACACTGATCACAACAGCCACAACACCATCCACAGCAGCCCACACAGCATCCACAACTGCAGAAGAATACTGCTCACAGCATGCTCTGAAGCAGAGCTGAGAATAAAACCCAGCTCTTACACAGCTCCAAATCCAATCTGCAGTTCCCACTGCCTTTCAAAATGCCCGTGCCAGATCCCCGAGCTCCCACCTCTTATCTGGAGCTGCAGTTTGTGATGTTCAGCACTGCCTGGACCTGTCTGCCAGCAACTGATTCCCAGCCTTGAAAACCCAACCAGTCACAGACTGTGCACAGGAGGCCAGCCTGGGAGAGCCACACGTGGAAACCCCTGGTGAGCAAGGGCACGGTTCCCGGGGCGGCCGCTCTGCTCTGCCAGCTTACAGTTACACGCTCGCCTGCCCACATGCTGGCAACTGCAGAAATCTAACCACAACGCTCAGACTGGCGTGAAGACTCAGCCGATGGCTTTTGTCAGGGTCTGGGTGAAACACCGCTGAGGTGCAGAGCAGGCTGCCAGCCCCCAGCTCGCTGACCCGACTCGGGCACAGAGGACTCTCCCCGCTGAACACCTTCCCAAGAGGGTCCCCGGGAGCTGTCTGTCAGCCTGGATAGGATGTGCAGACTTTAAGGGTGACACAGGGCTTAAAATCTGTGTAATTGTTCTGGACAAACCCAAAAGTAAACATTTCCCAATCCTCCTGGAGAATCAAAAGACTGAAAGCATTATTAGCACAACATTTCATTTAGTCCAAAGCAAAATATCCCATTTTCACTAGTTTTCCAGCTTACCAAACACAACAAACAAAATAAACTTGTAAACATCATTTACAGACTTCTAAACTTCTTTCAAATTAAAAACCAACATTTAATTTTGCAAAAGACACACCCAAGGGTTTAGGCTTACTGGGGTGGGGATATATTACAGGATTTTTTAACCTGAAACAATTCAGAAAACTCATTTTTCACTCAAGAACCAGAAAATTTTCAAATCTCTCTGCAGATCATGTGTCCATGCGTGCATCTGCATGTTTGAGAGCACACATGTGTGCACATGTGGAAATGCATGTCTTTATGTCCACTTACACACGTTCAAGTGAGACCAAGGTGAGAAAGTAAAGGCAAGGGCCAGGTGGGGTAAATCAGGACAGCTCTATTGAAGCTAATACCAATTTACAACAGCAAGAATATTGTCCCCCAGTTTCATCATGTCACCCCAGCCTTTTGGACCAAGGCTTTAACCCTTCTGCTATCTCCACATCTCTTGACACGGTGGAAACCCTCTGGCAGTCCCACTATTAGCATGTAACAGCAGTTACAACACGAAAACAAACTGCCCCCATCTAACCAAGCATGACAAGGCTTCAGCCCAGTAATGAATGGGCCCTGGGGAGGAGAAAGGAAGCTTTTGTGCTGGGTAATTCACAAGGGGAGGAAGGTCTATGCCCAGCCCTGGTCTGGGGACAGCTGGGGCCCCTCAGCTCCCAGGGCAGCACATGGGGCCAAGGCTCCTGCACAATGAGGGATCGGGTCAGGCCGGACCGCGGCCTCGTGCATCATGTGCATTACGGCTGCTTCTGGTGCAGGGACAGTACCCGTGGCCCTGCGTCACAGGCTACACCAGCACCAAAGAGAGGAGAGCAGAGAGAAAACGGGCAGTTTTGCATTTTTCAGAAGTACCATGAATTGGCTCCTCATAGAAAGGATTTGGGAGTGTCAGTGGGAAAGGTTCTCTCCTTCCCATGAGGAACAGATGACGTTTCTCTCTTAATGCATTTGCTCCCAAGCATCTCCAAGGCACAAGAAGGGACAAACTGCATACCCCAAGCACACCCAGCCAGCCTGTCTGAACCCAAAGGGGTCCCAGCCTGCTCATGCTGGGGAAGCATTCATTGGCCTTGTAGCAATTCCAGTGCTTGTACACGGCCAGGATCAGAGAGGGAAGCTGCTGTCGGAAAGAGCAGATCCAGCCTGAGCTGGCAGAAGGGATTTGCTGTACCCTCTGCACTTGGACAGACCGGCTCAGTGGCAGCAGTCCCACCTTCTCAGATGCATGGAGCAGTAACCTTCCTCCAGACCCGGGTGGGCAGAAACACAACCCCTAACAAGACAAGTTCTTGGGCTGCATTTCCACCTCGCTCCAAGAGCAGAGGGTCAGAGAAACATTATCCGCTGGGTTTATCTCTTTTGATACATCCCTACCATCAACTAAGGGAAACAGCTTCAGCAGAGAGGCCCTGACACAGCTTGTCCAGGTCACCTGTGTTTAATAAATGTTAATACAAATGAAAATAGGTGTAGAGAAAGGCCAGAGGGAGACAAGAGAGCGGAGAGCTCATCTTACAATAGGAGCCACACACAGCTCCTGGGTGCACATCCCATCACAGAGCGCGGGGCTCAGCCAGCCTCGCTGGGCTGCAGCAGGGAGGGCGCCCGGGCCCCGTCCATCGGGACCCCACAGGGCCAGGAGAGGCAATTCGAGCTGATGAACAAAGCTGGCACAAGGAGAACAAGGGAAACCCTGGCATGAACAAGCACAAGATGGTAATCAAACAGGTCCCCACCCATGAGAGAAGTTTGCCAGGCTAAGGGAGGACACATGTGTCTTGTCCTTTGGGAACAGACCCAGCAAGCAGGAAAATCTGTTCCTTACTGATGATCCCTGACAAATGGAAAATTTGGGTTTCTGCTCCTTAAATGCTTTTCTGTTTTACTGTAGGAAAAATGGAGGTTTTGCCCTGGCTGGGACAGCCAAGAACCATCAGTGCACACACCAGGAAGGTTTCTTACCAGAGGAAAGCAGTGTAAGATAACTGCCTGGGCAGGAGGTCCCCATGGGCAAAAGGCAGAGCACCCCAAGATCACTAGCTAACAACCTCAGGCCCTGGCACCAGCCCTGTTGAAGACTCTCTCCTTGGTCACCCACATGGAGAGGGTAGTGCTGGCCCTGTCCTGCTCAGAGGTTGTACGCTCTCCTGCTCAGAGCATACAACACCCCGTCTCGCCAACAATGGTCAGCACATGAAGGGAACTGTGGCTACAGAGGTGACGCTCAGCTTGGTCTTGATTACAGAGCCAAGAGGCACCACAAAACTCACATTATTTGACATGCGTAAATCCTACAAAGACAGGAGGATTTCAGCTTCCAGGCTGTCCTCAGCAGTTTGATGCTTACAATCCAGAGTGGGGAAGGAGCAGCATCCCTGGCTGCCCAGGAAAGGGACACCCTTCTCCACTCATGTAACACTCTCTGCAACCCTGCAGCCTCTTTAACACCATTGCATGATTGCCTGCCCTGCTCGCTAAAACAAGCAGAAGCTTGGAAAGAAAACTGCTGCTTAGAAAGTGGCACCTGGGAAGGGCACCCAGCTTCCCTCTGCACTGACAAGCCATCACAGACCACGAGCAACAGCCATGATATTTGCTGCCAAATTCACCTGCTCGCAGGGTGGATATACAGGGCTCGGAGCCCAGCCATAGCTGGGCTGGCTCCAGCCCACAGAGTCGAGCCACCACTGCCCATGGGGTTCTTCAAGCCCACGTGGCAAAACGAAGGCAGCCACAGAAAGATCCACAAGGAGCAAAGAAGGAAATTGGGGTTCTGCCTTAACGGGGGCCACAGCTCCAGCCAGCCCTACACAGCAATTCCAGCTCGTGCCCATCCAGAGGGCAAAATGACGTGGGTATTCGGCATCTGGCTGACGGCTGCAGCTTGGTTTCAGGGCACTCCCCAGTTCGCCAGCTCGATGGAGCCGCATATTATTCCGGCTCAGCGAGGCAGAAGCGAGCAGGCTGCTGCTGAGCGTTAATGCCTTTGGGGAGCAGCTCTCCAGCCCGTTCTACCGCACCGAGCTTTGGCCATGACCTGCTGTGGCTGCCTGTGCCACCACATCCCCCGGGCACCGCGTGCACCCCCTGCTCCCCGGAGCCACAGGCTCAACGCTTACCGAAGGTGGTGAGGTAGAAAGAAGCTCCCAGGGGGTCAGCCTGGCGGGTGCAGAGCAAGACTCTGCGGACACTGCCAGGCTCCATGGCAGGACACCTCTAATTAGCCAGTAATTGGAGCTCTCCCTGCCTAGCCTGGGAAAGCCAAGCAGCCGTTTCAGCAGGGAGTGACAGGCAGCCGTGCAGCCGGGTTTCCATGGGACACGCGTCCAACCGCCGCACGTTTGAACGGCGCGGCTCCCATTGGCCCCGCGGATTTGAATGGGGACCACACCTGTCTGAGCAAACAGGCCCCTCTGCCCTCGCCTGCGAACCCGAGACCCACGCCAGCACCGTCCCACGGCCACCCTGCTGATGCACCAGGAATGAGCTGGCAAGGCAAGGAAAGGGTGCAGGAGAACTGGTTTGTGGGGGTGAGTCCAGAAAGGGAGGGATGGCAGGGCATGGGTTACCTGCTTGGCACTCATGTGACAAAAGGAAAGAGGTGTGCAACCCCCCAGGCTTATGGGGTCACACTGCAAGACCCCAGAGCAGCCCTTTCCATCGCCCAGGGGCTGGTGATGCACCCACCAACCGACTCCAGACACTGTGCCACAGCTTACCAGAAGGCACGCAGAGCTGAGCAAAAGCTCTGAAGAGTGTGGAGGAATGATGGAGATGTTTTTTTCAAAAAAAAAAAAAAAAAAAAAAACAAAAAAAAAAAAAAAGCAAACAAACAAAAAAAAAACCTTCCTCAAAGGCTGAGCTGTCTCAGAACTCTCTGCTTCTCACCCACGGATCCACGCAGCCCTGCTCCCCACAGTGCAGGACTCCGTGAGGGTCTGGTCTCCAGAAGAGCGGACCTGCTCCCACACCACCCCCATGCTGCAGGAAATGCCACGCTCAAGTTCAGTTCCTCGTGGCATTGCCATGAGGCTACAGGATCCACAACGGTGTGCGAGCCTGTGGTGAGCCTGGATCAGCCCTGTTGGTGCTTTCTGGGTGAGAGCAGCCAGTTCACAGGTCCTGCTGCCCTGAGCCCAGGCAGAGGTGGGCAACGGCAGAGCTCAGCCCTGACAAGTGAAGGTCAGGAGAGACCAGGGTGCAGCCCAGCACAGGCTCTGAGCAGACATGCTGCCAGTGTGGAGGGCTAGTCCCAGTGCTGCACAGACGCCTCCACTTCCCAGCCTGCATCCAGCTGATGTAATACCAAATATATTGACCTCTCTGGGATGGAAAAGGACAAGATCTCCTGTAGAGTGCAGGGTGCTGGACATGCACCCCCACCAATCCTCCCCCTGGTTGCCCCTCCATGCACTCCTGGCCAGGGCTGAGGTCCTGGCTGGTCCACAGCCCCTCTCACGCCCCCATCACTTACCTCTCCCCTTCGCTTGTGCATGGCTGATCTTCCTCCTGCTCCCTGATGACCCCCTCTGCTTCTGCAGGGACAACTGTACAGCCCCACGTCGCCCCTTCGTCAGGGCTGGCAGACGCTCCAGCTCCAACAACTGGGGACTCTGTCCTGTCCCTGCCAGAGAAAAGAGATGAGAACAGGACACAGCAAGGTGGGGAGCTGGGACACAGGGGACATCACAGGCTCTGCAGTACCCTTGGTTTTACCTGCCACAACAGTATGTCCCCATTTTGCCCCAGACTTCTCCAGAATACCACACTGCCAGGTCTCCTGCACTGAGCTTCCCCTGGCCAGCTCTGCACAAGCAGGGCATGTGCTGGCAGTGCAGCACATCTGTCCCACGCCATCGCCCCACTGCCCAGCCCGGCCTGTGAGAAAGGACGGGAGCGACGGCGACGCGCTAGATCCAGTGTCACAGCAGAACACAGACCCATGTTCAGAGGGAATCACCCCAGCAGGCACCTCAGCTGCAGCCTTGGCCACGGCCCTTTACATGCCACGCACCAAGCACATCCCAGACATCTGCTCAGCACTGTTATATTTTATTATATTTAAAACAGATTACTATCTCCGTCAGTTCTTCATTAGTCCATAAGCAGCTCTTCAGGACACTACAGATGCTGTCCTGCCACTGCTGGGTGTTCAGGACAGTCTTGCAAGGCTCCAGCTTGGATCCAGCTCCCAGCCCACAACCTGCTGATGTTCTTGGGCTCAGGGCAGCAGGGAGGCTCCACACAAGGAGGAATTCAATAGTTTCCTGTGGCCAGCACCATGCAGATGGCACATCAGCCTCAGTCTTCTCCTCCTTGCTCACAGCCATCAAACCACCACCCAGGAACCTGCCACAGGATCCCATGCTGACAGACACAAAAGTGCACAGAGCCAGAAATGGGAGCCTTGGTGGAGAGATCTCCCAGCCACAGCACAGAGCAGAGGAACCAGCATGGCCCAGCAACTCTTCAGGGTCAGAAACATTTGCCCAGGCATCTTCCACAGAGATAAGCAGTGCAGGATTAGTGCAGCACAAGTGTCTTTTGTTGCCCTTATGCAGACTCAGTGCAAACACAGATTAGTTCCCCTGTGAGAACCATGCCGCACACACACACCATCCATAAAAGCAAAAAAGCCTGACCTGTGATTCGGATGCAAGATCGAGGCCTCCGGAGCCAGGATGTGCCACTCAGCCCCATGACGTGGCAGTGTGTACCAGGATGTACAGCACCTAGCACACACTGCCCAATGCCTCCAGGTACCCTAAAGCATTCCCTCAACTCCATCTTCACAGCCCCTAGGCAAAGAGTTCTGGCACAGAGAGGCAGGCAACTTGGAAAGGCTGCTTGCTTGCTAGAAAAGCTGCATTTTCCCCAAAGTTTGGCTTATTCTCTGACAGGGGCACTGGCTTGATTCAGCTGAATTTACCTGGCAAAACTGTCTGAAACTACAGGAAAAGCAACAGAAGAGATACAGAGTGAGCAAGGAAGGAAAGGAAAAAGAGATGCTCTCTGGACAGCCCTATCCATCACTGCCAACAGACACCTATTGTACGGCGGCCATAAATCACAGCCCCTTTGGGTGTCGGGGGAGAGACAAATGATGACCCAGCAGTCTCCAAAGGCCTCCAGACAAAGAGCACGCCTCTGCTTGGGCTGCCTGCCCCTGGCAGTGCTCAGCCCGAACCTTGGCAACCCACAGGGGCCTTGACAAGGCGCCCAGCCAAGCAGCCAGCTAGTGCTACTCACTGTTCTACTTGCCTCCTAGCTATTTAGAGCCTGTGAAGGCCTAGCAGGACTTTCTGCTGGCAGCTCCCACACAAAGCTCCTGCCCCGTGGTGGAAAGGGGCCGGGTGCCTCCTTATCCCTTCTCCACACAGCACCGCAAAGAGGCACAGGTCGGGATGGGAGCTGTATGACACGCAGCTCAGTGATCGGTGGAGCAAAAATGTCCCAGAGCTGAGTCCACTCGGGCGGAGACAGTCGCCCTCCTGCTCAGGGAAGCACCAGATCCATCCCCATGGACGCTGCGTTGCTGGAGCCTCCTGCACCCGGGGGACGGCACAGCCCAGGGGAAGAGGCACCAGGCACAGCCGTGGGTGAGAGCTGTGGGCCCTGTGGCTGCTCAGCCTTTCGGCAGCGATGCCTGGGAGCCCAGTGGGCTCCAGCTCTGCCCACCATCACCTCCCACAGGGATCCAGAGTTCAGGATGGGGTAAAGAGAGGGCGCCTAACGAAGACATGATTTGTTCTTTAATTGCTGCTTGTTTGCTTAGCACCATAGTGGCCTTTGCTGCCCTAATCAAAATGCAAGGGGATGCACAAGCCGTGCAGGACATTCTGACAAATAGAAACACCTGTGGGAAAGTCAGAGCCAGAGCATCAGGAGCTCCCACAACCTCTGCTTTCTCAGCAGCTCCAACACATCTGTCTTTTCTCGCAATGCTGCTGAATTTGGGTACAGGGGAAAGATGGATCCCAGTTTCCCAGAGAGGCTGACAATGTCGGAGGTATAGGAGATGAGCAGAAGATGTAGCCTGGTGACACTGGTCCAGACCCTGCAAGCCTATGCCATCAACTAAACTCTTTTGGCAGCCTGGTAGCCCCATAGCCCCCAGTGCTACCCTGCAGCCTTCAGAGCTCCTGAATCCTTCAGGACCCAATAACCCACAGGCAGCTGGGGAAGCCAGTGCTGTTGGGCTCTTCAATAGGCATGCAAAGCAGCAAGCTCAGGCGAGGCCTGTTGGAGCATGGTGGACACAGGAGGGGAAAGGCTGCTCCAGCTCTTGAGGCTCTACGATAAAAGCATCTCTGCCCACAAGTACCTGGCGCCACACATCTGGGACAGCTGCTTTGTGTGAGGTAGGGATTAATGCAGTCAACAAAACCCAGAAACACAAAGAGTGGAACACAGAGCCCCAGAGAGGAAATGAGTCCTTTGCCAGAAGCCAGGAGTACATCCCAGCACCACACACAGGCTCTCCAGCAAAGACATGACCTGGCCAAGCACACAGCCTATGCCACAACATCCTGCAGTTCCCTGTCTCAGCTGTCCAAGGAGATATTTGCACCCCAGAATTCAGAAACACGTCCCCATCGCTTGCTCTGTGCTCTCCTTGTAGACACAGGTACGGCCAGTGGAGCAGGTCTGGCTTTCCCCAGCAGTGAAGCCTTTAGCTCCAGCAGAGCTCACCAACATCAGAGCTCATCCAAATCATAACGATCTGAAACTGGAGGTGTCACATTCTCTACCACATCCCAGACACATTTGCTGACATTCAAGAGAGCCTGGACACAGAACTGGGGAAGGGATGACCCCTTCACCCCATCCTCACCTTCATCCCCTGGCCTCAGAGGCAGCACTGGCAATGAGCCTGGGAGAGGAACCAGGGCACATATATTTATATTACAGAATATTACAAGAACTCTCCCTTCCTCCCCACCAGGAGGGTCTGAGGACCCCTCATCATCCCAGACCTGGGGTCTGCAGAGAAACCTCAGAGAGGCTCAAAACCCCTCTCTTATGGATGTGTCTAACAGCAAGATCGCAGATGGGGGTCCCCAGAAGAGAGGCCCTGGACTGCCGGGGGTCACAGTCAGTGCTGCTGTCATCTCCTGGACAGATGGGTTGAAGAATGACCCTGCCACTGTCCCCAACATCCATCAATCCCTTTCCACATCCTCCAGAAGCCCTGTTGATGCCTGAGCACCACAGACACAGGTAAATGGTGTCAAAGCACTGTCCTGGACAATCAGGAACCAGCACACAAGTGAGATGGGCACTGCTCAGAGATGCAAGGTAATTTCTAAGGCATTTCAAAATGTTCCATCCTTCAGGTTTATCAAAAACTCTTCCCCTCATTTGTTCAGCTGAATCCATTTGCAGACACTCTCAGTGGTCTCCATCTGCCACTTGTCAAAATTAAATCTTTATCCCAGCAATTTTACTTGCCCCTGGAAAAAAACACAGTCTGGGATTGCACATTTCAGTGCACAGCATCCCCAGCTATCAATGACCAGCACAGCACATCTCAACCCACAGGACACGTGACACCAAGCAGTCCTACTGAAGGAACATGCAAACCATCCACTCAGCAGCCCCAGGTACCCTGAACCTCTATTAATGCAAGGAGAGTGTGTACCAACCCAGCCTTGCCTTGTCCTTGCCTCCTTCACTGCACATCCCCACGACAGCATTGAGTCCATGGCTCCTGTCATCCTGTCATTCCTCTCCAGCACTGCCAAGCCCGCAGCTCTTCCCAGCACATGCAGCAAGTGGTGAGAGGTGTTTTACACGCCACCCTGTCTCCTAGGAGCTCACCAGGCTCACACAAAGCCTCCCCTCTCCATGTCTTTATTGCAAAATGCTTTTAAGAGGCAAAAGGAAAGACAAACAGAACAGTAACAAAAGGCACTGTCTCTAACTAAACTAGGCAGTCTCACAGGTTTGGGTAAAAGATTCCTATAAGATAGAGTTTTTGAAAATAAACAAAAAATAATAGTAGAGGTAAAGAAGAGTCTCCATGGGAGTCCCCCACACCCTCCTCCCAGGGGGCTTAAGGCTCCCTGTTTGCAAAAATCACCCCTAGCTCTCGAACCCAGTAGATTTAAGTCTCATCCACGCTGCAGTGCAATGCTCTAAGAGAACCCTGAGATCAAACATGATCCTGCGAGGAGCTGGCCACCTCCAACACCCCACAAAGGGCATGTGGGAGATACAGTCCCTCATCTCCAAGCGCCAGGATCTGGTTCAGTGCTGGTAACCAGGCATCTGCATCCAACCTTCACCCAGGAGACAGAGATGCACTGCAAACTAAGCAGAGAAATCATCTGAGCACTCACAGGTGAGCCCTGGCTCTCCCAGCTGCTCCATGACTCCCACGCAGGACGGTCACTCTCTCCAGCAACGTCCAAGTACCAGCGTCGTGCGCTCAAGCTGTGATTTAGCTGCTACAAGCCTCTGACCTTGGCACCACCAAAAAGAAGAGGGAAAAAAAACAGTATACAAATGTCCCAAGGGAGCAGAGCTCCAGTACTAGGAAGTTACTAACTAAATTGCAATGCCAGGAAGAGATGGTGGCAGTGGTGCATGCAATGGCCCCTTTCTCTACTAGCTCCCAACAGCAAGGTACTGACTCTTCCTAACTTCCCTCTTCACATTCAAACCCCTGGGGACTGACTTTAACCCGTGTTTCTATTAGTCTCCAGCAAACTGCACATTCAGCTGGTTGGCTTGGGAGTTAATGACTTTCTTTTAAAATTTAACACAGTTCTCCGTCACAAATTTCAGTCTGCCAGCACTAGGATCTGCCTTTGGCTGGATATTCAAATCCAAACACATGCTTAGACAGTTATTCCAGGCAAAAGGGTAACATACACACACAGAAATCCCACAAGGTTGAAGCTGGCTTTGAAACTAAAGGAACTAAATCAGACTAGGAAAAATTACCTGGCTTCCCAAATGGTAAAAGGATTGGAACAGAAATGGTTTGAGCTATTTCTGGGCAATCCTGAGGGTAGATCTGGGATTAGCAAAATCTGCCATACAGGGCAGACAAACAAACCTCAACATGCTCCCAGCAGTGGGAGGATTGCTGCAGCCCCTCTCCCCCAGGGTGTACAGCAAGCATCGAGCACAGGGCACAGCTGGGGAGCTCCTGTCCCCAGCATCACCCCTGCAGCAAGCACAGCTGAGTCATTCCCTGAAAAATGCCAATGAGGAACCCAACAGAGATGCAGGCTGGCTGATTATTAAATCCTTTTCCAATGTGGGACCCAAGAAAGGTTTCCCCCGCTGCAAGGTTACTGCAGAAACACTGCCCCTTCTCTGCTCGCATCTCAGAGTCTGCACAGCCTCTTGCAGCCCAAATCTGCAAGCCAGCCACAGCACCCACGGCAACACTCACATCGTGCCCCAGCACAGCATTTAATGCTGCCTTTGCCAAACCGCAGCTCCATCTGCTCACACCACAGGCAGGCTTCCAAGGCAAACGCACCTGGGACTCCGCGCTCCTTCAGAATTGCCCCTCCCAGCAGGGAGCAAACTCTGCACTGGGGGTTAACCTAGCATGGACCCAGTGTTAGCAAAGCCCCGGTGAGCTGCTCCTCTCCCACCACACAAAGCCCTCCATCCCCTCCTACAGTGCCTGCCTCAGACAGCACGGGATCCCAACACAGCACTCAGCTCAGCACTGCTGCTCTGCTGAGATACCAGGGTCACTGCACTGTCCAGAGTTTTACAAGACCTTGTCTTTGCATCTTTATAGGACTTGACACGTTTGGCATTTTCCACCCATCGCTTTGGGTAACTTACTTCTTTGCCCTATCCCTTTTCTAATTCTCTTTCTCTGTACCTTCCTTCCCCAAAAGATTAACAGTTCAGCCATGCAAAGGGACTAACCCACAGTGATTCTCGGCCTCTGCACTGGTGAGGTGTTGCCATAAAGACCCAGGATGCCTGTGGCTTAAAGCACAGCAAGTATTTCTAGGGCAGGCAAAGGATCTGTAACAAATTCCACATGAGCAGGAGCTGTTACAAACCCCCTCAGCTACTCACAAAGAACGCAGAGCACAGAACAGCCTGCATGCACAACTAGTTGTTTCTGTGCCCATCTTTTAGCAGACCCAAGCTTGCTGAACTGTGTAAACAGTTCATCTTGTCCCTCACCCCTATTGCTAAAGCTAAACTGTGCCTGAAACTGTTCACACTACTGCAGCTACGACTAGGCTGTGGTTTGTATTAGAGCTACTCCATAAATCAGCTTCTCTCCATAAGACAGTACACAGCAGAAAAACAGGTGGGAGAGTGAGAAGCTCTTTTTTTATTTTCAGTTCTCAAAGATTTTCACCTGTCTTGAACGCTCTGAGGGTCCAGAAATTGCCTGGCTGCTTCCCTCGCCTGCCCTGCAGCTGGTAAGGGAGATGTCCTCGGTTAATTCAGAAGGGATCCCTTTGAAGCACAGCAATGCTTCCTGATCACTCCAGAAACATCCTGTACAAACATCTCCTACAGAGGCTGGCAGAGCCACCCACTGCCACTCTATAGTGAGAAAACAGCAGCTATAGAGAATACTGGCATCAGAGCAACCTATGGGTTATCCTCAGGATACAGCAGAGTCTAATTTACTCTCAGGCTGAGAGGAGATACTGACCCAATAGCACCAATGGGTCACAATAAACTATTTTTTTTTTCCTTTTTTTTCCCCCTTTTTCCTTTTGCCATTTCTAGCCTGCAGAATAACAGTAGGCTGGGCACACACACATAATTTAGGAACGTTACACAAACACCTCATAATCTTTGTCCTTGGCTTTGCATTTCATTAAGGCAGTGGGACTTTCACAGGCAAGGAGTTTAACACATACCTGTCTCACAGGCTTTAACCTAAATAAAGGCACAGCTAATTACAGCACTACATAAACTCACAGCACCATTCTTCCCCATGCACTCTGATTACGCTAGCAAAGAGCAGCTCCATGAGACATTCCAGGTGTCTTAGAAGATATCTGAACACCCAGTTCTCCTTCTGCAGCAACCCTAGGGCCCATAACATCCCATCAAGAACACAACCTAGATCAAGCAGAAACATCTGCAAAAAAATAAATACCGTGGAATTACAGCAAAAACTTCACTAGCAAGTGGTGAGGTCCCGGCAATGCTGAGTCTCTGCTCTCAGCCCCGGCTGAGATCCAGCACTCTGCTGCTGGAGCAGCCGCTAACCTTTGTAGGTGTTACTCACTCTGACACTGCTTCAGTTCAGGCTTTTGATGGTTTTGATATTTATTTGGGACCAACTGAGCAACCAGATTTCCACTGTCTGAACAGCAACCCTGCTTAGAAGCAGCTTTCTCAGGAAAATGAAACACTCAGAGCTATCATACAGATAGGGTACAATTAGACAAAGAAAGAGGTGTGCTTTTCTGAGCCTGCAGTGCTGCTGAGAATTACTGGATTTTGATAAATGTTACGTATTAATCCACTGCTGGTTTCTTTTAATGTAATAAAAATAATATAATAATCAAGCCGGGTCTTCAAAACTTTTTAGTGGCACTTCTCATAAAAGAGACAGGTTTCAATATACAAAAGATCTCTTGGGAATTACGCTTTTGGCCTTTGTACAGTCACATGGATCACAGCAATTAAGTTAAAACAGCTTAAAAAGTTATTGCCTGTCACCTTAGCTGAACTGTGTGCACTCTGAAGCTGCATGAAACAGTTGAGCTGCTCTCTCAGCTAGCTGACACCATGTACCTGGGAGCTGCTTTCCAGAGCTTCCCCCAGGGTCTGTCACTATTCAACCTCTCAGTGAGCCAGTTCAGCTCACTAATTTCACAGAAAATTAACTATTTCTAGCATTGGCATAGCAAATGGATTCAGCCAGGGCATATGCTAGGGGAAGACAGAGATCAAATGTCAGAAATGCCCTTTTTGTTGGTAGAGATCTCCTTGGTCACCTGGCGAAGCCCCACTTCTAGTCTGCACAAACACAAAGTAAAATAAAACGTACCAAGTTTCTCCTACACTTCTGTGTTCAGATTAAGCTAATTTAGTTGAAGGCTGCTGCTGAAAGGGCAGGTGTCTTCTGTCTCTCCCCATTACTGTATGATCCTGACTCTCCCCTTTTGCCCAAGCATGGGAGTGGGCACATAGAATCATAGAATCTCTCAAGTTGGAAGGGACCCATAAGGATCACGGAGTCCAACTCCCTGCTCCTCACAGGACTACCTAAAACTAAATCGTATGACTAAGAGCATCACCCAGATGCTCCTTGAACTCTGACAGGCCTGCTGCCATGACCACTTCCCCAGGGAGCCTTTTCCAGTGGCTGACCACCCTCTCAGTGAAGAACTTTTTCTTAACAGAATTCAAGAGTATTCAAGAAAATAAAAGCAGACATACTGGGTCAGACGAAGGTCTGTTATCCAGTTTCTGACAGCAGTCAGAAGGTGATGCCTAGGGTTGAACACAAGAATAGAGCAGGCACATGAGACATTTTCCCAAATAGTTGCCCAGCCCCTAACAATTTTCAATTCAAGGACTTTCCACTACAATAGGGTCAACTTGACTTTACTGTACATTTTGCAGCCACAGGAGTTGGATCCCATTTAGGTAGTGGCACACCATTAGTTCAGCTTTAATGTGGCTACTTTAAGCCACCCATGTGAATTAATTTGCATTCTGAATCGATTAGCAGAGCATACCCTGATTATTGCATATATTGTTTCACAGTGATTATATTTTCTTTAGTCAAAGGCGTTCCCCTCCCTCCAAACTGAAAGCACTCACTTTTACAGTGTTATTAAAGAGCATGAGGTTCATCTGTCCAGGTGAGATAATGTCTGACCCTGCTGCAGAGTTCAGGCCTGGAAAAATAGGTCTTTCTGAACCACAATACAAACAGAAGCAAGATTCATGGTGAAACAAATTCAAACTAACAGTATGAAAGGTGAATCAGAGGTTACCTGACAGGTTTCCTTTTCAAAGCACTTTCCAAAATGAATTAACAAAGTTAGCATTAATGTAATAGTCAGTACATGCAGCTGAAAATAGCTCCTTAACTGGTACACATAATTTCTCCAACTGTCCTTCTTAGGTCAGATAGGAACAGCTCTCAATCAGTAGAATCTTAGGCTGGCAATTTTTTGGCAGTCAAAGCTGCTGAATTAGTTTATGGTAAAAAAATATCCCAGGAAGATATTTTGAAGATGAAACTGCTGTATTTGAAGGCCTCAGTCAGAGATGATCTAACCTGAGAAGACCTGAGGTAGGAAGATGTGATAAATAACAGAATTTTGCTTTCGCTAAAAGTAATTAAACAATTACTTTTATTGAGTTAGGCTAAAGCTATTATTAGTACAACAATCCAAATTTTAAGAAAAGTAAAAGAATTTACTAGTGGGAAATGGGGGGAATTGATCTGAGGAAACACTAACCCGACAGCCCAGCCCCCCCCCCCCACCCCCCCCACCCCCCCACCCCCCCACCCCCCCCACCACCCCCCCCCCCCCCCCCCCCCCCCCCCCCCCCGCCTCCCGCCCCTTTCTTGGGATGCTCACCAGACGGTCCATATCAAAGGGTGGTAACTCCTTTGCAATGGAATGAGAAAGAACAGAATGGGCCATCTCTGGTATCCCTTGTCCTTGAGATAAGAGAGGAACTGAACCACTGAGCCAGAAAGACAAAGGAGCTGCAAATTGGCCCAGACCTGAAGGACAAGGTGTACGTGACCACAGGGCTGAGTTGGCGCAGAAGTAAGGGTCAGCTAGCGAACACAGTGAAGAAGACTACGAGCCTTCATCTGCAGACCCCTGCCCACCACCACCAGGGAGCACTGTGCAAGCACGATGGGAGGAATTTGGGGTGGGGGGATATGTTAATGATTTATTGGAACTAATTGTAATATTCCCTCCCTATCCTTGGAGTAGTGATGCACATGTATTAGGGTAGATGAATATGTAACCTTTTATACAATAAAAGGGAGCCCCTTTGGCTCCAGAGCACACGCCATTGCGCCCAGCGCTGTATTTTTTGCTCCACTGACTTTGTTCCCAATAAAACCTTTTTTTTTTATATATATATATACATGGGCTTGTTTCTCACAGAAGGTAAGTGTGCAAGGGACATCTACATGGTTGCACACTCCACTGAGAACTGGGCTCCTCATTGCAGTGCCTATTTTGTTTTTAGGGAAAGATGGAATGATTCCAGACATTAGAGCTAAGTTTGAGGACAGATACACTTGAAAATTTAGAAAATATAATGAGAAAGTAAAAGCTTACTTCCTTTTAAAAGGGATACTGTTAATTGTTTAAAATTAATTATTTTTCTATAACCAAAAAAAAAAAAAAAAGGCAGAGCAGATCAGCCATGGACAGTGTCCCAGGCAAATTTAACCTAGTAAATGCAGATCCCCATAACAACATCCCACACCACTGATGCCACTCCAGTTCAAGCCGAGTAGCTGTGTTCCTGCCTTCAGCTTTGTCAACATTTGGCCTCTTGCTGTTTTGTGACAAACACCAATAGCTAACAGGCCACATGCTAAACTCTGGCCTTGAGCACTTCACTGTCCCCTCTGACTCACCTTCGGTGACAACTCTCAATAGCAGCTTAGAGTGAATCTAGTGAGGAGGAAGAAGTGTGAAGTGACTCACAGGCCTGCAGGGGTTAGGAACAGACCTCAGAGCCTTATACCTACCTTTAATTTTGTAACCCAAGCATTCCCAGCAGACCCAACAGGATTGTTTACGGTGCCCAGAGTGAAGGTTTTGCAGATCAGATCATCAACTTGCATGTGGACCACCTTCCCGCATGCCTCCTCCCCCATTTTTTGAAGAGGAGGAGGTTTATCTATTACAGTAACAGCCTCTTTATGACAGAACTTGCCTCACACCTATCATAATGCGGCTTCAAGAATGATGGAAACAATATAGGTGTTCCACAATGACTGCTCTATGCAGGAATGATCTGTACCTTCTATTATTATTTTTTTTGGCCATGGTGATACTGAAGTATCATTTTCACAGAAGTCAAGTTAAGTGAGACTGAAACCTATCTGTACTAACAGTGCATTCTGCGCAGTACAAATACTACTTGGTAAGCTCTGTGTCTACTGCAACTGGACCATAAATGTAACATTTTTGTGAAATTCTGAGAAAAACAAGAAGGCTATCATCGGAGTGCCCACCCTCACTGCAGGCTTAAAACTCACAGATAGGCCTTCAGTGCAGTTCTCCTGACACCAGCATCTTCTTCTGAGCTTTCTTGAATCAGAGAATGTAGAAGAGAAGGTGCAGCAGCGGTGGAAGGAGTCCTGTGACACCCAGAACATCTATCTACCTCCTTGAAGAATGGCTGGGAGAGATGTTTACTATTTTCAGTGTTGGAAGTTCATCTAAGAGAAGTAAAGCAAATGCAAGATGAACACCAAGGACCTGATAATTACATACTATATAGAGTATACTGCCACAATGGCTCCATTTAACAACAGACAGAATTTCTAGCTAAGCAAACCACAAGAATTTACCTTACAGCAACTGCTATTTTTCCTATATGCAGACCACGTTCCCTGGGCCTAAGTGCCAAAAATGCATCTCACCGCAGCCACAATGGCTACTTTGCTGCTCACAACCATTATTAAAGGGCTGTCTCCAGATACAGGAGTGGAGGGCACATGGTCAGACTGCCCTGTACCTTGAGAAATTCTAGTAAGGAAAGTATAGCCATTCTTTCCTCTTAATTATCTGTCCTTAGTGATCCAGTTCTTGTTGACAGACAGCAGAAAACCTTTTAAGGACAGGACTGCAAGATTTGTCTAATATTGATGAATCACTTGGTTAAACAGGAGATCACACCTACAGGCACACACTAGAAAGAAGTGATCAATGAGTATATAAAGCAAGCTCCAAGCAGCTGATACACAAACCTCACTTATAAGGACTTACCTTATAAGCAAGTTGCTGAAGTCCACAGCTAGAATAAAACCATTAATGAGTGAGGTTTTGTGCACATATGTACATGCAGAAGAAATCATGTTGGAAATTGAGCACCTAGATTTAACAAACCATTTCCTGCCACAGGAAATATTTTCCAGCCAAGGAAAGTAACACGTTCTCTCTTCTTGATACCAGCCATGCAAGTTGAGTTACCTTACAGAAGAGAAGCTTTATTTGAACAGACTACAGAGATGAATTCTGGTAAAGTCACCCATTCTGCAGGTCAGACTGGGCAACCTATTGATCACCTCCAGCTTTAAAAACCTAAGTACCCGTGAACAGTGTTCAACTAGCTACCTCATGTGAAAACCAAAGCCTGCCTCAGCTTCACTAGGATTCCAAGTTATCTCAAGAGTAAGAATGCTCTTTTCCTTTCTTTAGTGAAAGTGAGAATTTAACCATAACTTTCTCTTCCCTTTCCAAAAAGGCTCTAAAAATTCAATCAGTGTCCTAAACAGATCCAAGATGTCCCTCCTCAGTTGTGTTTAGTATATCCCAGCACTGTGAATGTCGACAAGTAATCTTATCACAAGTAGTTTCATCCCACCTGCTCACATATGCAGTCATCATCTTTGCAGCCACTCCAGCAATAAGAGCAGGAAGATGGTATCATCTGTTTAAATACTCTGCAAAACAGAACATTTGCGCAAATTAACTTAGCGGAAAGAAAACCCAAGACACTGAGGATGTATATAGTGTGAAATGAAGTTAGCGGAACAAAATTATGGAGGAATCGGGTTGTCCTTGGGTATGGGTACAGCCTAGGTCATGGTAAACTGATAACCTGGCCTCATATCCTGTAGCTCCAGAGCTTTTATATTAAAACAGCTTTCTAGTCTCATTTAGCTGTCACATATGAAACATGTTAAATGTGGCTTGCAGTAGTCAAGCTTACTATTGCAAGTCACATTTCACAATGATTCAAAAAAAAATTGCTGTTTGTGGCACATGTATAAATACACAACACATGAGCAGTGGCTTGTCTAAGCCAGTCTGAGCGGACAAGCAAAAATCATGAGACAGTGTTATCCTTCTGTACCTCATGAAAACACAAATACTTTAACAGATGTACTTCAACCCTCTAGATATTGTAATTAAAACCAAATACATGCACACACTAGTGACCAAAGTATGCAGGAAAGAATAGAGCTCGTCGTATCAGGAAGATACACACAACTTGACAGTAAGGGCCCAGTCTCTGCCGGTGAGCCGGGGAGCTTCGGGCTGTACCCCCGGCCCCCAGCCAGCATCATCCCTGTTTCTGCTCCATCCTCCCCCTTTCACCAGACAGTAACTCAACACTGCCTCGCTTTGTTCTCCAAGTCGTGTACAAAACAATCTTGCCCTCTGGCAAAACAGAAAGCAGATCGAGCTCGTGAGGGCTCTCTGACACCCCCACCCGACATCAGCACCCTCGGCCCGGTTACAGTCAGGCGCTGCCTTCACTGCGAAGAAACACAACACCCGCTGCAGCCCCTCACCTCCGAGAGCCGTGAAGCGGCCACAGAGCTAACAGAATACATTAATAGAAGCTAAAAATGAGACTCCAGAGACACGATTCATACACGCAATGATGGTTTTTATTAATCCAGTCACTATAAAAGTCATCCAGCTCTCACGCACACAAGCCTTTCTTCAGGTCTGACCTTTGTGTACTCAAAATGCTGTATACTATCTGCAGCACACTCTTACGTCTGATACAAACAATTACCTTCACCTATAAGCTTGTCTCACACACGTATGTAAACTATCCCCATTACAGTAACACTGCCCTTGCTACTGGAAAATACACATTTCCTGTGGCAAAAAACTGCATTGTTGATCGGGGATTTCAAGTATCACCCCAATACCGTACGAAATGAATTTCCTCCCTTCTTGCACTCGGAGCTTTCTCGCTTTAATTACCTTGCCAGGTTATCAACAGGGATAAAGCCTCCTGGAAGGAGCGGCGGCTGGGGCCGGGGGGCAGCGGGGTCCCGGCGGAGGGCAGGCGCCCAGGCTGCGCGCCCTCAGCCCGCCCCGCCGCGAGAGGCCGGGAACCACCCGCAGGGGACGAAGCCGCGGCCCCCACGGGCACCCGCCGCCTCGGGGCCCCCTCAGCTCCCGCCAGGCCCCGCTGCCGCTCCCAGCCCCGCACCCCCCCCGGCTCCCGGTGCCCCCCACCGCCCCCCCCCCCCCCCCCAGCTCCCACAGCCCGTCCCCGCCGCCCCCCCTCAGCGGGCCGCGGGGCGGGGCGGGCCGCGCTGCACGCCGGGACGGGCCGAGGAACGGCCGGGCCGGGCCCCGCTCCCCCGCGCCGCCCCGCCCCCGCTCCGCTTGTCCCGCAGGATGGCGGAGAGACCGGAGGATCTGAACCTGCCTAACGCCGTCATCACCCGCATCATCAAGGAGGCGGTGGGTGCCGGGGCCCGTGAGGCGCCGCCAGCGGCCCCTGCGAGCGAGGGGGTGGGGTGGGGGCTGCTCTCCTCGGTCAGCCCCCGCAGAGGCTCCGCTGTTCCGCCGTTTTCCGCCCAAAACGCGCCCAGGCCCCGGGGGGCGGCGGTGCCGGCTGCCCCGCGGCCTCCTGCGAGGGGCCGTGCTCCCGGTGCGGCCCTCGGCGCCGGGAGGGGCGGGCCGGGCTGCGAAAGCCCGCGGTGATGCTCCACGGAGCGTTCAGAAGTTCAAAAGCAGGGGAGCTCTCGCAGGGGGCCTGACCGAACCGGGTCCCCGAACGAAGAGCAGAAGCGATTCCTCGTCTGTCTAAACATCCAGAGTAATTCCCGGTCGTTAATTGGCTGATAGGCTTGGTCTTGAGCCTCGAGGCGTTGCTGAAGGGATCTGGGTATGGCAGGGAGACGGGTCTGTGTCAGGAACGTGGCAGTCATCGGGTGAATTGCCCCCGAGATGGTGGCCAGACCCACCGCTGGCTCAGAAGTTACTTTACATATGTGTAGCTTATTGCGTTTGAGAGAGCTCACTCAGATTGCAGTTGGCTTTCAGCTGGCGTCAAACCTTCTGTGATACCGTCTGAGATCAATGTTTAGCTTCCAGTTGTGCTGAGCCCTGTGAATGCCATAACAAAACCGACACATTAATTTTGCAAGTTTAAGTCATTTATAGCAGCTGCTGATAAATGTTGAATTTACTTTGCAGCTTCCCGATGGAGTAAACATTTCCAAAGAAGCTCGGAGCGCAATATCTCGAGCGGCAAGTGTGTTTGTCCTTTATGCAACATCATGGTAAGAATTTGTCACATCAGAAAACCAGCGCAGTTGACTTAATTCACCTCTCGGCTGACTGTCCTGAAGTATGCGTTTCGGTATTGTCTGTTTAAATAAAAGAATCTTTAGTTGGGTTTGGACTGCCCTTAAGAACCCGTGGGGAAGGCAGCTTGGCTCTGTACAGAGATGTCCCAACCCCACTTTGGGACCACAAGAAGGGTCCCAAATTGCCATTAGCCTTAGAGTATGGCTGCATGGCTTTTCCTGGCAGAGGCAAGAGTGCTTTGCTCACTTCCCAGGCCATCACAGAGCTGCGTTTGGGCAAGCACGAGCCAAGCCAAGCCTCAGAGCTGGTCACAGAGGGCACAGTAGCATCTCTGGGGTGGCTCAGAATATGCTGTGCAGGCAGTCACTTCTCTGGTGTTAAGTACTCACACAGCTTTGTGGAATTGTCACCTCACAGCCAAAGTTCAGGCTTTCTCCTTCACCTGGTTGTAGTAAAGGTCCATGCAAGCAGAAAACTAATGTGGGAGAGCAATGCAACTAGATGAAAGCACAACCAGCCAATGTAAACAAGGTATCTTAAACTATTAGTAAGTGATTAAAAAAAACCCAAATGTTTAGGAGATGGCTTTGTTTTTTCAAGTTGCTTGTGACTTCAGTAAGACTAAATTCGTGACAGTTACCAATTAACTATTTTCCTTCTTGTTTTTGACTAGTGCAAATAACTTTGCCATGAAGGGGAAGAGGAAAACACTGAATGCTGGCGATGTTCTCTCTGCCATGGAGGAAATGGAGTTTCAGCGATTTGTAGCCCCTTTGAAAGAATCACTGGAAGGTATCATCTTCAGTCTGTGTCGATGGAGTCTAAGTAGCACCAAGTCCTGTTTTCCTCAAACACTGGACAAGCAACACTTACTTGCCTGTCTTGTTTCTTTTCTCTTTGCCCAGCATCCTACACTGCAGTTTGCCTGGGGAATAAATAATGTGCACCTTAACAGGACTGGGATAACATTATTGCACAACTGATGAGGATTGAGAGTCTCATCTGCTATCAGTCCCCTATTATGTTTATCTAAGGAAAGTCTTAGGTGCTGCCTGTAAATGTGAACTCCTGCGTCTTTTTCAGCACTTTTCTGCTGAAACTTAACCTGATTTCCTATGGAGCTGGTCAGCACAGCTCAAATAATAGGGTGAGTTGCTGCTATGAGTTCACTGCTCCCCTTGTAAGCCTGGAGAGCAAGTGGACATTGGACTTCAGCTACTGTACTGTCCATGCCCTAGAAACACTGGCTTGAAATTTTTCAGTGTTCTCTCTTTTTTAGTTTACAGGCGTGAACAGAAAGGAAAGAAAGAAGCCAGGAAAGATAAAGACAAGAAGGCAGACTCAGAGGAGCAAGATAAGAGTCGAGAGGAAGAGAATGATGATGATGATGAAAGGATGGAGGAAGAAGAGCAAAATGATGAGGAAGAAGTGGACAACTGAGCTTGCCGATGAGACGTGCAGGGGCTGGGTTTTGTTCAGAGGGATATAAATGCTGTAAATCAACCTTGCTGTGTCCCCTCTTGTTTCCAGTAGAGCTTTGTACTGTTCCTCTGTGGCCTCTCCCTTTGTGGCTTTAACTTGTACATAAAAGACTTCTGCTCAAGCTTTTCTGGTGGAAGGATTGCTTCTCCCTGTGCACAGGGGGCTTGGCACCCTCCCCAGGTTCTGAGCAGACAGTAGTGGGACTGGGCTTTTTATGTGGGGTTGGCTCTTAAATAGAGGAAAAGAGAAATGTCAGATGCTCAGTACAGAAGCTGGCCAGGAGAACTTGAGAGACTGTTGAATATTTTCCTTAAACCAAGTCAGGTGAATCAATAGGTCATTAACCCTTCAGGGTTTAGAATATACATGATGTCAGGAGGCTTGGAACCTGAATATTTAAGCTTTTTAACCAAGTGACTTGGTTTTTTTCTTTATTTTCTTGCATTCTGGCAGTGCCTTCTCTTCCTGCTGTAACTGTGACAGTGATACTGTGTCTTTCAACCTTACCAGTCATGTGCAGCAATACAGGACAGCTGTACAAGGACCAGTGTCTTTAAAGCCCTGGGAGACCACGAGGAATTTTATTAAAAATCTGAAGCAAAATGAATGGCTAATTTGAGGTGAAAAAGGGCAGCTGTATCGCGTGGTACATTTGTTGCAGGTCAGCGGTGGGCACCAGTGGTCTCGCCTCCTTTTCCTCCTCTGCAGAGCTGCAGTTCCTGCAGACAGGTTGGCGATTGCAGCAAGTTTAAATGTGGTAGAATAGTGGTGATTCTCATTTTTTTTTTTTATTTCCCAATTGGATTGCACTAATTACATCAAAGGTCCCTCTTTAGCCTCCAACAGTCATTCCAGAGGTGCAGCCGCCTCCCAGTGTGACCAGCTCCGGGAGGGCAGGGCACTCCCACCAAGGAGGGCCAGCCTCGGACCTGAGTTTTTTAAAATGGCTCCTTCAAGAAAGATGGATTGATGAAACAAGCTGTTTGTATTCTTAGTACTCGTATAGGTTTGTTCTTTTATACTTGAACTGTTAGTTTTGATGCCTTTCTTTTCTCTGAGAAAGTATGTTAGAATAAGCTCTTTTTTGAGGAAAAATGCTTCATTGTTTGATCTTGAAGGCTAATAAACCCAATATTTGAAAGTAACTGAAGTCTGGTGAAGGAAACTTGAGGAAAGTTTTAGGTACCTTTAAGTAAAACCCACGAGTTTTGCTCATGTGCAGTTTTGAAATAACATGTGATGAATAGTATGTCCTTTTTGCCAAAAAATTGATGCAGAGCTACCCTGCCTTTATGGTTTTATGGCACAATGGCTTTTCACACACAAGCCCAGCTCCTGAAAAGAACTGAATCAAAGATATTCTGCTCTCTACTTTCTACTGGCAGGCAGTCAGCAACAGATGAAAAGAATGAGTTGACGATGTCTTCCCAAGATCTACAATAACAAAGGCGGCCTTCCTTTTAGCTCTTTTTCCTCTTCCATTTTTTTTATTATTATTTTTTTGCTGGTTTAGTACATATCTGGGTGTATATTCTAGAAGGGAACAATGTCTAAATAAAAGCCAGATTTTTTACAGAAGTGGAGTCTCTTATTTCTGTCAGTAATAAAATAAGCTGGTTGCGGTTGCATAAGCACGCATCTGAGCGTGCAGCAAAGGCAGAAGCAAACTCGCTGTGACATTGCTCCTGGAGCAGCTGATGGTGAAGGGAGGATGAAGGCTGCCACAACCCGGCCTTTGTGTGAGGTGTGAGGGAAGCAGAGAGACTCAACTGGCAGATTTCCAGTTGAGGTTTGGGTGCTGGTGTTTGTATCCCCGGTGGAAGGAGCCTTCTGCTCAGCCCTGCCACCAGCGAGGGCACGAGGCTGGGGGGAGTGTGGAGACAGGCTCGGGGTGCTTGCACTGCAGGGGGGTCACTGGGCAGGAGCTGCAGCAGACCATGAGAAAGTATCTGCTAGAATAAGCCCCTTTTCTGGTAAAAACGCTTTATTATTTGACTGATTTTTCTGAAGACTAATAAACCTGATCTGTGCATCTCCCATGCTCTGATGAGATGGTGGAAACAGCATGTCCTGCATGCGTGCTGCCAGGCCTGCAGCGTGGCTCCAGCTTCCCTGGACCCTGCCAGTACCCTGAAACCCTGCTCTGGAACCCCCCAGCACCCCAAAGCCTTGCTCCAGCCTCTCTAGCACCCCAAAACCTGGCTGCATGGTCCTATAGCACCCCAAAGCCCTGCTCCAGCACCCCAAAGCAATCCCCCCCAGCATGCCAAAACCTGGCTCCAGCTTACCCTGCAGCACCCCAAAACCCCGCTGCATGCCCCGGCCCCCGCACCCCAAAACCTGGCTCCAGGCCCCTCTGCAGCACCCCAAAACCCGGCTGCATGACCTTATGGCACCCCAAAGCCTTGCCCCACGTCCCCCCAGCACCCCCAACCCTCCTCCAGGCCCCCAAACGCCCCCAAACCCTGCGCCCCTCCCCCCGCCGCATCCGGCTCCAGCCCTTCCCCGCGCTCCGCCGCGCGAGACTTCCCGCCGCCATCCCGAGGGGCGGGTCTATGCTAATAAAAGGGGGGAGGGGCGGGGTTATGCAAATCACGAGGGCTCGGAGCGGAGTCACACGGCGGGAGCGGGACGCGGCGGTCGGTGAGTGCCGGGGGCCGGGGTCGGGGACCGGGGGGCCGGAGCCGGGGCGACCGCCCCGGCTCCGGCTTCCCCGGTCCCCGACCCCGGCCTTTTGTAGGGCTGCCGGAAAATCGGGACGACCCCAGGGGCAGGGCCCGGCCGGGCAAAGAGGCGCCGCTTGGGTTCAGGCAGCAAGGGCAGCCCGGTTTTTGCTCGGTAACCCGTCGTTCCCGTAGCAAACGGGGGGAAATCATCAAGCTGGCATCAGCCCTGAGCACCCGCTCATGCTGTGATGTAATTACAGGCCTCCCCCGAGCGTGCCCGTTTCCACCTAGGAGATTAAACCTATAACATCTTGATCTTTGTTAGTGACTTAAATAACCCGCCGCTCCGTTGTCTCCCTGGGGAGCTCCGCGTTCCAACTCCATCCCCGCTCCCACCAGGGATTTCAGGAGCTTGCGTGTCTCCAGCTCTTTAGGTCAAGAGTTGTGCACCGTTCGATGAGGCCGCATCTGTTTCTGCACCCCAAAAGACTGGAAAGAAACTTCCCCGTGTCTCGGCAGCGAACGGCCAGCGGCTCGGCGGTGCTGTCAGCAGCGGGTGCAGACCCTGGCAGCTCACGGCTGGCGTGTGGCGCGCCTGGCTTCAGCCCGTCCACCCCGTTTTGTTTCAGTCATGCTCGGGCGAAGGGAAGGCAGCGTGTGCGGGGGGGTCTCTCGTTTTGCAGCCTTTGCTCGGACACAGCCAGGCACCCGGGTCACCGCGGCTGGGCGAAGGCGCAGGTTTGGGTGCTGCAGCCTTGGGCTGGTCCTCGAGCAGTCCCGGCGGGCAGGAGAAGAGGTGAAGCCACTCGACTCAGGAGCTGCGGGGGCTGTTCTTAAACTCCTCCGTACTGATACTCTGGTGTCTATGAAGCAAAAGGCTTTAGAAAGACAGATTTGGGCCTTTAATGTCGGAGAAAGGTGCATGTGCTCTGCTGGGAACCCCAAGGGGATCTCAGGGGGGAAATCGCCCCGTTCTGGGGCGTAGCGTACGTGGCGCAGCGGCCCCTTGTCGCCGCACATTTGCAGTCCTGGCTCTGCACCCCCGCTGTCCTCCCCGGGCTGTCGGGTGCTGTGGGGCACGGGGCAGCCCTGCGGCTGTGGGACCCCGGTGCCCTGGTCCGACTGGGTGCCCTGCGTGGGCAAGGGGAGCCTGCAGCCCTCGGCAGGGGGCTGGGACAGAGCACCCCGACCCCCCTGGCCTCGCAGGAGCCGGGCGCTCGCTCTGCCCGGCCCACCCGTCGGGCCGTTATCTCGGCTCTGCCATCCTGCCGGGGCCCATCTCCTCCTGGCCCAGCGAGGGCAGTTTCTGGAGCTGTGGTCTCTATCTGTCCTATACAGAGTCAGGTGCCTCTGCTCCCACCCTGTCCCTCCTCCCCTTCCTCCCGTGGGATTAACCGTTTAAAGCATTTTTTGGATTCTCGAGGTGGGTGGGTTTTTGCTGAGCCCTTTGTTCTTGATTGCTGCCTGCCTGGAGCCCTGCCTGGAGCCAGGCTGTACAGGTGCCAACCCCAGTTCACCCGAGGGCTGTCCCCTTCCCTTCGAGTAAGGACTGGAGTGGCAGATTTCCAGGGCTAAAAATTACTTGCCAGGTGATGCCATGACACTGCCAGCATGCCTGTCAGCTGGTCTGCATCCCCTGCAAGCACCATCTGATTTTTCTTATGCAGCACTGTCATACATGTAAGCCCTTAAGTAATTGAGAGGTGCCTTTTCCCCCATCCCCAAGCAGAGGTGATTGCTAGGGGTACGAGAGGCTCAGTTCAAGCCCTGGACTGAACACAATGCCCCTGTGTTCCTGTGGGCTGCAGTGGCCTGATACAGACTGAGACTTTGGCTCAGCATTAGAATATCCGAAGGGTCTTGAGTGTATAAAATAGGTGAACACCTCAGATTAAAGGTTTTCCAGAAGAACGGAGCCGTTTCCTGCACAGCTCCATTGCTGACTGGTGGTGTGGGTACCGGTGTTAAACTTCCTTCTCTGGATTGTCCTGGGATGCTGTGAGCTGTATCTGTTCTCTGGAGAAAGCCGGGCACAGGTGGGGGGTCAGCGAGGTTTATTGCCTGGGGAATCCCTCCTGGGACGGGACTGGGGACCACCGGGCTGCTCCCCTGAGACAGGTCCCATCGTCATGCCTGCTCTGTCTCCCAGGGAAAGCCCTGCCCTGCCCAGGGGTACCAACGGAGGAATCCCCTTGCTCTTTCAGAAGCCTGTCTCCAGCTCTCCTCCAAGCTCTCCTCCCGCCCACCTCCCTCGGGTTTCAGCTCTCAAAACAAAATCTCCAGCAGGGACTTTGCTGTTTGTCTCCCGGGGCACCCCCAGCTCCGCTGCGCGGGGTGTTTGGGGGATGCAGCCCTGCGTGTGCAGCCAGCAGAAGTCCTTCAAGCCGCTCTGTACAAACAGTGGTTGTTCAGGTCACGTTTCCCAGGGCCGTGACAGCTGCTCTCTTCTGTGCTGCAGCCAAATCATGGGGCAGCCTCCCTCCCCCAGCCCCTTCCTTCACGCTCTCACCAACTACATGTTGGTGAGAATTTAGTGCTAGAAGAAATTTAAATCTTAATGGTCTAATCACATAATTATTACGAGATCTAACTGTTACAGAAGACAATATTGCTATAGAAGTTTCAACAGTAATGTAGCCAACATCTGATTTATGTGTTTGGTAATTGCTCTTTGTTACCCCTGAAATCAATTTTGCTGAATTCTCAAGTTTTCTTTATCCATCAGTAAGTGGCCACTGGAGTTGTGCGACTGTGAGGTTTAAAGCCCTGGTGATTTCAGGATGATCCTGCGCCTCTCTTTCATCCAGTGCCCGTACCCTTCTGTAACTGCACCTTTACACTGTGGCCATAAATACTTTGTGCTACGTAGAGCAGTTTTTGACTATATACAGCAGTTGTTTCACACAGTTATACAGCATTAAGCAAAAGTAGAATGAATTATGCAATGACCATCTTGTCATTAGAAAACTGCTGTTACAGCTGTGCAAGCTAAAACAAAAGGAGACTGAGGAGGGTGGTAGTGTTGAACCGTGTGAACGTGGTTCTGCTGCAGGAGGACACTGGTGGCTCTAAACTGGTGATGTCACACACAGAATTGGGAGGTTTTGTGGGGAGAAGTCAGCGTCATCCCTGCTTATGGGAAGTGCGGTGCTGTGGCTGCTGATGCAGGGTCCTGCAACACCCTCCCGGTGCGCGGGAGAGTTGGGCTGAAGCTGGCTGGGCTGCAGCTCGTGCTCCCCGCACGGGCCTGGCGTGGGACAGGGACAGTCCTGCCATGGCTGCCTGGATCTCAGCCCCCTCCTCGCATGTGCCAATAGCAGCAGCTTTCCAGAACACCACCACTAACCAGCCCCCCGGTTTCCTTTGGTGTTTCACAGTCTCCTTCCACAGCCTCCTGGTGAAAGCCCAAGATGCAGGCAGACTCCCTTCTTCACAGCGGCTACTTCCACCCGGTGCTACGCTCCTGGCAGTGTACAGCAACCACCTTTGATGCCTCCAACCTCATCTACCCCATTTTTGTCACGTGAGTGAGCCCTGGCTCTCTGGGTTAGGGACGGACCAAGCTCAGGCTGACTGGCTTAGGCGCTCCCTGAGCTCTTAGACAGGTTCAGACTCCCCAAAAGATCCCCCATGGACAAGCCTGGGGTAGGGGCTTCCTTCTCGCACCAAGTCCTCATGTCTCTGTCCCATCCACCTGTGCAGTGACAGCCCTGATGCAGTGGAGCCGATCCCCAGCCTCCCGGGACAAGCCAGGTAAGAATCCAGCCCCGCTGAACTGCATGCCAGTTGCTGCCGTGTCCCGTGCCCAAGCAGGGTTCATGTATGGCCTGAGATGAGCATGAGCCAGGGGTGATGCTTCCAACCCTCTGTCTGTGGTCCCTGCCTTGGGGGTCCCCCAGCATCAGGCAGGGCAGGAGCATTTATCTGCCAAGGCAGTGGAAGGAATCATACTGGGGATGCTGGGAAAGTACCAGTACTGGCAGCAATAGTACCAAGGTCTTGCGTTGTCCCAGAGCAGTCACACGTTGTGGGGGCTGGGCACACAGGGAACTTGGAAAGCGAATGGGGTTTCCAGGAGCAGCTAGAAAAACCTGTGCAAGGTCCCAGGCTCTGGTCCTGCATTAGATCTTGCTGGACGGGCAGCTCCTTCTGCTGCCGCATTAGCAGGGTTGTGGTCAGAGAGGCGCCGGGAGAGTGATTCTGTGGGGAGGTGGGCTGGATCTGCAACGGGGATGCCAAGATAAAGGATCCAAGGGCAGGGCATGCTTGTTCTTTCAGAGCGGAGAATGTCAATGCCGAGTAGATAACGCTCCTGTAGCCCCAGATAAGGTCTCGGATTGTTCCTCCCAGCGTTCAGGCGACACCACCCCTGCACCTCCAGCTGCTGCTTGGTGTGGGTCCATGTGAATGCCGGATCACTCACAGCCCAGTATCCAAGTCACAGACCAGCTCGCCCCACGGGGCAGGTCTGGGTGCCTGGCAGCCCCCTTCACTTTGCTCTTCTCAGGTATGGAGTCAACAAGCTGGAGGGGATGCTGCGGCCCCTCGTCGAGGACGGTCTGAAGTGTGTGCTTATCTTCGGGGTGCCCAGCAAGGTCCACAAGGTCAGTGTGCGTGGTAGTAGCAGGGAGCTTGGGGTAGCCACAGGGGTGTGGGAGAGCAGCGTGGGGCCGGGGGGTTTCCTGATCAAACGAGCAGTTCAGTGTCTCTGAGCATGTTTGCATCCTGCTCAGCAGAGCAGGAGAGGGATGGGAGACTGTAGCAACACCTAAAGAGCTCCCAGAGCTCTTGCAGGTGGCCCTGAGACCTGCACTCACTGCTCAGAGACACTACTCCATTGCCCTTTTCCATCGTTAGTGGTCACACCACCCTGCGTTACAGGGTCTCACGGTTCAGAAAACATTTCCTGGGCAGAACTGTTGCCACAGAGGATCTGGTGGGAAGCCCTTGGCTCTGTGGGCTGAGGCATTTCTCTTCTCACAGGATGAGAGAGGTTCTGCTGCTGATGCAGAGGACACGCCTGCCATCCAGGCAATCAAGAAGATCCGCTCCACCTTCCCAGAGCTGCTTATTGCCTGCGACGTCTGCTTGTGCCCTTACACCTCCCATGGGCACTGCGGTAAGTGCACAGCCTGGGGTCCTGGGCTGCTCTTCCGGCATTTTCCTGGCTCTGGGAGTCTCCACGGGTTTGCCATTTTCTGCTGAGGAGCTCCATGTGCTGGTGAGGTCTGGCCAGGTCCTGCGCCAAGACTTGGCTCCCCAGTACTGGTACAGTTGAGCCTGGGAGTCCTCTCCTGGGTTTTGACAGCAGGGTGGGAGGCACGGGTGGTTAAAGCACCCACTCTGGTCATCTGAATCTGGCTGAGCACCCATGTATGTCCCCATCTCTGTCTTCCCATCCCTGAAGCACCTACATGTTGTGTCCAGTCCCTGGAGGTCTCCTGATCATTGGCCTCCTGGTCCTTATCCAGCTCCCTTAGCAGGTTCCCCACTGTTGCTCTGAGCACCTCCATAGCTTGTCCCAAGAGCCACACTCCCACGCTAGGGATGGAGGCAACCGGTTGTCCAGTCCCTCACGTAACCCCGGGGTTTGTCTCCTAGGTATCCTGCGTGAAGATGGCACCATCCAGAACGAGATCAGCTGCCAGCGCCTGGCAGAAGTGGCGCTGGCCTATGCCAAAGCAGGTGGGGGGAATCTCCTGGCAGCGGTACCTGAGTTTGACTCTCACAGACTTGCCCCCTCTTGCTTTCAGCAGGCCCAAAAGCAAACTGGGCCTGGCTCCAAACTGGGCTTTTGCTCTGGGCTGGGGGAGGCTCCCTCTGCCCTCCAGGCGCTGGCCCCGGCAGAGCACACATGGGCCTCCTCCAGCAGGCAGTCACAGCCTCAGGGACTTCTTGGCATCTCTGGTCTTTCCCCGCAGGCTGCCACATCGTTGCCCCCTCAGATATGATGGATGGGCGCATCGCGGCCATGAAGGCGGCGCTGATCTCCAATGACTTGGGCAACAAGGTGAGCTTGGGATCTGCGTGTGCCAAAGGCGGGAGTGACGCCCATGGGGAGGCTGCAGCACAGCACAGGCATTGCCCTGTCCTGGTGCACACAGGAAGGGAATGTCCTTGGCTGGACACGGGGACAGCGAGGTGCCAGGCCTCTGGCAGGGGAAGAAGGATGTGGGGCAGAGTATAAACAGCCATGGGAGGGAATCACTACTGCCCTGGTGCTGGGCTGCAGCACCGAGCTTTTGGCACTCACAGCTCCACTCTCTGCAGGTTTCGGTGATGAGCTACAGCGCCAAGTTTGCTTCGTGCTTCTACGGTCCCTTCAGGTGGGTCTGTCCCTCAGGCAGGAGTATCTCCAGCTGGGGCTGCTCCATGTGGGGTGTGTGTCCCTGGATAGTTATTTGGGAATGGGCCTTGGCCAGAGTCTGGGCCACAGCTGGGGCCACACTGGTCGCTTTGGAGTGCTCTCCTCTTACTTCCCAGTGCAAAAAGGAGACAAATGTACCTTGCCCAGGAGAGGCTGGCTGGTGGGAAGGTCACCTTGGGTGATCTTCTGTCCCACCCCTTCACCTACCTATCCTGGGTGCTGGTGGCAAGGCAGGCAGAGAGGGAGCTGCCGGGAGCAGTGAGGGTGGGGCTTGCAGAAGCTGGTGTTGCCGCAAAGGGTGGCTTCAAGGACAAGCCTGTCACCTATTAGACCTCGTCCCAGGAATGGTCTGACCCCGACGGAGCATCCCTGAAGGATCTGCCTTGGAAAAAAGCAAAAGGAAAATGTCTGACGATTTTACCTTAGACTCTGGGCACGGGGAAGGCAGTGGATGTTAAAGCATGGCTCCCAGGGACAGCTGGGCCTGTCAGACTTTCCAGAGTGATCCTGGGGTGCTGAGGTGGGACAGAAGAGCCCCCCTTTTCCTAGCCCCAATGACTCAGCCACTTATCCTAGTCTGTCCTCACGTTTCTGAAGCTGCATGAGAGATAAAGGGAGCTGTGCTGGTCCTTATTCCCTGCCCTTTGCTTTGCCTGTCACCAGGGATGCTGCACTATCCAAACCCGCCTTCGGAGACAGGCGATGCTACCAGCTGCCCCCGGGCGCCAGGGGTCTGGCGATGCGTGCTGTGGTGAGTGAGCTGGGGCTGGGCTGCCCGGGGCAGCACCAAGGGTCATGGGTTTAGGCTGTGGGGACTAGAAAACCCTCATGCGGTGCTTGTCCAACAAGCCTTCAACACTCAGCAGTGCAGCAGGGCTTGGGGAGAGCAAGATCAGGAGTGTTGGAGTTAAAAGGGGGTGGGAGGCACACTGGGTCAAGTGTCTTCCCCTTCCACAAGCAAGAGAAACATAAGGCCTGCCAGCTTGCAGAGAGCTGTCCCCAGCGTGGGCCTGCGCTGGGAGCTGTGGAGCTGGTGACCCCATACCGCACTGTGGCTTGGGGTGTCAGGTCCAGGAACACGCAGCCACCAGCTTTCCCCGGGCAGTGTGTGTCTGCGGAGGGGAGCATCGGCTCTCGCCTGCCGCAGCCCATCCCTGGCTCCTGGGGCCATGAGTGGCTCACCAGACCCTTCTGCAATCCCTCCTGTGAAAACCTACCACCGGGTACAAACTTCTGGGGAAAACCAACTGCGGACTTGCTGGACAATGTTATTCTACTGTGAGCTGCCAGGGTCACGCGCGCGTTCCCCTCGCAGGACCGGGACGTGCGTGAGGGAGCGGACATGCTGATGGTGAAGCCGGGGATGCCCTACCTGGACCTTGTGAGGGACGTCAAGGCTCGAGTAAGCTCCTTCTGCATGGCAGGAGGGCCCTGGGTGTCCCTGGAGGGGGAGGAGAGGTGTGTGTTTGGGACGGAGATCCAAACCGGAGGGGCTGACTGTCAGGCTTGTGTGGGGCTGGGTGCCGGAGCACCTCTGGGGTGTGCGAGGAGGGGACCCCACACACGGGGAGGGGGGTCCCCCCCCCGGCTGACCTCCCTCCCCTCAGCACCCCACGCACCCGCTGGCCGTGTACCACGTCTCGGGGGAGTTCGCCATGCTGTGGCACGGGGCCCAGGCCGGGGCCTTCAGCCTGGAGGCTGCCGTCAGGGAGGCGGTGACGGCCTTCAGGCGCGCAGGTGAGGCGGGCGGCCCCGCGGGCTGCTCCCCCCTCCCCGCCCCTGCCCCCCTGTCCCCCCGTTTCCCCCTCCCGGGCCGGCTCCAGCGTCTCGTCTCTCCGCAGGGGCCGACACCATCATCACCTACTTCGCGCCGCAGCTCCTGAGGTGGCTGAGGGAGGAAGCGGCGGCGGCGGGACGGGCCTGAGCGGGGGGCGGGGCCTGATGGGGGGCGGGGCTTCCGGGGCGGCCGTGGCGCGGCGGAGGTGGGTGCGGGCCGCGCCGGGGTCACCCGCGGGACCGCGCGTGTCCCCTCCCCACGCTGCCGCTCGGCACAGCTGTGGGCCCCCTCGCCGGGTGCATCCCGTACCCCCTGCCCCACGGCACCGTGGGTACAGCCCCAGGTGCGCCCACCACCCCCCCGCCCCCCCCAGCAGACCCAGGCAAGGCCCCGCTGCAGCACCCACGGGCGCGCGGGTGGGTGTGTGTGTGGGCGGGGTGCAGCTGCCCCGGCCTGGGAGACTCTGCACCCTGGGGCTCGGAGCAAGGCATTCCCTCCCCTGCCGTATCAGCGCAGACCCCCCCCCCCCCCCGAGGAACACTGACACCAGTGGGTGTGATGTGGACATAGTGCTGGTGCCCACACCCCTCGGATACAACTGGCGGGAGCCACACTCTACTGACTCGCTCCCAGCAGAGCACCTGGCTTTCACCTCCCCGGTTTAGGTTCCCTCAGCCCCGAGCCTCACCGCAGCCATGCTTAGGCTCCGCTTCCTCACGTGGGACGTGAAGGACACGCTGCTGCGGCTGCGGCAGCCGGTGGGCGAGCGCTACGCAGCCGAGGCCCGGGCCCACGGGGTGTGGGTGCAGCCGGAGGCGCTCGGTCGGTCGTTCGGAGAGGCGTACGATGCCCAGAGCCGGCACTTCCCCAACTACGGCCGGGGCCAGGGGCTCAGCTCCCGGCAGTGGTGGGTTGACGTTGTGAAGCAGACCTTCAGGCTCTCGGGAGTGCGCGAAGACGGAATCCTAACACTGATGGCGGAAAACCTCTACCGTGACTTCTGCAGCGCCGGTAACTGGGAGGTGCTGCCGGGAGCCAGCGAGACCCTGAGCCAGTGCTGCCAGCGCGGCTTCCGCATGGCTGTCGTCTCCAACTTCGATAACCGGCTGGAAAACGTCCTCTCCCAATGCAACCTGCGGCACCACTTCGAATTTGTCCTCACCTCGGAAGATGCGGGCTTCGCCAAGCCGGACGGGAGGATTTTTGAGCAGGCCCTGCGCCTCAGCGGGGTCCCCCCAGAGCAGGCAGCTCACGTGGGAGACGACTATACCCGGGATTACCGGGCAGCCCGAGCCGTGGGGATGCACAGCTTTCTGCTCCGGGCGGCCGGACAGGACAAGGAGCCCGAGGTGCCCCCTGAACACCTCCTGCCCACCCTCAGCCACCTCCTGGCTCTGATTGAGAAGGGATAGCTGCGTTTCGGAGGAGGAGCAGCACTGATTCTGAGCAGTGAAACCAGTCCTGGCGTGGGATTTCTTGCTGCTGGCTGGGGAGGGAAAAGAAGCGAGTGCTTCTGAGCACAGGGAGCAGTGCTGCCTGTGGAGCAGGAGGGGTGTTAATGAAATAAAACATATCTGATGCTCAGCAGTGCTGCTGATGTCTTTCATAGCTCTAAAAAACTACGGAAGAGGGTTAGGGGTGGGGTCTTCTTGTGGAGCTGGAGATAGGGTCAAGCTGCACTCCAGAAGGCTCATCCTGGCACGAGGGATGGAGGCAGACACTGAGGTTTATCCCTTCACCCTGGGGAGGGGCTCGAGCATCCCCCCTGTGCAAGCACAGCTGGGGTTGGTCCTGGCCCAGGGAAGGTCTGCACCCAGGAAACCCACCCACAGGCCCTGCGTGCCTCGGTGTACCCCAGGTTTGCCACTTAACCAGCATCCCCCCCCTTCCTGACAGCAGTGGCCAAGAGGCAGCTGCAGGCCTCCTGCTGTGGGCAACACAGTCGGGAGTTGAGCAACTTCACTTAATTTAATATATTGCTAATTAACAAACTTTACTGATTTGGGTATTGAGAAATAAAGATGACAAATTTTAAACAGGGAAACACTTCTCGTGCCCTCCTCCCTGGCTCACCGTCAATCCAACACCTCTCCTTCCTCACTGCCTAACATCAGTTCCCCATGTTTTTGCCACGTTACACTCAACCCCCCACTCCCTTTGGTGAGGTGAGGAGCAGCTCAGGTTAGGTTTCCTTCTGCTGCTCCTTGCTTCTTACTCCTCTGCTCTGACATGGGCTCCTCCATGGGCAACAGCCCCTCAGGGATGCCCCTGTCCCAACATGGGTCCCCCACAGGTGACAGCCCCCTGCACTGTCATAGGGCAGCTCCTCCCAGAAGTGTCTCCAGCTGTGTCCCAATGATGTCCCTTTCTACATGCCTCCTCCCTGCTGTTTCTCCAACCACATCTCTTAGTATTTCTCCTGTTTTCTAAAGCCCACCATGAGACTGGAAAGCTGCCCTTGGTCAGAGAGGAACTATATAATTCACCTAAAAGCAGCTGGCAGAGCCAGGCATTACCCTGACCCCTCGCTGCGGCACGGCAGACACAGGGTAGGTGTAGCCTCCAGGAAGAGAGGAAAGCTGCCGTAAAACATGTGTAGAACAGATGTGGTCGGAAGGCAGGTCTTGGCTGAACACCAGTGTACACAAGCCAGTAGCTCTGCCTGGGCTCCTTTCCCCAGTAAAGGTACTGTATAGTGTATATACATTCACTGTATATACAGTTATACGTTCACCCCCCCAGTGAGCGCAACGCCTCGCTCACTGGACAAGGGAGATGCTCTGGTGCGCCACGGCAAAGACGGGATAGAGGGGCTCTGCGAAGGTCTCCCTGTGGGAGAAGAGGATGGTGCAGGAATCGGGGTCATAAAAGAGCACCTCACCTCCTGCAAAGTCAACCAGCACCCCGATCTCGGCCGGAGACTTGATCAGCTCCACCGCCTGCGGCTGCCCGGCGTGCAGGAACCTGAACTCCTTGTCGTAGCGTGAGAAGACCCAGGAGGCAGTGTTGAAGCCCAGGCGGGCTTCGTTGCCAGACCCCTTCCGTGGCAGGGAGCTGTAGCAAACCCCCAGCTTGTAAGCACAGCTCTTCTCCACGCTGATCTTCCACGCACAGACCCCCGAGTGGAAAGCCACAGTAGCCAAAGCATTGGGCCAGTGGTCAAACCGCTCGGGGCAGTCCAAGTCCACCTTTGCTTTCTTGGGGTTGAAGGTCAGGGTTTTCTTGTCTTCCAGTAGGCTGAGGTGGGGGCTGACAGTTTTCTCATCGATGTGAATCTCCTGTGAGCCTGCAAGAGAAGCCATGCGGTGAGCACCGACTTGGTGGCTCCCACCTGAACTACCCAAAGAAGTCACAGCTATCAGAAACACAATTGCAACCGCCTTTTCCTCGCACATCATTCCTGCAGACCCATCTGCTCCCCTGGGGTGACACAGTGTCAGAGGCTCGGGCTGGGTGCCAGCACAGCAGCTCTCAAGCCAGGGCCAGAACAATCCAGGGACTCAAAGCCCAGACTTCACCAGACACCCCTCTACTCTTGCACTGAAAGTCCTGCAGAGTCAGAGACTCGTCTTATTCTGACCCTGGCATGAATCCCCCCAAAACAGAACTCAGCAGGTTTGGTTCATCCTTTCTTTTGGGAGAGATGCAAACCTCAGCCCCTGTCCCTTCCCACCCCCACTGGGGGTGAGCAGGACCTGACTTCTCCCCCAGCTGGGTTGAGCCAAAGGCCTGGGCAAGGACAGCAAGGCTGTTTGCAGAAAACCTGCAAAGCTGGAAATACAGGAACAAGGAGGAACAGAGAGGGCTGGGCAGGGGAAATCCCTTTCCTCCTATGAAGCCCAAGTCATTAATCAACCCACCCTGATCGTGTTTGGAGCAGGGGAAGGACATGGCACCAGGCATTAGAGATGAGCACAGCCGTGACTTGGCTCGGTTTTGCTGTGAATTTAAGGGGCTGCCCTTGTGCCCCAGCACAAACCCAGCGAGCTGCAGCCGGGGTGAGCGCCAGGCTGGCCAGGGGACGCCTGCTCCACTCCAGAGCCGCGGGCTGGCAGCAGCCAGCACGGCTCACCCTGCCCTGCCCCACGCTCCCCCACGGGTCTGCCGGCCGATAACTGCACGACTGCTTCCCTCGCCCTGTAAATTCACTAAGCAAAGAGACAAGGCTGATGCCCAGCTGACTCAGCTGCTCCCCTAGGAATATCTACCTGCAGGTGCCCCTCCTTTGCCCTGCCTTCCCCCACCCTCACTTCATTTTAAGTCTTACACCGCCACAGGAACAAAGCTGGAGCAGGTGAGTCATCTTCTCTCCCAGCCCTACCGCCTGCAAGAGCTCCACCATGTCATGCCTGCTCCCGCCGTTTCCCAACCACCCTCTGCTCAGCATCCAGCACGAGGCAGGATGAGGCCCTTAAAGAATCAAACCATTACGCTGCACCCTGAACAGGGTCATCCTGGAGCCTGACCTGCTCCAGCACCTACGTGGGCCCAGGTCAGCACCCCTGCTCAAGGGGTTTCCTAGAGCTGCACTTGCCCTGGCACTCCCTGGCAGGAGATGAACCCTGACTGAATTATCAGTTTGCACAACGTGGAAGTGCCACGCACACTTGCACACCAGGTGGAAGCTATTGAGGGCAACAGTGAGCAGAAGAAGGAGCTGAAGACAGCACCCCCTTCCAGCTGGAGCAGACAACCTCATTCATTTGATGATTTATTTCACTGAAAAGCAGCCAAATGCTTCCCAGAGACTTGGCCCACCATGCCGTGCCCTCCGTAGGTCTCCGTAGCTGTATTTGCCCACGCTGCTTATTCGTAGCTTGACTTCCCAGGAAGCCAAACACTGCTACAAAATCATAGAAAATGAAGCAGTATGAGACTTTATCTCCCTCTGACAGAAGAAGGGAACTAAACTTCATAGTGTGCAACACCCATCTAACCTAGGTACAGGGCTGCATTCTAGTGTTCATGTACAGGGATCATCTGCACGAGGAAGTACCACCCTGATGACATCCATGTAGCTTTGTTGTGGAATTATGATTTCAGGGGAGCATCTGAGGGAGGGGAAGCACTGGCAGAGTAACAGTGGAGTAATTCAGATTAGCAAATTTTCCCACACAGACAAGTGTTTTGTCATGATTAAATCTGCCCTCCGGATATTCCCATAGATTCTGGTGAACAATTCCACAGGGAATTCATCTCACCCCAAAATCTTTTTTCTCTGTGTACAGCACCCATCGGACTGGCCTTGACACTTTAGAGAGACAAGGGATGCTGAGCAGGTAAGTTAACGTCTGTCAAGTACATATGTTAGATGCAGCACATTTTTCTACTTTTAAAAATCCATGTTCCCATGTCCAAACTCACACATCTGAAACTAAAATCCTCGTAGCTAGATTTAGGCACCAAAGTAGAATCCAGACACAGCCTGGTCCCTGGGGCAGAAGGAGCAGCTCAACATCTCAGCCAGCTGGGACAGCTTCACTCGGTGTCACCCCTGCAGAGCCCTCCACCAGGTCTCCAGCCGCCATCCCCACTTACCTGCCCCCCGGCAGGACCAACACGGGTGGCCATGAACTGAGATCCCTCCCAGAACAGTGCCAGGAGATTTACATCATCTCTTGGCTTAAGGAAGAAGCTGCCAACCCCAAACGTAAGCGATACAGAAACCTGTATGCCAAGTGAAGACATCAAAGTAATCGTGTTTATTTTTGAGAGTGAAATGGAGGTTCTTTTGCCTGCTGGTTTCCAAGTTTTTGAGAGGCTATGAGGCAAACCATCAAGGCTAGGAATTTACTTTTTTCAAGCAAATAAACAAGATTGCCCCCTGTTCAACTGGCTTTGGGAGCAGGGATCACCAAGTGAAACATAATACTACTGTGTCGTAATGAAAGCTAGGACCACTGCAGTTAAAATTAAATCTCTAAGGCTTGCTCTTGGGTGGACAACGGACTAGTGAGATAAGCAAGGACATGGCAGGGATCCTCAGCATGAAATAATGACATGTTATATGTAACCACAAAAAAAAAAAAAAAAAAAAAAAAAAAAAAACAACAAGCCAGAGTGTAATAACAGCACCAACAGACCGACTACTAGGACTGAATGCCTTAGAGTCGTTACATTTGATGAGGATGCTACTGGGAAAGGAATCCATAAAAACACCATGTCACAACAAAGAGAATTAGAGAAAGTTTTCCTGCCTGATTTGACAGCTCTGAACATCTGCTGGGAACCTGCTCAACTTTGCCAATGTACAACTGCAGGAATATGCATGACTGACAGCACTCAAAGACTCAAAAGAGAGGGAAATTAATCACAAAGGACAAGCAACACCAGAGTTTGCAGTAGAACAAACAAATGACAGTATTGTCCGGTATGCACTGATTCTCAAGCTAATACTGGAAAACACAAGAGCAATAAAGCCAGAAACACATACCTTGGAGAAGGACCTGGAAACAGGGAAAAACTGTGAACTACTCATCAGCATCAAGAGCCAGGTGAGAAAAATCAAAGGTTCATGCAAAAGCTTTGGGAAGATGACCCCAGGGATTGTTCATGAGGTGGCACATGGGACATGTTTTCAAATTGTGAAGGATACTGCCACCTTTGAGGAACAAAAAGTACATTTGAAATGCTCTAATGACGGTCTGGAAGCAAGAGTAAAAGCAAACATTTCACAATCAGCAATTCAAGCGGATCACAGCCAGAAGAAGAACGTCTCTCCCTGCTCAAACCAACACCAACCTGATAAACCTGTGCCCAGAGCACATCACTGGCCTGACAAACACCTCCGGTGCAACCTCAGCTGTACAGCAAGAGCTGAACCAGATGACAAATGTTTTTAAAACCACCAGCTCGTGCGCAGTCACAATCTCAGCTTATGATCAGAAAGCTAGAGCATTCACTCTCTTCTCAATCCAGCATGTCAGAGCGTCTCACAGACACCACACAGATGAGCTCACCCTCTGTTAAAATCACCAGCAGGCCAATGCTAAACATGGTAAAGAGGAATTTCTGTGACAGAGATTCCTACGGCAGCATCAGCTTCACTGCTGTCACCAAGTGGCCCAGGAAAGAGCAAAAGAAACCAAGTGAGGTTAATCAACAGGGTTGATCAAAGGCAGAGTCTTTTCAAACCCCTGTTCTCTTAGCCACAACCAGCTGCTTTGAGCCCCTGTCCCACCCCCCAAACCTCCTACAGCTCCTGCTGCCCCCAGCTGGGGGGGGTCCAAGCAACTATCAGGGGCTGGGCCAGCAGAGGAGGGCAGGATGCTCCATGTCCTGGGCAAGACACAGCATAAGGATGTTTAGACACAGCATCAGGCTGGTTTTTTTGGCACAACACAAATGAGCACACAGGAATCCCCAGAGCGTGTGAGACCCAAGCAAGACACTGACCTGCAATGCAGCAGAGAACAGCAGAGGCCCATAGTCGATGCAGCAGTGGACTCTGAACACAGGTCTGATTAAAGTTTAACTTCGGGGACTCCTGCGGCTCTAAGATTCCCTCCGCCACCTCTGTCCTAGCAAAGGAACACAAGAGTTATTTCAAAATACCATGATTTATCGACCATAGCTGGAGGTGTTTAAGATCATCAGGAAGCATGACAGAAATATGAGCTGGAACAGTTGCAAGAGGAGCACTTGCTGCAGAGAAACTGCACTGGGGGTTTCTGGACAAACTCTCCTCCCAAGCGATACTTTCGGTTGGCTTTGATTACAGTCCCTTCTGAAAGGACCTCAGTGTTTCAAAATACAATCCCAGCAGCCTGAGTCAACAGCCGCCTCACTCAGCAGACACAGATTAAACACGTCTGAGAGCAGCCATCAAGGTACAAGAGGAGCACAAAGAACGGGCTGCAGTGAGGGAATCAGATTTCCCTCTTTAACGACAGAGGCTTGCTGTTAGAGCAAAGGGGGATACAACAGGCGAGCAAGCTGGGACTCCGTGTTTCATACAGCACAGCAAGGAGATGGAGGATTTGCTGGGTTCCCGTGGCCTGCAGTACACATATGAACTCATAGTTGTAAGTAAAGGCTCCGGCACTGGCTGCTGATGATGTGCTGTGACCAATTTCTTACTCTCTACAGGCAGGCTCCAGGCAAAAATACTCCTGAAAGCCCTCTGGGTAGCAGAGCCCAACCAGTGCTCACTAGCACCCTTGCAGCAGCCACAGAAATAAATGCCTGTAAAAATGCAGCCCCCAAGGCACCCACCACCTTCTCAAGGAAGGGCAGCCCAGCGTTACTGACGATGACTATCAGAAATGCCGACACCTGCACTTGGTTCTCCCCTCCGTGCAATCTCTCCGTTGGGGAAGGAGGCAGCACAAGTGCAGAGCCTGGGTGTGCCGCCCCTCTGGGTGATGCTGTGCCAGCAGCCCCCCAGGCATGGAGCACACCAGCTTTCCAGGTGGACAGTCCTACCTCCCACCAACAGGCCAGCAACAGGCTTGCTCCATCTGCCAGGGAGCCCTGTGGAATTTACTAAGGCGCTGGAGAAGGTCACCCATAAGCAAGGGCCAGCACAACTGGCAATGCGTCTGGGGAGATGTTGCACATGGAACACTTCTAGGTGCCAAGACTTCTCTGTCTTGAGCTGCAGCGCAGCATGTGAAGCAGAGACAAGTGGCCATGCTGGCATCCTGGTGCTCTGTCCTTGTCCTCAAGAAAAGCAGCGCGAGGGAGGAAAGAGGGGTGTCACCTGCTGCCTGAGCAATGGCATGCTGCTCTCAGCGGGAGGGAGCCGTGGAGGGTGCAGGCAAGCTTGGGACAGGGGTCTGGAAAAGGACCGGGAGCAGCCGGGTACTAACCTCTCAAAGATCTCTTGTTCTGCACACTGGGGACAAAGAGAGGAAAGAGTCATCACAGCTGAAATCCCCACAGATAAAATCCCAGACACAGGCTGGGACACAGCAAACCCGGGGCCCAGGGAGCACTGTTCTCCTTCCTGACCCAGAGAAGCCACTCCTCACCCCAGTGCTGGCCCTGGGGAGCAGGGGGAGCGTCCAACATCCATCTTCTTCAGCTGCAGCACTTTCCACTCCCTGACTCAGAAAATCAGTGGGAATGGCTGAGGGCGATATGTCTTCTACATCTAGCTAGGGGTAATGTCCATGCCACCAGTGGGACGGGGTGGCTGGGTGACAAATAGCTCAAGAAGGGCATGGGAGCACCCCGACAGAGCCTGCCACCGCTCTGCTGCGTGTGCAAGCACTGTGAGAGCTGACGACTGCAAGTACAGCTGGAGTGTCTGGCACAGGGGAAACGTGGGAGAGCTGGGGCAGGTGGAAAATCTCAGACCCACGAAGCACCAGCTCTGGCTCCATGCCCTCTGATAGACACCAGCCTGTCTGCATCTGGGAGCTCTCACTGCTGCACCCTGCCTTGCCCAGAATGTGAAAACCCCAGCCCTGAGGTCCCCCCTCCTTCCCCAGCCCATTAGGGCACGCTGCAAGAACATCCTGTGCTTGCAGCAAACAACCCCCAAAGCTTTCAATAAGGGGTGAAGCAGCAAAGCATGTGAGCCAAGAGTCAGATAACCTCACAATCAGTCCGTCCCACCTTTTTCTGTACCCCTGGCCTTGGTGTGTTCTCAAGGTACATCCCAACTAGCAAAGTGGTAGAAAAATATTTCATCCCTGCTCAAACACGAGCTGCAGTGTGCTCTGTGTGCTTTTCACCTTCCTGTGACAGGACACGTATTGATTCCTGACAGACCCAAATTCCAAAGCCAGTGATCCAAGGTGGAGAATGTATGATCCCTATTTCCCCTCCACGACGTGGCAAAAGGAGAAATTGAGGGTCTCGCTGTTTTCTGCCACAGGCATCTGAAGCATCTTGCTTTCCAACCTCTGCTCTCTACAGTGATGCCACAGCCCAACCAGATGAGCTGCTGCAGCAGGACAGAAGCTGCATTTCCCAGCAAAGGAACAGCCATCTATCTTCTGTCTGTGGGATCAGTTCTGTTTTCCAAGCAGAGCTGCTTCCCGCCTCTTCACAAAGTTAACATGGCAAGCAGAGGCTAAGTGCAAGGTGCTTCAATGCCTACTCGCTAGCATCTAAAATGAGAGGAATTGCGTGGGTAAATCGAGACAATTGAATGGCCAGGAAAGGAACTGAGCAAAGGGAAGCATGGGCTGCTTTGCATGGTAAATATCCCAAACAGAGGTATGCCAGACAACAGAGCAGACCTGCAAGAAAATCTGCAGGTGTTCCCAAGGGTCACGTTTTGAGTAAAACTAGACATAACACTAGAAAACTGGTGGCCCAATTGACTGCTGTAAGAGCAGCTCTGGATCCATAGATGTCCTGAGCCAGCAGCTTCAAGACGAGAGTTTGAAGTTCTGAGCTGGGGTGGTTCTGAACTTCACGGCAAAAAAAAAGCAGAATCAGGAAGAGCAGATGCTCTAGGAACCACTGAGAAACCACAGGAGCTTGTCAGGGCCAGGTGAAGGAGGTTCCTTGAGCTAGACCTGCAAACATAGGTCCTGTCCAACTCTGCCTCCTTCCTGTCAGTGCAGCAAGCTGCTCAACGCTGTATTTAAGTCCCCAAATATCCATGATAAAAAGTCTAGGTCACTTCTGGGCTGACTGCCCTGTCCCTCGGTACAAGGAGCAGTACTCACCACCAGGCCCTGGTCGTCCAGGTTGGTGATCATGTCCACCAGGTATGTGCGGAGGGCAGCCAGCTTCTGCAGAGCCTCAGTCCAGTGCACCCGCTGGGTCAGGATGCTCTGGTGTGCCCGCTCCTCCTCCGTGTGCACCTTCTCCAGCAACCGCTGTTCTTCATTTTCACACGCGTTCCCCACGAAGATCAGTCTCTGGATTACCAGCTCCCGTGCTGCGTTGGCTGCGTTCTGCCAGAGCAAGGAGAGAGGAAGAAACATCAGCCTTGCTTCATCCCCAACAAGATCACCAACCGCTTCTGCCAGCTTTCTGCAGGCTCAGCTGTTAAGATTACTCTGTTAAGTGAGCCCACACAGTATTCATCATGATGCAAGCAGAGGTAAGCAGGACAACCAGTCCCAAACCCGCCTACTGCCTCCAGGCCTAACCGTGGTACCTAAGTGACAGCCTGCAAGGGACCAGAGTCCCATCCCTCAGCAGATCTTCCTGGATTCACTAGTAGCTGGAAACAACCACCATGAGAACTGCCTTTTGTCCTTGGTGGCAGCAAAACACAAAAAAATTCAGAAATCGTTAAGACTGGTCCTAGTGGGATGTTTAATGGCTGCAACACTAACACCAAGAAATTTGTTGTTCGTGTACATTTTTTGGACAGATGAAGCAGGAATCGCAGGCACACCCTGGCACGCCACTTGCACAAGCTGTGGAGTCGGGGGGGGGGGGGACACAAACCCCTGCACACCGACAAGCCCCCCTCGAGCTCAGCATCTCCCCAGGGGAGCGGCGAGCCCGCGGGACCGGCTCCACACTGAGCTGGGAGAAGGGACAGGGACTTACCAGGACGCCCCGGTCCTTGGCGGGCAGCACCTGGTCCACGTGCCGGGCGATGGCAGCGCTCTGCAGCTGCAGCCGCTCGCACCGGTCCACGATCTTGTTCTGGAACGCAGAGCGGCGGGCAGCGCGCAGGGCGACAGTGGCCCCCAGCCCCCTGCCCAGACAGACCCCACCGGGCCCCCACCCGGCCCCACAGCCCTCAGGGTCCTCATGCACCACCCCACAGAGAGCCCCCTTCCCCACAGTGGGCCCCTCACAGCCCCACTGCGAGCCCCCGTTCCCACAGGGGACCTCTCATGTGGCCCCACACCCTGCCAGTTCCCCATAAAGAGTCTCCCCCCACCCCACGGGGGACCCCACACATGTCCCTACACACCACCAGGGACCCCCACATCCTACGAGGCACCCCACAGCAAGCCCCCCATCCCCACTGGGGACCCCATACACGGCCCCACACCCTACCAGGGACCCCCACACCCTGCTAGGCACCCCACAGCGAGACCCCATCCCACGGGGGACCCCACACACAGCCCTACACCCCACCAGGGACCCCCACACCCTGCTAGGCACCCCACAGCGAGCCCCCATCCCCACGGGGGACCCCACACACGGCCCTACAACCCACCAGGGACCCCCACACCCTGCGAGGCACCCCACAGCGAGCCCCCATCCCACGGGGGACCCCACACATGTCCCTACACCCCACCAGGGACCCCCACACCCTGCGAGGCACCCCACAGCGAGCCCCCATCCCCACGGGGGACCCTCTGAGCATCTCCGCACCGCACCAGGGGCTCCGCAGAGAACCCACCTCCCCACGGGGGGCCCCCCACACGGCCCTACACCCCACCAGCGAGACCCCCACACACACACACCAGCACTCCCCACGCGACTCCGGGCTGAGGCGCGGCCCCGCTCCTCCCCCGCCACTGGCAGCCCCACACGCCGCGGGCCCCGGGGAAGGGCCCCGGCCCGAGGCTGCGGCGCCCCCGGGGACCGGGCAGGATCCCGCTCCCGCTCCCGGCCCCGCTCCCGCTCCCGCTCCCGGCCCCGCTCCCGGCCCCGCTCCCGCTCCCGCTCCCGCCCCGCTCCCGCTCCCGGCCCCGCTCCCGCTCCCGGCCCCGCTCCCGCTCCCGCTCCCGGCCCCGCTCCCGGCCCGCTCCCGGCCCCGCTCCCGCTCCCGCTCCCGGCCCCGCTCCCGCTCCCGCTCCCGCTCCCGCTCCCGGCCCCGCTCCCGGCCCCGCTCCCGCTCCCGCTCCCGGCCCGCTCCCCGCCGTCGCTCACCCGCAGGTCCGCCGCCCGCTCCGGCAGCGGCCGCGGCCCCCCGCCCCGCTGGGCCATGCTGCGCCCCGGCACCTGCCGCGGGGGCGGCGGCGGCCCCGCCCGGGCCGCGCACAGCGCTCCGCCCCGGCCGCCGCCGAGGAGCCGGGCGGGACGGGACGGGACGGGACGGGACGGGGCGGCGGGGCCCGGCCCCCGGTGAGTGCAGGGCGGGGGCCGGGCCCCACACGGTGGGTGCCCGGGGCTGGGGCTGGGCCGGTCACCCCGTGTCCTTGTCGTGGGGCTGGGACCCATATTGTCCCCACACCCTTCCCGGGGGCTGCCCCGTAGCTTTCCTGTGGGGTTGCCCCGGCTGTAGGCACCCGAATTGTCCCCACACCCTTCCCGGGGGCTGCCCCAGCTCTAGCGCCCCGGGCTGCACCCATATCCCCACACCCGTGGGGCTCCCCCATCTGCAGGGACCCGCCGTGCACCCATGGGGCCACCCCCAGCTGTAGGGACCTGCATCATCGCTGCGGGGTCACCCCCGGCCACAGGGACTCGGGGCTGCCCTGTGCCCTCCCCAGAGGTGGTTAACCGCCCCTCTTCTAAGGGATGTCTAACACCCCGTGGAAATGGGGAGAAAGCACTGCTGTGATTTCTGTGCCCACTGCTGTGGATATTGTCGTTTCTTTAATCCATGGTACGGATTTCACTGCGGCACCTGGACAGGCTTAGGCAGCAGCGTGGGTTATTTTTTAAAAACGATTTAGAAAAAAAAATGTTTTTGATTTCTGTCAAGCAATGCATCTGAGGGGAAGGAAGGCCAGGAGATCCTCCAGCACGAAGGAGGTGTAGCTTTGTATGGATCAGTTGCTGCAGGATCCCTGCGTTATGAGAGCTTTATGATGGACCAGGTTCCTGATAGACGTGTCGGGAACCCTGCCAGATGGTAAAACCTCAGATTAACATCCTGCCTGAGCAGCTACTGTTCTCGTTCAGGATTCAGAAAAGTCTACTCTTTTTTGCAGTGAGCAAGAGGCAGGAGAATGCAGTTAGACAGAGGATTGACCTCCTGCCTTCCTTGCAGCCTCCCGCCTTTCCCGGCAGCTCTCTGCTGTGATCCAGCTCGGTTTGAGCTGATGTGCGGGTAGGGATGATTGCATGTGTACATTAAGCGCATGAGTGGGGAAACTAACTGCTGGTTGGGAAACAGAGTAATTGTCATAATTAAAAAAATCAGAATTTACATCTTAGCTTTTTCCTAGAATCTTGTTTTGCAGGAGAAACAATTTCCAGAGTTCTGCCATTGCCAAAGAAAAATCACCTTTGTTCCTAATGTACTGAAATAATTTGGACACTTGGCCTGATTGAAAGAAGTAAATTGCCGAATTGTCACTGCCCCTCAACTGTGAGATATATCATTCTTCACATTCTTTTGAACGTGCAAACTCGTGGATAGAACAGGGGGAGATTAGCTGGGTATTACTAATTGCTAATCACAAAGGCTGGCAGGGTAAAATTAGAAAGAGAATGCTTTGTAGAAATCCAACCCCTCTTGCTTAGTGCTTCCAGTATTTGGTTTTCAAGTTTTTGTGGGCAGAGCCTTAAAGCAGGTTTTCTTCTTTGCTGGAAGATCTTGCAGGTGGGTTTTTTCCCTGATTTTCATTAGCAAAATACTACTGACCCAGAAGACAGGAATGCTAACATAGACCTAGTTAGTACAGGCTAAATCCAATTAGGATGTCTTGAGCTATGAAGCAATCAGTTATTCTACGTGGCAATTCACTGTCATTGGAACTGGTTTCTGCTCCGTCTGTGAGCCGTGAGGATAAAAGGGAGAGATGCTGCCCCGGCCCGAGCCCTGCTCTGCCGGGGGCTCCTCCACCCAGACGGGTGCTCGCGTGGGATCTGGCTGTCGTGATGCTGCTTGTGAGGGGTGCCCTGGGCCAGGGCAGGCTGCTCTCAGCCTGCACAGCAAGTATGTTTTTTTCTGAATGCATCTGAGTGATCAAGATGGTCTTATCTAGCCTGGACCTGGGGTTGGAGTTTGGACATAGAAGTGGCTGTTCTCAAAATGTTCCTCAGCCTGTGGAAAGACCGCTTCAAGCTTTAAATCAGGCTGGTCCAATTAAGCTCGGGCTGCCTGTGAGTGCGGTTATCTTGGTCTAAAGATACCGTCCCACCAGCTGGCTGTATGAACTTCAGTCTGAAGGTGTTTGCAATCACCAGTCTGGAGATTGGCATCTCTGGGAAATATGGAAGCCAAGAGCAGATACTGGAGTAACAGGAGGAGTAAGGCACTAGGAGAATTATAGGCTGCAGCTCCACCTCTATTGTGGCCTCACCAAGCTTGGCTATTTTTAAAGCTCAGCTGTAAGGTCCCAGTAACCTCACCTCTGAAGCTGGCTCTGCTCTAAGCAAAAGGTTCATCTAGGGAGTTCCAGATGTTCCCTCCTCTGAGGTTTTTCCTATTATTCTAAATTAAGTTAAAATGTAGATACTGTGTTATCAGCACCTTAACCCATATACGTAACAAGCAGAAACCTCTCTGGATTCCCAGTAATGCTGCAATTCCTCACCCACAGGTCTTGTCCCGGCAGCCAGTGCCTGAGGTGCTGATGTGATGCTCACCAGTGCTGGCTGCAGTGGGACCCGTGCTTGTCAGCAGGGCTATGGGGAAACTCCAGAGTAAAATCAGCTTCCATACCTCCAAATACAGGTAAAACAACCCCAAATGATTATGTCTTAAGTTAATAAATCAGTTATGAGAGTGAATAGAGAACAGCAAATGAACAGAGAATATAACAAGCATGTGGTTTTAGTTTCATTTTTGAAGGTATGAATCATACTTTCATTTTTGATCCTTGCTTCTAAAGTCTGCTCAGTTTCTTTGGGGGACTGAAATCCAAAATGTAGCCAAGCGTGTAAACGTGGCCGGTGGTTGTGCTCTGTGATGGCTAAGGCAGAGCTCTGAGGGCTAACAGCTCCAGGGGTGGCCTAGATATCCAAACCGCTTCGTTGTCTCTTCAGAGACAGTCATCAGCTTTCATTGGCAAGATGGAATAATTTGGTATCGAGCAGCAAGGTGGGCGATCTCTGCCTGGAGATCAGCTGAGAGCACAGAGTGGCAGCAGGGGGGACTCGATGTGCTCGGCAAGGCTGGCGTCAGAGCAAAGAGCAGCAGAGCCTGAAAGGTGTTAGTGGAAGTGGAGGCTGGTAAGATCAAAATTTCTTTTCTTCTTTGTACCGGCATGGAGTGAGCAGCTCTAGGGGTGGAACAGGTCTACTCTATCTCACCTAGTCCAGCAGATGCATTTGTCCATTTGCAGCTTCTCTTTGGCTCTCCAAAGGCAGATGTTGTCACTCTCCAGCCCAGCCAGTGGTGCCATCCCCCAGACCTCGGTGGCACTGGGGAACGGCACCCCGACTTTGCTTTAAAGCGCCCTGTGGCTCCCGCTGCTCTCTCTGCTGCTGCAGGGCCGATGGCTCCGTGGAAGGGACGGGACCTGCCGGAGCCGTTCCGCAGCACGGCCCCCTGCACGCCGGTGCCGTCACTTCTGTGGCTGCTCTCAAACCAGACCTCTGCGTGTCAGGAGGAAGCGATAAGGTGAGGTACCCCTCGCCACAGGGCACAAAGCACAGTCACAGGTTAGGAAAACTAGGTTTAAATGTGAGCTTCAAACATTTCCATCAATGGTAGCAACTTTGTCAGTTCCTGAATTTAGAAAAAAAAGAGATGAGCTTTGAGTGAGGGCACATACTGAAGCACAATGAATCAAATTGTATAATTTCTCCAGAGCTGAGGTCACATCAAATGCTTTCACCCAGGCTTGGAATCACTGGACTGGCCCTTATGTTACCTGGCAATGGACGGGCTCTAAAGACAGTTGTGTGTGCTGTAGGAGCTCAAAACCAGAAGAACCCGTTCCCTCTCCAAGCCTGGCCTGTGCACGGGGGGCTCGGTGTAATGTAACCAAGAACACACATAACCCTCCTTCACCAGCTCTCCTGCTGCCACGGCTGATTGCCTCTCCCTGCTCCTCCGCAGAGCGTGGCTGTCTGCAGCTGGAGGTCCGGGGCTCTGCTGCGGCGCTTCGACGGGCACGAGCGGGAGGTCACCAAGGTGAGCGACAACCGGTCGCGCGTGGTGGGGTCTCCTCTACTCTTACCTGTCAGAAACTGGAGAACCAGGAATGAGGGAGCAACAGTTTGTCATCCACAGGACTCTTGCTTTGCTCCATCAGAAAGAGAGGCTGGGGTATCAGCATGTGTTAGGTTTTTCCCAAGGTCCCAGCTGATACTTTGCTGTCCAGGGAAGCAGCATGGAGTGGTTGCATCCAGGCTGAAGAGGGCTCTGGGAGGCTTGGACATGTGCTTATCATCCCCTCCAAGAGACTGTGTAGTAAAAACTCAGGATGCATTACTAGGTTTAGTTTTTGATTCAGAGATGCCATTCACTTTTTCTCAGGTCTCATTCTGCTAGACTCATCATTATTCTACAAATCAGCCATGCTTGGGAACAGCGGGGCTTTAACTTTCCTTCTGGCATCCTGATTACAAAGCCAAACACCCTACTCGGAGGGCAAATGTGCAGGGGTGTGTACATGTGTGCATGGCGTGGCTGGGGCACCTCCGGCTGGGGACAGCCCCCTGGGGCCCCTGTGCTGTGGGCATTGGAGGCATGAAGGCGGCTTCGTTCATCCCAGTGCTCAAAGCAACCATGCACTGGGCTCACACGGGCTTTTAAGGGAGTTTTACCCATAAAATTAATAGTTTCTGAGAACAAGATCCAAGAACACCCATCCACCATTGTTACAACCCAGACGGGGATCCCAGGGAGTCGTAAGGGTTCTGTGACACCCTTGGGTTAAATTAAGGTGAAACGACACCAAATGACCGGTTAAAATGTTTTACTGGTGGTAGAAACAACTTAAACTTGGAAAAGGATAGTAAGCAGTATGGTCTCTTATTGATTATAAGAAAGAAAAGAACGGAAAGAAAAGGAAAGTAGAGAAGAAGAGTCTGGATCACCACCCCGGTTCCAGAGTTGTCTGAGGTGCAGAAATCTTCGGTGGATGCACACACAGCAAAGTTTTCTGTCGCCTTTTAAGTTCATCTTATCAGCTGATCAGCATACTAGACAAAGAGAGGCAGGTATTCCACGAGCTAATTTCCATGAGAGACGAGGAAAAGGTGGAGCATGGGCTCTGCACATGCATTGAGGGGGATGGGGTGCATTAACCCCCTTGTCCAACTGAGTGATCATGCCCCTCTGCCCCCCCCTTTATTTTTATCTCAGTTTTTGCTTAGGTCCATCTGCTGACGGTGGTTTATCTCTCTTATCAATCTTTTACCCCAAACATGGTTTCACTCAGCTGAGCTTGTCCACGAGGCTTTCTGTGCCGATGAATGTTTGAGGCATTAATTCCTTCAGTTCCCTACAACCATCCAGCTCCCTGGTTCTGAGGGGACGTGGGTCCCGCTAGCGGGTCACACACCCTAGTATCTGCCCGACAGTCCCTGCTGTGACACACACAGCCACGACACAGGCTGCAGCAATTGCACTCAGGCTGAGTGGGTTCCCCCGGCCCCGCGGTGTTGGGGTTTGCCTGTGGCTGGGATCTGGCAGAGCAGGAGCAAACAGGAGTCACAGCATGAGCGGTCAGGCAATCCAGCATGTGCACGTCCCGCATGGACAAACGGGGTCTGAAGGTCAGCCTCTCCCCAGCCACACTTCTGCACCCCTTGGGCTCTGACACCACAGCAGGAGTGTTGTGCTGTCCCCGCGCACAGCCGGGCTGGCTGGGGGGGCTGACGGGCTTCTCCCATCTTCTCCTTGGCAGGTCACCTGTGCCCTTGACTCAAACAGAGTCTTCAGCGCATCCCGGGACAAGACAGTGATGATGTGGGAGCCTCACAGGACTTCAGGGCCAAGCCAGCACTTCCCAGGACATGATCTGGTTGTTACTGGACTGGCTGTGAGCCCGGGTGAGGAACAACACGCTCCCATTCCCCAGGGATTTCCCGACAACTTTTGGTGACTTTTATTTTATGATAACGTGTGGTTGCAGATGCCTCCCAGCTGTGCACGGGTTCACGAGACAACACCGTGTGCAAGTGGGACACAGAGACTGGAGAGTGTCTGGGCAGAGCCGCTATCTCCAGGAATCTGGTAGGAGCTGCTGGTTCCTTGCATCCTACCATGGCACCACGCTGCCTGCTTGGTGATTTCGCACATGAAGCCACGTAGAGTGAATTTGCTCTGAGCTTGGTGCTGCAAGAATCCCTTGAGGCACTGCGCAGGTTGCCTGTGCTCCTGGGGAGAGGCTTGAGGCTGGTTACTCTGTTCTCCAGGTAACAACAAATCCAGGAGCACAAAGATACCAAGAGTCATATAGCAATTTATTAATGCTCTAACTCAGAGCTGTTAGGAAGCACATTGTGCAGTGAGGGCTGCATTCCCTTCTGTACCAGCCCAGCAGTGGAACTGGTAGGGATACCATCCTTCTGATGCCCATGGTACCCCTATTCCCATGCTCTTTGTGCTGTTGAGCTGTTGGCACCTCCCTGCCTGCAAATAACCCCAGTAACCACACTGGGATCGAGCCTGGTGGGGGAGCACCACTGGTGGGAAGCAGGAAAAAACTTCAACGTTTCCTGCTCGCAACCCAGCAGGAGGAGGGAGAGGATGGGAGCTGTGTGTCTACAGGTGGACACCAGCCTGAGCTGCACGCAGAGGTGGGCTTCTGCTCATCCTTTCCTCTCTGCAGGTCACACATCTGTGCTGGGTTCCTGGGGAGCCTTACGTCATCCAGACCTCGGAGGATAAAACAATCAGGTAAAATTCTATGTGTGGGCACAGAGAAGGGAGTTACAGCCTGGGGCACATGAGGGTTATGGAAGATGCCAGTGCACAAGGGGATGTTTCTCTGGTTGCTTGTCATGACCACCTGGTCTCCCGTTCCCCACTGGGGTGGCTAGAAGCCACCTTCCAGTGCGCGTGGGGCTTGGAGCGGGGTCTCTTGCCAGAGGGGGACAGTATGGGGACACCCATGGCTGTAAGCAGCGCTGGGTGGTGACTGCAGGTAAAAAGGAGAATTTATTAAACAAAACAAAGCTCAGTACAGCAGCTCTGGCTAGAGATTGATCCAGGACAGATACACGCATGGACAGCGAGAGCTCTGGGAGCTCGGCTTGCAGGGAGGAAGGCGCAGGACTGCCCGTGAGGGGCGGCAGCAAGGGCGAAGCATCAGGGTGCAGCGAGGGTGTGCGGGAGGGCCCGGAGGGGAGCCCGTCGTGGCAGCGATGCATCAGAGTCCCCCTTCCCCGCTCCTGTTCCTTCCAGGCTCTGGGACAGCCGGGAGCTGCAGGTGGCACACGCGTTCCCAGCCAAGAGGCACATTCAGACGTGCTGCGACGCGAGCCGGGACGGGCGGTACTGCCTCAGCAGCAGCAGCGGCTCCGCCGGGGAGGGCGGTGAGGCGACCGTGAGTTTGCTGGGCGGCAAGTCCTGCTTTTTCTAGTTTTCTCTCCAGAGTCCACAGCATACGGTGGAGGGCTCAGAGCTCCAACGATCTGCTTGCTCCCATTGAGTTGGCCTTATGCTGGTGTCACCAGCCAGGGCCAGAGCTTAGTGTCTTCCTGTCTGTCCCTTTGGTAAGTCTTCTGCTCAGAGGATGTCTGCGCAGATATTCCTCTTCATTAAAGCACCGGGGGGTTGTTTCAGTTCAGTAATGGCATCGAGGAGCATGCGGTTCTTGCACAGTCTGTAAGGGACCCCTTGCTTCAGATGTTTCCAAAGCAGGGATTCAGTCCTGCAGGTTCTCAGCCCTGAGTGTGAGCATGAGGAGGATGAGACCATCCCATCCCAGGGAGAGCAGGGCTGAGGACAGGAGCAGGCTGGAGACGTGGCTGTCCGCCCGCACAGTCCTAGCCCATCAGCTCTAACGGGTGTGGGCACACGCTCAAATAGTCACTGATGGTGAAAATCCTTCAGGGCTTGAAGTTCTCCAGGACGGAGCATAAGCAGGGGACAGAGGCAGCAGACATTGCACGCTGAGGGTCGGTGAGGAGCTCTTTATGCAAAACCATCTTCCTTTCTTTGTGAAACAGCTCCATGTTGGCAAGTGACAATAAGGGCCTTGAGCAATAAACGCTGCCTGTTGCCTTGCAGCTGTGGGACCTACGGCAGACGAGGAACCAAGTGCGTGAGTACAAAGGGCATTTCCAGACCACAACCTCATGCGTCTTCCTTCCACGGGGCCCAGCTCTCGCCCCCAGCATTGCCACGTCCTCGTATGACAGCACGGTGAAGGTCTGGGACAGAGACACTGGAGGTAGGGGAGGGTCCTGCCCACTCAGTGTGCCTTGCCCTGGGATAACAAAACTGCTTCCTTCGTTCCTGTCTCCCAGTGGTGATGGGCATGGTGAAGCCTGAAATCTCTGGGTTTTACTCTAATCCAAATGCAGGGCAGGGTGGAGATACGCCCCAGCACAGACCCAGGCCCTTCTGCTTGCCCTCCAGTGAAGGAGGTTGTTTGTCTCCATAACGTCAGAGATGACAGCTGTCCTTCCTAAACTAAAAGGAAGCAATGATGAGATGGCTTTTAAAGATACATAGAAAATAAAAAAGAACAGGGGAACTCCAGGGCTATCCACAGATACGAGTAGAAAGTTATAAAGAATAGAAGTTGTGCTGGAGGATGGAGGGCTGGTCAGCAGCTGCCCTCACTTTGGTCATCCTCTTGAAGGGGAATCGTGGGTGTTTCAGGGTTAACCTTGCTTGCTGGAGGACTTGGTGAGGGCTGAGTCCTCACCTGAGCTGGACACAAAGGCTGCTTACCTGCCAAGCCCCGCTGTAGCCGCAGGCTTGTCTGTACCGCCCTGCACAGAAGGCAGAGACCTCTTGGGAAGCCACTCAGGTTCACAGATGTGCACTGACTGCCACAGAAGTCATCAGCATTAGACACCCCCTGAGGCTAAGCACCTCTCCAGATGCACGCACTTATCACAGGAGGAAAATAGAAACCTGGTGATCTCCCACGGAAAAGCTCTCACCTTGTTTCCCTTACTTTGTCTTTCACCCTGGTGCCTGTGCACACTGAGACGGCCGTGGGGTTGGCAGCAGATTTGCTTTGATCCTATTGCCTTCACAACTGGGTGACCTCCACAGCTGTCAGCCTTCATTCAGCTGCTCTTGGGAGGGTGTAAGTCACCACAAGAGGCAGTTGCCTGTACGGCTGTGGCAAACACAGCTCTGTTAGCAGCTCAGCGTGGGGTTGCTGTCTGCACAAATACTGCCTCAGGGTTTTTTTAATAATAGACGTAAACAGAAGGGCTGATGTGGCACTGGATATTGTAAATCTTATTTCTCTTTCCCTTTTGGAGACTTATCAAAACTGCATGTTGAGTGTAGCACAGCCCTTAGGAAAAATTTTTCTGGAGCACAGGCAATTTGGGAGCATAAGGCCTGTTGGGAATGCCTCCACACAAGCCCTGCAGCTCTGCCCAGTGAGGTCAGTCTGTCCATCCATCCCTGTTTCCTCTCCAGGGAAGGGGCAGAGCCTGACCTCAGCCTGGATCCCCATTAGCTTCCCACTGCCCGACTGGGCAACACACAGCCCCCCGTGGGGCTTACGGGGGTGGGGGGTCTCCCTTCCAGAGGGCACAACCCGCTGCCTCCGGGCGCCGGGACAGCGAGGGGTGCAGCTCACCCGCCTCGGGCGAGCAGACGGACACACGTGGGCAGAGCCAGGAGGTGGGAGGTTGGCGTGGTCGCGTCTCACTTCACCAAACTACGTGTCCCAGGTGACTTCTCTCTCCCCTCCCCAGCACGCCTGGCCACCCTGTGCCTCGAGGGATCGGGACCGCTGACCTCGCTGGCCGTCTGCGACAGCTCCACGCTGCTCTGTGCCACTTTTAACTCAGGAATTCACGTGCTCCGGCTGAGCGACGGTGCAGACCTAGCGCTGGAGGAGGTGGCAGCATTTTGATGGTAGCAAAACTCCAGCAGAGACTGCCCCACGAAGGGCTGCGACTGCCCGAGAGTCTCCCCGACTGCAAGCACCAGACGCTGTGCCTGTACAGCAGCGGAGTGTGACGGGGGGGGGGGGCAGGGGCGGTTGCTGGCTCGCTGGACGTGGGGGGGCTAAGGGAGGAGGAGAGAAGCTGCGAGCAGCCCCGGGCAGCACTGAACAGTGCCAGGGCTGGGACAGGGAATGCTCAGCCTCCTTCCCCTTGCTCCAGTTGAGTGGAGCTGAACACGGCGTGACGGAAACCTGCACTGGGATTTACACCCCGGGAACGACGCGAGTGTAAACACAGAACATTCACTGGTATCCAAAATTTCATCCTAAGCCAGAGAGAAAGGCAGGACCCTGCCGGGCAACTGCTGGGCCAGGATTGTCCCGTGAATGGCAACCTGATGAGAAACACCCTGGGGGGCACCTGTGGGGCTGGGAGCCCCCGCGCAGCTGCCAGCTTGGCCCTGAACTGACGCTTCAGGAGCTGCTTAGGAACCAGCCTGAGCACAGAGCCGGGTAGCAAGGCTTGTAGAAGGGCAGACTGCAATTAGTTTTGTTAGGTGCAATTAAATAGTTTTGTTTGTCGCTGGCCTCTCACCTGGCAGTATTTTCCCTGGGAATAGATAAGAGCTAGCACCCCGCACGTGGCAGATGACACCCCAGGACTTGGGAGGGAGGAGAAAGCCCACACCACTCCGCTAGAAGGAAAGTAACTTGTGAACAGGTTTGGGTTTTATTTCTTAATACACGATCTCCAACTGCAGTGCAAGTGCTGAGAACAGAACCGGGTTCGTGTTCCCAGGGAACCCGGACAGCTGCTCCCCAGCTGACAACGGGCTGATGAATCAGTCTTCTCTTTTCTCCTGAAGGTTTTTTACAGTAGCAGACAGAAATCAAACTGTGTTGCAAAGTACCTGCAATTTCTCTATTTCTTAGTCAGACCCAGAGGCTAGGGTGCACATTCAAAACATGTTTTGATTTTCCAGGACACAGCATTTCCAAAACTTCAATTTAAAGAATAAACAACAAATAATAAAGCTCCCCACAGTGTAAGTTAGAACAAGACAGTCCTACACCAAAATAGCCGCCTTCCTATTATCCCAGGTGAGACACAGCAAAAACTTAACCAGGAGATGCCTACGTGGATTTGAAAGACCCAGCTGGTGAGACTGCTCAAGGAGCTAGGACACAAGATGGGACATGGAAAAGAAAAATTTCCCTGGTCTTTAACATCTACTTTAATTAATCTGCAAAAGGATGCAGACCTCCACATTCAGGCTACCTTTGCAGAGGCAGGGAAGTTATGTTTCTGTAACTCTGACAGCTAGTTTTTCTTTCTTTAAATGCATGTCGTTTGAGGCCACAGACTCCTATCAAAGGCTCCTGGAAAATTGAAGGCAAGAAGGGTATTAACAGCAGCTGACCAACACACGCCGTACCCGAGGTGCTGTGTGGCTACCTATGAATGCTTAAAAGAGACTGGAGAAAATCTGCGAGCCTCACTTGGAAGGGAGGGTGGAAGCAGGTAGATCATCTCCAAAATACAGCAGAAAGCAGTATCTGCAGTACAAAAATGAAGTCCTAAAAAGTAGAAAAACACCACCTGAGCTGCGACTTCAGCCAAGCCCTGGCAAACACGGTGCTTTGAAACCACCTCAACCCGAGACCCAGTGACTACAGCTGCCGTAATGCGTGGTGCAGTAAGCGATTCCTTTTTTTTTTTTTTTCCCCTCTTTAATATAAAAATAGCAAGTCTTAGTTGAAAGCCATTAACATCTCCGTTCCAGTTCATCAGCAGCACCTCTGGGCTACTCCGCTGTCCACAACTTGAAGGTCCTGTCATAGGAGCAGGTCGCTATCAGCTGGCCGTCGAGGGAGATGTCCAGTCCCATCACCTTGCCCTCGTGACCAGCCAGCGTCTTCAGCGGGGACCAGCCGGGGTGAGTCCAGATCTTTGCAGTGTTGTCGTAAGCGCCTGTGAGCAGGAAGTTACCGTGATTGGCTGCAGCAGAGGATGAGAAAAAGGGAGAAGTGAGATTTGCAAATAAAAACATGACCAATCTTCTCTGCTAACCAGTACAGGCCTTCCTGACCTGAAGGTCTGAGTTGCCCCATCCCCTGCCACCTCAGCGCAGGAGAGGCAGGGATAAGGAACACCCAGCAGGAGGTACTTACGTTCAAATTTCACCCCGGTCACCAGGTTCTGATGGGCAGGGATGGTGTAGATGCACTTCCTCTGGCGGAGGTCCCACACCTTGCAAGTGTTGTCACCGCTGCCAGTTGCGACGTGGTATCTGTCACAGGGTGGAGGAAGAACGTGTTGGGAGCTGGGGTTTGTATTTGGAGCTTCCATGTCAAGCATGCAAGTTCTTCTCTTACCCATTTGGGGAGAAGTTAACCCCGTAGATCTCCTTCAGGTGGCCTTCTAGAAACATGATGCAGCGTCCTGTGCGCAAGTCCCACACCCGACCAAAAGCATCCAGCCCACTAGGAAAGAGAACGCGAGCATTACCCGCCAGAGCCTTCAGCAACTGCCGGAGCACGCTCAGCCTCACCAGCAGAAATCGCTGGGGTGCTTGGCACTGGTCAGCCACAAAACCTTGATAATATTTCACATCCAGTCCTGCTGCGAAGCCAACTCACCCGGTGCCAGCCAGGGACCCATCCGTGTGAAAGGCAATGTCGTAGACCCCTTTGCTGTGCCCCTCCTGATGGAGGATCTCTTCCTGAGCTTCCAAGTCCCACAAGCGCCACGAGTGATCATAGCTATAAAAACAAAGCATTTGTCCAACTAAATGTATCTGCCAGGAGAGTAACAGGCTATCTCACTAACTGCAGGCATTTTATTTCCAGCTGGAGACCAACAGGGTCTCACGTGAGGGGCAGAGAAAGGAATCCCAATGACCTGCTGTTATTTACATTGCCACAGTCCAGCTGTTGCCAGGAATGGCCAACCCATGTCCCTGCTGGGCTCCTCTGCAGTCAAGCAGGGGTACCCGCTGAGCTACCAACCAGAGAGCTAATGGTAACATCTTAAAGCAAATAACCACATCTCCATACCAGGTAGTACCCAGGAACCTCCCAGACGGGTGCCACATCACGCGTGCCACTCTCATGCTGTGTCCTTCAATATCTGCAACCGGTTCATCACTGAAAAACAGAAACAAAAATTATCAGACGCTGGTCAGAGGTGGCTGGCTCTAGACAGGTCTTTGCAAACACTATGAGCACAGCAAAAGATCTGCTAATTAAATGCAAGCTAGACAGAAGCATCAGCATTTTAATTAGTAACTCTGAATTCTGCCTTTTGTTCACGCAGCTAAAGGTCTAAGTTCTCCTGGGATATTTATTATTCCTGAAAATGACCAAGGCCCTTGTCATTAGCACTTTGAAAGTGCAGAAACAAAATGTGGACTACCTGAATTGCAGGGAATTTTACTGTGACTACACAGAACACACCCTGAAGCACAGCAAATCCTGCTATTCTGAAGAATTGCAGGGAGGCAGGAGAGAGCAAATATTTACTCTCCCAGAATTACAGGCAGCAGGTCAGTAGACTTCAGCAGAAAACCTGAACAGCATTTAGTTCCTTTCCAACAGGCTAACTAGAGAGACGTAGTCACACGAGACCAATAAACCACCTGTCCCTTTGCACAGGTAAGCTTCTGCAATTAGCTTGCAGCTAAGGATAAACAGCTGAGAATCTCAGAGCTGCCTGCCTCTTCCGGAGGTGCGCTGCAGTAGATGCTGTGCATCTTCCGAAACTGCACTGTGCAATGACAGAGCCACTTGTTTTCATTACAGGCTGAAGCTTTTGTGCATGGTCATGTATTTGGTTAGTCCCTTTCTGAATACCAGTGCTTTCCAAAAACTCAAAAGTTTATTTCTTAATATTCAAGAGGGGAAATTTTCTCCTAAATGAAAGCTTAGAATGAAAAAATCTCCAATCTTCCATCCGTCACCCAAAGCAGTTTACCAATGCCCAGCAGCAATTCTGACTTGATTATTTTCAGACGATCTTCCCTCACCTTGATTCCCCTAATCAGGGTCATCTCTTTTCCTGCTGAAGAAGGTGGCACATACTGAGGCCAGGAATTGCACTGGTATAACTACAAGAAAAGGTCATATTTGCAGGAGGATGGTAAATGTCCAATGTTTAGTAACACCAAATAAACTCCAAAACAATAATGCTGCAGTTGTGTGTGTCTGGTATCATTCTGACCTTTCAAGGCTCCAGAGTTTGACAGACCCATCGGCTGCACACGACGCCAGGTTAACATCCTTCTTGTCTAGGGAGACAGTGGCTTTGGGATGAAAGACTATTGCTCCTACGTTGGTGTTATGTCCTTAAGAGAAAGGAAAATCAAGATTTGAAATCTGACACATGATCGTGGCCAATTCTTCAGAAAAGCAGCATTTCTGTTACTAATTAGTCAGGTACCAGTGAACACTTTCATTGTGTCCCCCCATATTGGGGGAAGTTGCATTGTAACTACCAGACACATCTGTCCTACAAAGAGATGCACTTCCAGTAGCACCCGCTGAAGAGTATCAAACACCAAGGTTTGTAACCTCAAAATGTAGTGAAAATTCAACAGGTGAACCAAGAGATTTGTCCTCACATTTTTCAAAGAACCTCACTGCTGTTAAGTGACCTGGCCAAAAATGCTGATATTTGGCTTTAAATAACTCAAACCAGGTTTTGAAAGAAAACAAAATACCATTCAGAAACAGGAAACTTGGGTCTTAGCTCTAAGGGAAAGGCCTTTAGACTTCCTCTTGATTATATGAGACATGCTCATGCTCCACAAGCTTGAGTGATGCTCTCATTAGCATAAAATCTGCCCAGAGAACACCGCATTTTGAGTCACAAGTCAGGCAGATATGTAAACCTAGAGAGGAACAAAAGGGCTACGCAAAGAGTCTCGCTGAAGGTCGCTCTCTACCTCGCAAGGTGTGAACAAGGTTGCAGTCAGGCACAGACCAGAGCTTGCATAATCCACTCCTGTTGAAGACAAGAAATAGGTGTCAATGCTGAGAGGAACAAAGAACAGATCAAACACCAAGCTGCAAAACCATCCAGAGGGGTTCTGCTAAAATACCAATGCACTCGGGGCAACCAGACGTAGGAACTAATGGACTCATTGAAATCTCTGCTAAGCTCTAAAACAAAGTGAAGAGAGTTCAGAGCAGGAAAAAGAAGCATTTATGACCTCTCATGATTCCCAAGCCTCCAGTAACATCCCCCTCCTTCACCCCTGCTGTGCTCTCCCAGCCCCTAAAGCAAGTGCTGTAAAAGAAAACTTACCAACAGGCAGTAGCGAGGAGTTTGGAATTGGGGCTGAAGTGGCAGTAGGACAGTGGGCGATCGTCTCCAATTTGACTGCAGAAGTTATTTAAGGACTGTAACCAAATACAAAGAAAAGAATAAACAAGCAAAGTACAAACAGCCTAGAGAAAGCCCCAGCCAAAGACTGAGGTGAGGGAGGCAAACGTACGCAGGAGGCAGAGCCTTGGGAAAGTCACTTCCCAGGAAGGAGCTGCCTCGGAGCCACTCCAGCGCCAAGGAGGGGGGCCAGGAGCCAGCCTGACCCACGGAAGGTAGCACGGCCCTGGGGCACAGCCTAGCTGCCAACGTGCCGCCCGCCCGCCGTACTTGCCACCAGTAACCCCGCAGGCCTGCTTCGCAACTTCGGCAGTGGGTGCACTTAGGGCAGAAGCAAATCCTCTGGCAGCTAACGGCTCTGGGTATAAACTGGAATGGAGCAGCAGCACACGCTGTGCTTGAGCCATTCTGTTCGGTTAAGCTGGGAATCTGACTTAACATTTACAAAAAGGGCATCTTGGAGACATCTAAAACATGTTTTGCATTACTGTGTTTGTCATTATTTCCCTTGGTTTTATGCACTAGTGACCATGGTACAAGAAGAGGAAACTGAGCAGTCCCTTCCTAGCCAGCTAAACCTGTGACAAAGCCAGGAATAAACTCCTTTAGCTTCACAGACAAGTGGCAAGGCAATGGGGGGATGTGTCTTCATCCCTCTGCCACGCAAAAATACATCTCTCTGAATCACTGAAGAAAGAGTTAGAACATGCATACCCCAGGGAAAGAGAGAAAAAGCAGAGCATTCCAGCAGGTGACAGGCACAGCACAGAAAACAACGTGCCCCTGGACAGCACCTCCGGGCAGCTGATCTCTTTCTGATCTCTCTGGAGATCAGCAAAAAAGTTTTAAACACAGCAGCTGCCAAACCTACTCGCAGGGATTTGTGCAGCTCCTGTCTCTGCGATGTCCTGGTCGCCTCTGGAATCTCTTTGAGCAGCCGGGCTTCTTCTAGCCGCTTCACCGCCCTGTAAAGAGCAAAGGTGGAGTAAGAAGCCCCTGCATTTTCCCTACCCTGCTGCTGGAAACAGGCCTTCACCCCCCACAACTGCCCAGTCTCTCACTGAGAACTCACGCTCGGAGCTCACTGGACTTGGCTACCAGTGTATGTTCCCCATTCCTTCGATCTCTGATTTCCTGCACTACCCACAGTGGGATTAGCAGCTAGATTTCACAAAAGGTTGCATCTCCTTCCTTCCTTTGGGCCATTTTTCCTTACCTAGGGAGCGAGTAGTTAGCAAGCCACAGCCTCGCTGTTTTCAGACTGCGTGGTCCTTCATGGTACCAGGTTTGCTGATACTGTAAGAAAAAGAACAAAACTGAAGAAAAAGCTCTCCCATTCAGCTACCTTAGGTAACCTTTTAGTATCCAAGTGCCACCACAGCATCTGCTCTTAAATCTTACTGTGTTAAGGCCTCTTTTTAAGGGCATTTTGCATAACTATAAGCCCTAGAAAAAGGGATTAAGAGAGACAAGTCAAACTCTGCCCTACAGATCAGATCCTGAGGTGCTGCTGTTTCACTCAAGAATATTTCAGCTGAACGCTAACTCACTTTTACTTAATGACATACAGCTCCTTCCTACACATCACCCAGTAAAAAGAAAGCCCAGAGGTGCAAAAATCATCCTTATTGCTTATAGCAACCCTCAAAAATAATAAGGAAAAAATGGACTCAGAAAATAGACAGGAGGAAAAAAAAGGAAGAACCAAAGGCAGAAACAGATGCGGTAGCAGGAGCATATTTTTTTTCTTCCCAAGCATGAAGACAAACAACAAGAGTTGCTATAGTAAGGAACAGTCCAAACACCTGATCTCCTTTTCTACACACTTTGTGCAGCATGGAATTTGGCCTGCAGGACAAGCCAGCCTTAACGCTCCTGATTTCGGTACCACATCACCAGAGTTTTGCCAAAATGGGCAACACCGAGAAGCAGGAAGGGATGACATAAGAATCCACAGATGGACCAAAACCAAGAGTCCTGGACAAGGCAGAGACAAAGTAAGGCACTGCAAAGGGTATCACACGTATCTCCCTCAGCACTGAGAGAACAAGAGACACCGTTACCTCTTCTTTGGATTTTTTAGACCTGTCGTCATCTTTCCTGGTCTTTTTTAATGCATCTGTGCCAACCACTGAAAGGATATTTCTTAATCTGAAAAGAAAAACATGAAATTGTATTCAATGAGTGACTTCTCAGCTAACCTGACAAATAATCATTGTCAGCCATCCTTTCTTCCTCACATTCTGGCTGCATTGTAATGAAGCATTACTGACTGGCGGCACTCACTGCACCCCAGCTACAAGGAAAACATCAGGAATTTGATAAACTGGGTAAAGCTGAGCGTTCCCAGTTCGCAATGCTCGGGGCAGACACAGCACCTCTCCCTCCTTTCTGCAGGCCCTTCTCCAAAGAGCGTGATGGGCTCCCCAAGAGCTCGCAGACAGGCTTTCACTTCAGAGTCGTCAGTGGACACGTTGATCTGCCGGGCTCTCTTCCTGCGCTCAAACTCAGCCAGCACCTCCGCCTGCCGCTCGCTCATGTGGTCTTCGAGATCAAAGACCTCACCTGGACAAAAACCGAACGGGTCGGATTGAGAACAGCGATTGGACAAGGGGTTCCCCTCAAAAAGGAAGGGCCAAACAAAGAGCCAACAGTACAGGCAACGGTCTCGCCTTTTTTGCTTTCAATTATGCTCAAAGCTGATCAGAGGCTTTTGAAGGTGTCACATTCCAGAACAAGATGGGGAAAACAAAAAAAGGTAGTTCAACATTCTCACCGCTGCTTATGTTGATGTTGCCAGCCTCAATTGCAGCTTTCATCCCCTCTTTCCCCAGCAGCCCTGACTCTCCTTTTGCCAGACGTTCCCTTTCCTTCTCTTCCAAACTGCCATAGAAGATGGGGGCTCTCTTGGGCGGAGGAGCATCGCTCTCTTCTGCGGGCTTGCTCTTTGTGGCCTGGAAGGTAAAGGCAGAATTTTAAGTGTGTTTTGGCTAAAAAGGAGAAAACAAGGAGCTTGGCAGCACAAGAAAGTGCTGCTCTGCTAGAGAGTTTGTGCACACACCACGAGGAGACCCTGGAATTCTACGTGAGGCTCATTTCAGGCAATCAGGCCGTGCCCCAAGATCCAAAGTGAAGTGCCCCATTAAATAATTTGTTTAAATTAGACCACGTTGTCTTCCGTTTCTTATTATCTCACTGGATCGCATTTTTAAGGCTCTGGGGTTTGGGGGGGGTGCTTTTTAATTTTTTAAAAAGTAAGTTTAGCCCATGCAACTTTTCCTAATCTCGCTGAACGAGCCCCAGGAAGGGCACGAGTGACGCCGACCAACCGGCTCCCGGTGCCCTCCCCGGCAGCAGAGCGGGGCAGAGGGCGAGCAGCTCACTCCTCCCAGGAGAGGAGTCTTACAGCAAGCTTTCCAAGAAAAAAAAACCCCAAAGATTCTGTAAAAACTCGTGAGCACACACAAGCGCTCCGCTCGCGGCCTCCCCGCACCGCCCGACCCCACAGGCCCGCGGGCCGGTACCGCACCCCCCCCGCCCACCTCCGCCGGCGCGGGGGCCCGCACGGGGGGCCGGGCGCCGCCACGCGCCGCCGGGGCCCGCGCGGAGGCCATGGCGGGCGGGAGCCGGGAACCGAGCGAAACCGCGAAAACGTCGCTGCCCCGGAACCGCTTCGCGGGGGCCGGTAGTGGCCGGGGGAAACGGGAGTGGGGCGCGGTGCACACTGGGAGGTGTGGCCGCGGTGGGGCGCGGGGCACGCCGGGAGACGCTGTGCCTGTTAGCGGCAGGGGACGCGGGGCACGCTGGGAGGTGTGTCCGGAGGCGCTGTGTACGCCGGGAAGTGTGGCCGGGGGGCGCGGAGCGTGTTGGGAGCCGCGGTGCCCGTTAATAGCAGGAGGCGCGGAGCACGCTGGGAGGTGTGGCTGGGGGCGCGGTGAGGGCGCGCCGGGCCGTCGCCGGCGGCCGAGGCGGAGCGGCGGCGGGGCCGGGCTGGAGCGCGATGCTGCGGCGGAAGCCAACGCGGTTGGAGCTGAAGCTGGACGACATCGAGGAGTTCGAGAGCGTCCGGAAGGACCTGGAGGTGCGAGCGGGGCCGGGCGCGGCGCCCCCCGGGGACCCTGCGAGGCGCCGGCTGGCAGCGCCGTGACGCGGCCCCTCTGCCCCGCAGAGTCGCAAGAAGCAGCGGGAGGAGGCGGCGGCGGCGGCCGGCGAGGAGGCGGCGGCGGCCATCGCCCTGGGCGCCGACCACAAGAGCCGGGAGCAGCTCATCAGCGACCGCATCGGCTACAAGCCGCAGCCCAAAGCCGGCGGCCGCGCCGCCCACTTCGGCACCTTCGAGTTTTAGCGGCGGGGGCGGCCCCGGGGCCCGGCGGGGCGGCAACAGGCACCCCCCGCACCGGGGGCACGGGCCTTCCCCCTCCCTTTTGCTGTTTGTTTTTTTTTTAAGCTTGGCTAACAGGCCCATGAGCGCCCCCTGACCAAGTGTTTTGTTTTAAATAAATGTCTTTTTTTTTTTTGTTTTTGGTAAATAATTACACAAGCCGCTTTAAATGGCCACAGAGACTGTGCAGGCAGGGATAGGAGCACCAAGACCACAGTGTCCCGATACTGCAAGGCAGTAAAATGCTGCCGCTGCAGAGGGATCTTCTGATGTAGTAATCTTAAACCTGGAGCCAGGGGAATGTGTTCATTTAATCCTTCAGCCCTAAAAGCTGGTGACCTTGCTAAAGACAAGGTGCTGGGTGGTATCTGATGGTGTTCTACAAGCCTGTGTGAATCAAGGCAGTTGGGTGTCCCAGCACTGGGCGCACCAGGCAATCCTTCCAGGTGCTGCTCCGTCCTTCCCTGGGGAGGCCAGGGAAGAAGCCCCCGTGTCCACTGAAAGAAGTCCCCGTGCCCACTAGCTTCATCTCATGGGGCTGGGCTGTACTGCTGCTCGGCATCACAGCTGGGGTGTGGATGTGGTCCCTGGCAGGGAGCAGCTGCAGACCTGGGTGCAGCAGCATATACGAGGCTTACGGACAGAGACTGGCATCCTGTCTTTTCTGATGAAGCAGTTTTTCCTTCACGCTTACCCGTTTCACTTTTATTCAGCCCTGGGGAGCGCATCAGCCCAGCTGCACTGGTTTGTCACCCTCAGATGGAGTTTCAGGTAGCTGCCAGGGATATTTGTTGCTTGGATCAAAGGTCACCAACTATTTCCTTATAGATGGTGACAGGTAAAAAGCAGACAGATCAATTTCAGACAGAGTAACCAGCACGTACCTGGCTTTACAACATCAGCTGCCTGGGCACGTAATGGAAGGTGAGATAATGCAGAGCCCCAAAAAGGAGTCTCACTGTAGGCAGGTGACCAGAACGAAGCAAGTTAAGAAACCGTTCCCTCCAGCCCAGGGAAGGAGGCAGAGCTGGGTGCCAGCAGCCCTGGGCCGGCACCAGGACACCCCCAGGGAATTCAGAGATGGGAGCGGAGGCTCCTACTGCTCCCAGCTGGGACTGCTTTGTACCATATTCCATACACAGCAACCACATACATTTTCCCAGTGTCTCAAGTAATATTCCAAACCAGACTCGTTAACTTCATGCTTCATGTGTTGTAGGTGCATCAAATTTTAGGCCAGGCTGGGGAAATGCACAGAACTTAAAACTTCAAACTATCCGTCAAACGGGAGAGAGCCACAGTCTGGCCGACAGCAGAGCTGCTTTTGCAGTCTAACACCACAAAAAATTACCAGAGATAGCTCTGCTATCCAGGCATCCCCAGCGTGTCCCAGGTGTGACAGGGAAACATTTTGGGACATTGAGTTGCACAGGGGAAGAAATACCAACCCAGCTCCTCATTTATTTTATGTGGATGAATACAGCCTAGAGTAAACCTCGGGGAGGGAGAGTGGTATTCCCTGCCGCACACAGACACCTTCTGTGCACCAAGGGGGCTCATTATTGCAGCTCCCTAAAACGCGTCCTTGGATTCTTCCCTCTGCAGGGGAAAGCAGATCTGGGAAGCACCAGCTCCTCTTTCCATCTCAGAGTACAACTGGACTGACACAAGCAGCAACTCGCGTCTCGGTGACTTCCCGCATCCCCCCTCCAGCAGCCTCAGGGCTCAGTGCTGGGGGGGGTGGGGGGGGCCCAGAGGACGCTGCTCCTCGCTCCCATCCCACCACCTGCAGAGGACACGCAGCCCCTGCTGCTCCCTTCCACCTCACAGCAGGAGTCGTGCTAGAGACAAGGGGCTGGGCAAGGCCAGGCTGGAGTTGCCTGGCTGCGGGGCTTCTTGCTAATAAAAATGGGCACGTATTCTTAGAGTGACTTTCTGAACACTCTGGTAAGAGCCACCAGCCAGCACTTCAACTGCAGTCTCTGCATTGAGGATTGTTTCCAAAACACACTTCCACCACAGTAAAATGCCATCTAGTTTATTGGTTAATTATATACAGGAGATTCTTGATATTCACAGTAATATTAGACAAGTTACCTCCACAAAGAGCAAGAGTAAAAACAAGAACGACAGTTCCACTGTAAACAAAACTAGAAATCCTGCTGGATTTGGTGGGACTGGCTCTAGACAAGCTGAAAAGGCACTCAAAGAAAAGCAACAGAAGCCAGGTGATGAACACAGCCCGGATGTTTTTTTTGCATAATGTGCAGGCACAGCGTGTTGAGACCAAACATCAGGGTACAAAGACAGACACCGGCCATCACGTTCCAAGCACGCTACATGTGTGTTAACATACAGATTTAATTTCCTCAAGTCTCATAATCATTAGTCTTTACCTCCCTCCAAGCACTACTTAATGTGAATTTAGTGTTGCTATGAGAACCTTACATACAGCCAGCAGAAAGGCTGAGATTGCACCAAACACAGTCAGAAGTCATCGGCAGGGAGGCTAGGTTTTGCTCAGACTCTGGCAAAGTGAACGGCAACCTCAGCCAAGAACACGGCAGCTGGTGGCATCTGGTGGACCAGGGTGGAGGCTGGGACACAGGGAGGTAGTCAGCTTCTCTAGATTGTCAACACTGAACCAAAAGAGCGCATGGCCAAAGCTGGCAGAGAGACATGGACTGGAATCCTGAATTCTGAGCGAGCTCAGAAGCAGAGAGGACACTGCCCTCCACCTTCTCTCCTTAAGCCCCTTCCCTTCAGACCTTCCCTTGTGCACCTCTCCCCAGAGCACAGCCCGGCTCCCATTTCTAACTCGGGTACTGCCCAGTACATCATTCTTGCAGACTGCTGGAAGGCAGCTGAGGCCCTCGCTAGACACTTGGGAGACTTCTGCCCAGGCTGGTGCTCCCCAAGTGACCACTGCTAGGTCAGTGTTACTTCCCTCTCTGCACACTGGAGAAAGCTGTGCGCCCTCTTCTGTGAACATGGGCAGGAGGTGACCCTTTGAAGACAGAGGTACTCATCACTGGGGGGGAAACAATTTCAAGGGCACAGATGCTACACGTAGAACAAGGCAGAAAAGCTAACAAGAAAACCAAATGTATATCGTACAAGCCACAGCTATTGCCTAATCTCCAAGTCATCCATCTCTGACCACTTGGATCAGAGAATTCAAGTCTGGTCACTTGAAAACAAGGAAATGTGGCTAAAAGGTGAGAGCAGGAAGGTCAGGCCAAGCAGAGGTTCTACTTGTAGAGAAAGAAACAGCAAGAGGTATATGAAGTAACTACTGCCATCATGCAAAGCCACTCATGACTATACCCTATAATCAGACACCCCTGTAATGGCAACAACTCTGGCTCATTCGAGAGAAACCTGGCAACATCGGCTCTGAACTCTTTCAGGGATCAAGACCCTGCAGTGTAAATCTTTCAAAACATAAACAACCATCACCAGGACTTAACTGCTTCAATTTTCTCTGACAAAAACCAAGATTTCCTCACAGCTCTCTCACAGGGATTGGAAGGGTCTGTCTTCCACTCTCACAGAGAGGCATGATTGCTCAGAGGGCACAGATTTTTACCTTTCTGACAGATGCAGCAACGGAGCATCAGTATCTCCTTCTGCAGTCTGCTACAAACGTAACTCCCTTCAGATATCAGACTGGGGAAGAGCTTTTCTTATCTCTCATCAGGAGGTGGCTAGAATTTTTCCATGAAAATAACTTTGCTTCTTTCACCCAGATGCAAATTTGCTACATAAAGAGGCTCTTTAGAAACCTAAGTCTGCTTTTAATTAATCTCCTTTTATTCTGTATTTGCACTGCACAAAGAAAACAGGATGTCCAAATAAATGGCTGGCATTGACCCAGGACAGTTGAGTTTAGGTGGTGCAATTCAAGATCCTGGTAGCAGCAGTTCAAAAAAGTTGGTAGGACGAGGGTGGGCTCTGTGCTGATGTAGTAGCATCAGGACAGTGAAGAACGACATACACAGAGATGGGCCTTGCCCTGTAAGGCTTACAGGGTAAAGAAATGTAATTCCTCTTCAAAGATCAGCTTTCCTTACACAGCTACTGCTAACAGTGTGACTAGTTGTGTCCTTGGAAAAAAAAAAATGCTACTGCATGTGCCCAGATACTTCCCTGTGAAAAGGATTCCCTGTTCTTGTGGCACATCCCAGGTATCAGTTCCATTCTGAAAGTGGTGCCTGTTTTTCAAAAAGTGCCCTTCTGAAAATCCCGCTGTCTTCCCTCTCAGCCAGTTACAGGCAAAAATTGGGCACCCTGAGTAGAATGATGAGCTTCACATCCTACTCTGCACAAGATTCCCTACAACAAGAAGCAGTTTAATAATGAAGTGCTAAACCAAAACTGCTCCCTAGGAAACCCAAAGCATGTTCTAGGCATCATGCATGCAGGAAGCTGGTTTTGCCTGTGTCACAGCCTGTCTTGCCAGTGAAATGTGTACAGCTCACAGAACTGAACAGGGCATGCTTTACTGTGCTACAAACTTGTCCGCCACTGGCACTGATAACACTTGCACCTCCAAGCTAAGATGGTCATAGCATGATTATTATGATAAAGAGAAGTCATCTGGGTTAGGAATACTTTTTAATCAACCTAAGTTGCTCCAAATTTCACCCAAGAAGAGACCAAAGGCTGCTGTAGTCGTATCTTTTCTTTCTTCTCTTGCCCAAATACCTCTTTTACAGGAACATGGTTGTTTATTTCCTCCATCTCAATCTTCAGACATTTTAATCTTCAGTGTCATGAAATAATTATTTGGCTCTTGCCTCATTTACAGAACTAGTTTTAGTAAACCAACAGCCTAGCTCTAGATTCATCCAGGTGCGATTCAACATGAAGTAAATGTGGGTTCAATGCTTTATTGAATGCCTTTTTGTCCTGTAAATACACAACTGTTGTCCTGCGTCTACTCTGTATATTTCCATGACTGGAAAGTGAGAGCAGCCAAACGCAAATGTTACCACTTTGAGCTGAGTAAAGCTGCTGGATACATCAGAAGATTAACACCACTCATCATACTCTGACAGGCTTGGAGGACAGACTCATCTAGATCCCCTGAAGCACACGGGTCACATACTTATGTCAAAGTACTCCCTTGCCAGGACACACCTGAGTGTGTCTAATGTGCAGCACCAAATCTGCCTCAGAGGCTGAGTCCTTCTGCATCAGAAGGTGTCATTGGCCCCAAAAGCCACAATGCCAGGGAGATCTCCTCCCCAGCATTATGTACATATTGAAAAAAGTAAAATTAAAATAGCCATTTGCACACAGGCTCCATTGGCAACCTTGATCTTTACCTACGGTTCATAAAACCCTCACAGATGAGCATTTACAATTTAAAAAAAAAAAAAGTTTTTTTTTTGTTTGGTTGTTTTTTTTTAAAAGAACAATTTCTACATTTCTGTCAGCCAACTAATTTAAATCACAGCATAATCTAAGAATAAAGCAAATCCTAGCCAAGAATGGCTACCACGGGACCCTCAAGAGTCAACCCTGCTGCCAGCCTGCAGCAAGGGGGAGCAGCATACCCCAGCTCCCCACATCCCTACACCCCAGCTAGGAACTTGTGGTGAACTCCAGTTGATTTTCTTTATATTGATTCTCTTTCAGCTTAGGAATGATCCAGTCCTTTTGATGGCTGCGCTTCAAGAGAGCAGTGGGGTGGAGAGGCTTCTGGGCAGCATCCAGTGTTAATGGCAGTGCTCTGTGATATCCACAACAACTGCCTTTTTCCAGCTGAAGAAGAAATAGCCTGTCCCTGCCCCTGCTGCCACAGCTATGCAGAGGTATCCATTGTACGTCATGAAGATCAGCATGAGGAAGTAACTCACCACGACTTGAATGATGTGCAGTACAGTCTGCAGGAGGTGAGGGAAGCTCAGCATCTGCTGTCTGAGAACACAAAACCCAAAGAACAGTCAGCATCCATGAGACACAGGTGGGAAGATGCACATCCCCAAAGAGAAAACATAGCTCTCGGACTGACAGGATGCCAAGGTGGGCATGAAATGGCAGAGAAGACAGCAAAGAAGGCTGGACTTTGGACTTCTCCATGCATCTGTCACTTGTAACTGTGTTTTTCCCCAGAGAGCTGACTGATAACAAAGAAAGTATGGTACTTACTGGGAGAACAAAACTTTTAGCTTAGAAACGGACTTCTACAAGTTTGTTTTACCTCCACATTCAGTAAGTGGAGTAGCTTCTTTTCTGAGTAGAGGCTTTGACTACCTGTCAATAGAAGGATCCTAAGTATTTTCTGTTGGGTTCGCTGGCTGTAACACTCAAATTCTGTTCCTGGGAACTCCTCAACTGTGTTCGTTACTGCTCTGGATAAAAACCAAGCTTATCTGACCCCTTGCTGCTTTCCTCCTTTTCTTCCCCACCCTAAAGGATGGCCAAGTGACTCAAGCACAGTGTCCTCCAGTGTCAAGCAGTGTCCCACTCTAGAGTCAATATACTTTGCAGAGAATAATACTGGCTGCATAAAGTTTTTTCTGTCCCAGTTTTTGCCTTTGTCAGCTGTGGAAGAAATTTGTCTTAGAATGAAGTGAAATTCTTACCCAACAGTTTTGTGTGTCTCCATCAAGATAGTGCCATTGGGACCTGGCACTGGCATGGAGTTGTAGCGAATGCTGACTTGGGATTTACGGAGCAGACACTCTCGAGCAATCTTAAGGCCTTCATAAAACATGGCCAGGAAGAAGACAGCCACAAAAGCACCAGCCATTTCTGACAAAAGAGGAAACATTATTGTATCTGTGCAACAAGAGACGTTTGCTTTAAAACGTGTCAGAAGAGACACAGTGTGATTCAACAAGCACATCACACTGCACAGGCTATGGCTGGGCACTGTGTGCACGCAGGTACAGATGGTAAATCTGCATCTCATCCATACACTAATTGAAACTTCACCCACGAAGTGAAACCAGCACTGTTGCTAATAAGACCAGTCGAATTCATGAATGATACAAACATCTCCCTTTTTCTTTCACCCCACAGATGCCATTTAAAACAGACACAACGCAGTGTGCCTGCATATTTTTGGCATAAATAGCAAGGTAATTCCTGAAACATTAGTCAATTGCAAACTTATTGTTTGGACTGGACAAGACAGTTTTACTAACCTCCAGGAGTATTGATTGTAAGTCCAGAAAACAGCAATGGCACATTCTCATAGCTGAAGTGGAAAGTCATTGCCTGCCCAAAACATAAAGAACATCAAGATGAGCCTGAATAGCTCATCCTGAGATGGAGCTCACAAGAGTTAGCAAAGGTTTTTGTATTATGACAAGAACTTAGATCATTTCAGTTGGTCACCAGATAGACTCGAAGAAACTCTTCAGTAAATCTAGTGTAACACACACTAGCAAGACATGGCTGAAGATGCTCCAGGTTCCAATTCTAGTGGGCAGCTCTTTCAGGCAGTGCCCTTGGGCAGGGGGCACTGCCCTTCACAGTACCTGCTACAGAAGAGTGCCTTCTCCTTGCTTTTGGAGCTCCCTTCCTCCCCAGCATCAGAAGTAGTCAAGGATTGGGGATATCTCTGTGGAGCTCATCCTTGCCTCCTCATGACTACTCATAGGTTGGGGCACTTTCTTCTCTCCACCTTGACCTCGTATGAGCTCACATGGATAAGGGCTTGTATAGCGGAATCCTCTGGTCCCATCCTGCACTGCGCCAGCAGACTATTGTCTCTCTACAGAACCTCCTAATATCTGATGGGAAACAGAGACCTAAATACAGGTACAACAAGGAATATTATATATAAAGCAACACCACAGCTTCCCCTGAGTGAAAATAAGGGCTCCTGAACCTGCATAGTGAATGCTGTGGGAAGCTGTGATCACCCAGCTAGCTGGAGTTCATATAATCTTCTCATCCAGGTAAATACACTGCAGTTTAGCAGGTCCTGACCACAGCTGCATACAGTGTTTTCATGTGTAAACTATTCACTAAGCTAGAGGAAATTCTCTTTGAACTCCTTTCATTGCTTAATTAAAGTTATTTGCTGAAAATCAGAATTATGATTAATTTCAGCATCCATAAGAATCAGCAGACATTCATTATCGCCAGAGCAGAAATTACCATCTTTTAGAGAGTACTTCTATTTCTTTAATGAATTTAACATTTTTACATTTAAAACAAAAACCACAGAAACCAAGGAGCATTACAGCCTAGTTCCATGAACCACAAATGAAACAGAGCCCATTACTCAGTGTGAGTGAGGAATGGGAATATGCATACATTAAAATGTGTTCAGTTATTATCTAAGATGCTGTACCTACTTACTTCCTTCCCTGGCAGTTTTATGTGCAATGTAATTCAAAATCTCGTGTGATTCATCACAGTTTTCAGTTGCAGGGTAAGGCAGGGTCCTGTAACTATCCATTGAAGATAAGAGCACTTGACACTTGTAAAGAAAAGGCATTTATGTAGAAAGTAACAGATCAGAGAATGCCAATACTTAGCTGTTAGATTATATGAAGAACTTCACAAGGACATCAGTGACAATGCTGGACCATAAGTTCCACCACCATTCCTGGGCTTTGTACTGGGCCATGTTAACAAAGGGGAAAGCTGTTCTAGTCCCCTCTTCTCCTTCAATGATACTGTTTGCAATATAAGAAGCAGCAGTGATTCTTGATTCCTTCTTCAGGGCACATAGCTGGCAGGCAAACTTTAACTGAAGGCTTACAAAATACACTCCTGAGTATATTCTCATTTGAAATGGAAATGCACGCTCTCTCCCCTCCTTTCAAAGGTTAACCATAGAGTCATGTTTTAATAATCCGAAACTCACTCCAAAAGTATTCAGAAAAGGGAGAAAAAGCTGAAAAAGTCCCTCAAACTAGCTACATACAAACACAGATCCTACAGTCATCTCCATGGAAACTTTGGCCAGGATCTCTGCAAAGCTTCAGTGATGCCAGCATGCACAAGTCTGAACTTGTTTAAATCAAAGTTAGCTAGAGCAGCAGGATTCAGGACCAACATAGCCTTAACACCAACTGGCAAAGAGCCCTGGTAGCACTTTGCTGCCCAAATTGAGTGTGTACTTAAAGTTCAGGAGGAAAAGGGCACAGAGGATGGTTGCCTGCAGGTCAGTACAATCCATCATACTAGTGTGCAATCTCTTAGTGCCAATTAAAGCTTTTGTTAACCCTAGCAGTCTGGAGAACTCCACCCACCTCCGTTTCTTGCAGGAAAATGCTTCCTTTGCATTTCTGTCTTTAGCTGGCTAAAGAGCAGACACCAGGCTGGCTGCTAGAAAGGTTTTTGCAAGAAAAGACCATTTTGCCAAAGGATCTCCAGCTCTGAAATACATTTTGTGTTGCATATCACCTTATGCCACCCCTTCATTCCAGAAGAGCCACAATGGGGTCTGTGTTTTAACTGGATTGATTCATGCCTTCCAAAGCTAAATTTAATTTCCGATTCTCATAGTCTTTAAAATTACAAGTTACTCTGAACCACAGACAAAGAAAAGCTCTCTGGTTAATTATGACTTTTCCACTTACCATCATCATCATGTCAGATCCATGACCATGTCCTGGGGCTGCCGTTGAGTGGTGATGTTCAGGAGGATGTGTGATTGGCATCATGGAGCTGTTCATGTGGTGATCGTGACTCATCTTTATGACAGATATATTCAAAAAGGCACGTAGAAAAGTGTGACCCTGAAAAACAAAACAAAACAAATATATAATAAGAAGCACTTTTCTAAACAGAATATTGTTTCTCTACTGCTACTGAAGAGACAATACTCTAAGCAGCCACTGAGAGCTACTGCCTCTGGATAAACTTCTGGAGCATCCTCATGGTCCTGCACCCTGACTACAGAGAACACACAGCAAAGCGAGCAGGACAGTTTAGAGGAGGTGTGTCCCTCTGAGCTTTACATCATCGTATTGCTGCACTATCCTAAACATTCTTGCCAGAAAGGCAGCCTAAGTGCGCAGCATAAAGGAACATTTCTTATCTGTAAGAGGAAAAAACACAAGTCTCTTCTCAATTGCAGTCATGCAAGAGGCAAAAAATATCTCACGCCCCATTTTAAATTGCATATACTAAAGGATCAGATTACAATATTTCTCTTAATTGACAGTTACGCTTTTTATTTGGGACATGCTTAACAAAGAAATTATGTTAGGTGGTACAAGACCTATTATCAGGCAAAGGTCTGCAATAGCCACAGGCAAACCAATTTAATTTCCATGAGCTTTACATTGTCACATCTCCCCTCTAATCACATTACACACAATGAGAGACACACTCAAAAGGCTGCAAGTCCAAATCCCTAATCTGGTTACCGCAAATCAGGTATGTCTGGACACACAATGTTAAAAATAAAAATACACCTTGTGGTTAGATGTGGACATGGCTTCTGCATTCTGCACCCCAGCACAACTTGGGATGGAACAATGGACAATTTCTGGTGTGAAATAAAAAGTCACCATCTGCGAACAGCAACAGGAGAGAAAACAACCTGGGAATACCAGTCACTCCTGAAATGACAGCATCTGTCAGTGTGACAGCCAGGCAAAAGCAATCCTAGCATAGTCTAGGTGAGATACCACTAAGGGTAAGTAGTGACACTGCTGTAGTGGACCCTGTATGGAACTCTGTGTATCCTCCCAGTCTGGTCCAACGCTCGAGTAAAACCAAGTGAAATAAAAAACAGATACTTTATCAAATTAAAGTTTTTTTAAAAAAATGAGACATACTTCCTTTCAGATACATCATCAGGAGTGTTTACAACTGGGAAAAAAAAAGAGCTTTTTAAGCTAAACGATGATATGGTGTTTGAAGAGATAGGTATGAATATATTTAGATTAGGAAGGGAAAATGAAACTCTAGGAAGAGCTTTCTCAACTGAAAGCAGCCCTAGCAAACAAATCCCCAAACGACAAGCAGCTGATGGTGGAGCTGGTTCAGTCTGTGACAGTGACCGTATGACAGAGCTGTGTGGGAATCACCGGTGGCCCAGAACACGACTGCCAGTGCAGCCATGCCAAGCGTCAGTGACGGGGTGATCTCAAAAGGCTTTGCAGTCAAATTCAAAAGAACAAGGAGATAAGTTGCATGATCTGGGGAAGATGAGGAAACTAAGTCAGCAGTGCTGGGGAAGAACTCAAGAGAAAGAATTAATACACACTGCAAACACTGAAATTAAATAATGCAAGTAAGCACCTGTATGCACCCAACTCAGCTGGTATAAGCTACACCGGCAATACACAGCTCAGGTATTTTCTGCATCTCTGTGCAGGTAAAGTTTGTAGCCCATCTCTTACTGCATTAGACAACTTCACAGTAACTCCCCTGGAAAGGTAACTTGTAATATAATCTCATAGCACTGTCTAAAAGCAGAATGTATTCCCTGTCCATATATTTATGCTAATATTTTTAGATCACTCTGTCCTTGATTTGTGTTTAAATATTAAGACCAGAAAAACAGCTCAGAAAAATGTTCCGGGGGAGGAAAAAACAGAGAGAGACTAATGCAAGAAGCAGCTCACCTGACACAGAAAAGCATTACCAAAGGATACCTGCAGAACAAATGGTGTGATTTTCATAAAGCATAGCTTTGAAGATGATACTGTTCCAGAGGTGAAATATTCAAGCACTAGAACTGACGTCCCAAAATACAAACGCTTGGGAAAGGAATCCTCTGCCAAGACACACAAACTTCAAATTGTCTTTTGCAGCAGGGAAGGAAGAACAGCCAAAGTGCTTTACACCACAGGATCAAAGATAAGTGTGCTGCAAGAGGAAAGAAGTAATATACCCCTCTCACTCAGCCAAAATCTCATCTCTTCTCTCTTCTTTCAGTTGACTGATACATCACTTTTGCTTCGGATGCAACATTTTCACTAGTAATTACTGTCCAATTCAATTATTTATTCATTTTAGGATTTCCTGCTCCTGCCAAACTCTGCAGGTTCCAATACGCCCCACAGAAGCCCTGGCTGTTTACCAGATTAAAAACTCCCTTTGTGGTTGGGTTGTGTCCAACTTCTCACTGATTTACCATCACTGGTCTTCAGAAAGGGAGAAATAGGGGATGTGTTCTCTAGCTATTTACAGTGTACTAACAAACAACAAGGTCAACTATACACAACTGGCTGGGCAGGGTCTTGGTACAGGTTACAAAGAGCACGCTTGATGCTCACCCGTGTAGCTCCTTCTCACTATACTAGCGCTGCAACACCAAATCCAAACTGCTACTGCAGTTACCCAACACTGAAAGACATTTTATGAGATCCTCAAAAGGACGGGATATTAAGTAACATAAGAGGAAATAACTTAGACTGAGCCCCTTCAGCTGTCTTTTGTGTTACTAAAGGTAACCAACACATGGATAAATGTTTAAAAATAAATCACTTCCAGTGGAACACCCCAGTACAATCAGTCTCTGAGTTACAATTTAGGTTTCCACCTGTGCCTTGGGGTAAAAAACAGTATCTAGGGCAGCAGCAGCAACAGGTTAATGGCTGTGTAGTATTTCAAGCTACAAATCTCTGGTTTGCTTGCACAGACTCTTAAGAGACAAAGTGACATGGAGTTATGCGTACCACAAAAAGAAGGGCACTGTTTTTAGCAAGTCTGACTCCATACCTGGAGGAAAAAATCCACACACATAAGTTTCTATTACTGCAAATTCTTTAAATACATTTAGTCTTGTACAAACCCAGCACTTCATCAGGTATTTTTGTCTGAATGGGTGACTTGATCTCTTGTCTGCTGCCTGTTGTACATGTTTGCACAGAGAGAAAGAGAGGCATTGGAGTGGATTCCTGAGCACGCCCTAGAGAGACTCTGGAACAGACTGTGGCTGCAGACAGCACAGGTATTTTGAAGCATTTGCACACCTGAAGGGCACAGACCTCACGGTGCACCTGCCTCAATGTTGCAGTTACCAGGGTCACACACACAAGGATTTTTTTTTTGTACTCTGCAATAGCCTACCACATAAGAAAACAAACAGGGTGGGACAGGAGAGAGGAATGAGGAAATTCTCTCCAGGGCTTGTTTCTTTCCTTCTTCTTGCTGTTACCCCAGGGCAGAGGAGCCACAGCCTCCATTTCACGACCCCTCAAATCCTTAAGGAAAACAGCAAGACTCAGAGCTACACACAATACTTCTCATACTTTAAGCCATCATCTTGGAGCAGGACAACCCCAGCTCATAGGTAGGCTCTGTTCTTATACAGGTTTCTATGCCTTGGCTGCAATGCCACCTTGGCAGCTCAGCAAACCAAGCTGGCTCAGGGAGATGTGCAGCCAGGAGCAGGATCTGACAACACGCTGCTAGCTGGAGTTTGGCATTAGGGCTTACTTTCACCCTCTACCAACATTTAATCAGTGCTGCCTCATCCCATACATACAAGGAAACCACATTCACAACTCCAGGGTGCAGAGAAGGGGAGGAAACACAGGTTTCTGTTGTGCACTGGCATAAGATACAATGGGTAAATGAGCTGAACCTGGTGAGACACCAAACACAAAGCAGTCTTTTCAAACAGGTCTCAGCCGTAAAATGACTGCCATTATACATAACCTCCACCACAGTTTCCCAATCTACTGTTTCTGCCCTGTTAATGCAGAACCCTGCCAGTCCATAGTAAATCACAGAGATTTTCCTGTGTCAAAGAGCCTTCCAGACACCCAAGGGAGGTACACCTTTTAATGCAGAAACACAGGACATGCAGAAACAGGACAGACTATGGGAAGGATCTGCCAAGCTCCCAGAAAGTACTTTACAAATTAGCTCGGTATGAAACACGGAGTGCAAACAGAGCTTCTTTAAAGCCACAATCAAAAGGAAGGAAGCCCCTTTCCAAATCAGAAGTCTAACAGGATTAACAACGGAGCCCTAAATCAATACTCATTAGAGCAGCACACTCTTCAATTCAAAAGAGAGTCTCATCTTTCCCACACCCGTTCTAAAAAAAGCAAGAAATAAAACTAATTCCACTGACTCTGCCCAAAAGGACCGGGAGCCTTAGAAACCACTGCTTCAGTCTCCTTTACATTAGTTACTTGTTCAACAAAGACAGTGCTTGCGGCAGTGGCCCAGCGTGCAGCAGCAGCAGCAAGCACACCAGCCATGCTGACGGGGCTGGCTCTTGCACAGGAGCCTCCACACTTCTGTCTCGACACAGCTGGAGTGATTCTTACCTAGGGTCTCCCCAGCTGTAATTTTGAGGTTGAGAAGGAGGTCCCTCTCTTCTCCTGAAGAAGTGAAAAAGACCTGGTAAGATTTACTAAGAATTAAAATGAAAACTCCTGAGAGAAATCCAAAGGAAAAAGATGAAAAATAGCAAGTTGGAAAGGCAAAGATCTCTTGCTTGCACACCACGTACATTTCAGTTCTGCGTGACACAAAGGAATGCTACATATAGTACACGAATAATGGAAAAGGCAACCAAATGTTATCAGTGCTCTACTTACATAAGTCCAGCTGGCAGACTATTTGAGCCCCACTGGCTCTGAGCTTGTGGTCTCAAGCCCAATCCTTGTTTTTTTTTAAGTGCTGTAAATGGAGGTGGGAGGGGAAGCAGGGAGTCTGCAGACACTACAGCACTGTTCACTGGCTCTAACTGTGGTCTCCACTGAATGGTCTGAGCTAGTCATCATGAGCCTTAAGCACTACCTCTAGTTTATTCAATTTCCTGGCAAACTTGACCACTTTAACTGCTTCCTTTCCAAACGGGTGGACTTGCTGTGACTCCTCCAGGATCCCAGGCTTAACTCCGGCGCTGCTTAAAGGCACAGCCAAGGGACGGACCAATTCTATCTGTTCATATTGTAGGAGTATCCAGCAGTGGCAGCCAGAGCCCTCCTGGGTCAAGCTATCTAGGCACACTTCAAAGATATGGGGAACAAATGGATCACTCTTCAGTAATGTAATATAACATGTTTTACAGATACACACTGTTGTTCTCCAATGACAAAATTCTGCTTGGAGCTCTTCCAAGCAGCTTCAGCAATCCCAGGCTGAAACTCAAGACACACAAGGAGGGACTGTGCTGTGCCCAGCACACCTCTTAATTGCACACCTCTCTTTTTCCCTTGCGCAACTCCTGAAGACATAGTTCTTACTGCTATATTAAGAATTTAAGGGATGTTTGCAAGGTCACAGCAGAACTCTGTAGCTTGGCCTGGTACCGTGGCACCACCTTAGAGAACCAACCAAAAGCCTTTACCAGAAGTTTAAGGCTTCCTAAAAGCTCAGCACACTTAGAAGGGGTTCAGATAAAGAGCAAGAAAGAGAAGACGATGGCTCAGGAGAGGAGCTCCAATACATTCTGAGGGTTAGGTTGTCAGGCTGCATTAGTTTGTATTTCCTGGGTTTTGTCCATGACCAGAGAAACTTGCAAATCAATTCAGGCCTGATCAGTGGAGTCAAGCAGAAAAACACACCATGTGACAGAGGGCACATTCTCCCTCTCCACCTGTAAGCGGAAGGGATACAGCAGAGTTAGTTATACAGATGGGTTTCAGAAGCTTTTGAAGGAAGAAGACAGGTATACTGGAGGATGTCCACTTTGAGATGACAGAGGGTGGAGCGCAGGGAGTGGAGAATGAAGGACAGAAAAAGAGCTGAGCAGGGTTACAGACATCATCTTGTGTTCAGCTTCAAAAGGGGATGATGTCTGGGCAAACTGTGACATGCAGAGATGGAAGCAGTCAGCAGAGATGTTAGAAGGGAGACACAGCCAAGCTGGTAGCATGTAGAGACCAGCTCTTCGGCAGCTATCATGCACAGTACAAGCAGATGAATGGGCTTTTAAAAATAACCTACGGGGATGTTAGTTTTTCATGAGGGGAGAAGGCATGCAGGACAACTGATTCTCTGCCATCACCTCCCAGGTGGGAACCATTACAGCAGTCGTGGATGCTAAAGGTGACGGCAGAGAACGTGGCATATGAAAAATGCTCCATTGTTCATGAGTCATGCCTATGACTGACAGTATTTGCTCAGGCTGAGATAGATCTTTTCTTAAGGCAACCCTGACAAACTCTAAAGGCAGGATATGAGGAGAGAGTGGAGAAAAGCCTCATGCCACCCATGCAGGCAGGTTTGGGGCTGAAGGATTAAGCCGGGGTTCAGTTCAGGTTCTCTGCAGCACAGCTGGACAACACGGTTGGGGCCAATCATCCCACTCTGCGAGCATGTGCCCCTTCCTTGGTGCCCAGGGAAACTCATGGGGGAGCTGTGAGTCTTTGCAAGGATCACAAGAGAGCCCTGCCAAGTGGAGTCATTTTGCTGTTTTCTCACACTTATCTAAGCTGCAAATCACTGCCACAGTTTACTTATTTTATTCTTACCAAATTCTTGTGTTTCTTTCCTACATTCCCCACTTGTACCAATACATGTTTGTCCCTCACATTATAGGGCTCCTCTGTCCCCAAGAGACAGAGCCTGGCTCACACAGGCTTCTTGGAATTACACGTTATTTGGCACCTCAGTGCAGTTATACACATTAAACAACTTTTAATTAAAATGAAGAATAAAATAAGTTGATAAAGTATCAGCATTGGTTCAACCCTTAAGGTCCTGTCCTTTGCTTTGAACCAAAGCAGCCCTGAGCTGTACAACTAAGGCAAAGCTGGTTACATTCACTTAGCACAATCCCCATTACTAGAGGAGGGGCCAGAGCTCTTCCTCTCAGCATGGCTACAATCACGTCTCTTTAATGGAGTTTATTTTCATAGCAAACTTGTCTGGTCACCTTCTGTTAGAGACCCTCCTTGATCTGCTTCCCTAGAAGGGGATGGGCATTCCTAATCTTCCAGCTTCTGCAGACTCCTCAGGAAATCTCTGAATATTTGAACAAGAAGAAAAAAAAACCAAAAAAAACAAAAAAACAAACCAAAAACAACTAAGGACAGATTGTTCTTTACAGGACAATGCACTGAACTTCATGAAGCAGAGCATCATGCCAGCCTATGCCATTACTAACAGGCCCAATGAAGTGAAAGACAGCAGGAAACAATCCTGAAGAGCAGAAAACCTAAGACTAGAAGACTGATAACACTGGAGGAAAGGCTGAGAAATGCTGGCAAGAGATGTGTACAGATGGAGAAAATAATGGTGAGTTAGGTAGGCTAAGCAACAGACAGACTCCTCTCCTGACAAGCTTTTTGCTCAGCCATACTACAGGAGATGGAAAATCAATAAATGAAGGATACTCCCAAGAAACATGGAAAAAGTGAGGAGTCCTTGCCAATGTTTTCTTGGCTGTAACCTCATCTCTGCTAGAGAAGTCTAGCAGCAGTCTTAACAGCCCAGGTTCAACCACCTGGAATGCACACAAAGCTTTGTATCGAGATCCAAGAGTGATCCTCTACTATCTCACAAAGGGTCCCAAACTCCATTAAGCTACAACCTGGCAGTTAGACTAGATGATTGTTGTAGGTCCCTTCCAACTTAACTACCCTGTACTATTCTGTTCTACAGTGGCTCCTCCACTTGTGCTGGTCACCTCTCAATCCTTGCCTCAGTAGATCAGATATGATTACTTCCACAATGACCACATTAACCTTTACCATGAGGTGACAGAATCAATGCCATTGCTCCTTGGTTTGTCTCTTTTTCTCACAAATTCTAGGTGAGCAATGCAGGGGGGACTACATCAGTATAGGAATCAGTGGGAACTCCCCTCGTCTACAAAAGAATCCTGGACCCATTCCCACGCAAGCTAGTGAACATTAAGTTTTCCTTTGAAAGAAGAATTACAATCTTAGAGACCAATCCATGCCTCCAACTGTTGGGCCAAACCCTGGGGTCTCCACCTACACATGCTCTTCAGGCTGCCCACCCTCAGCAGGACGTTAGACAACACCATCTCTTCAGCACAGCAACAATAAGCTGCTTCTTACCATCCCCTACACAGTGCTAAAAGTCAAAATGTTTTTGAAGGTGTGCAATAGGCTTTTGGGCTCAGAATACAGCATCTGTACATCTTATTAGATCATGTTCATGCTACTGCAAATACAACACAGTCCTTGCCCTGACAAATGCACAACAGTAGGAAGGGCATGGTACTAGGAAAGACACTGGAACTGTATCTGGCAGCTCCTGTGAACACCACAGGGTACAGGCTCACAAACTGCAGCCTAGTGCTTGTCTGTTTTGCAGGCACTGCAGCACACATCTGTCACGGAAGTGTGGCTCAAGGGAGTTATTTTTGGGTGATGGACAGATGCTGAAAGCTGTCACAAGGCTGAGGACAGTTGGTGAACTGTGCACGTGTGGCTCTTATCCACAGAAAGGACAACAAGGTAGGACACAGAAAGAAGTTTTGGAGAAACAGGTGTCATAAATGATGTGAACTGAAATATTCTACTACACCAGCAATAACCTGCTACCATCCTGATAAAACACAAGTACTTTCAACCCAAGTGAGCCCAAATAAACCCGAAGTCCCCAGCGGGACACTTTCAAAGGATCTGAGCATATTCCACCCTTGGCCGTCTTTGACAACCCCAGCTGGAAAGACTATTATAAGCTGAGCAAATCAAAAGTGCAGTTCAGGGAACAAAGCATGGCTCACTTGGCCCAGAGCCACCCACCCACTGACCAGAAGCAGAAGGCCAGGAACAGACATGTCAACCGCAAGTTGTTTTTTTTACTGCTAACAAACACCAATGAACATTATAGGCTGTATTCAGAAAGGTGAGATGCTACATCAGCAGACAGTGAACTCAAATGGTGACAAAGGTGATACCAATTAAAATGCAATTAAGATCCCTTCAATAGTTCAAAGTTTGCCGGTTCATCTCCAAGTGTCACAAAACTTTCCCCCTTTTCACCTTACTGCTCCAGCTACAACAGAATAGCACCCACTTCCAGCCAGCTCTTCCCACTGAGCACAGAAAACAAGCACATGCAAGTGTTGTAGTGGGTGCCAAAGCTGAAGCAGATCAGTTCCACCGCAGGCCTGTGACTTTTGCACTCAAAGGAGCAATCTGCCATGCTCAAGCCCATCATGAGCACAATTTGTTCCATTTTCTACATGTACAGTACCTCCCCCCTCCCTGTTTTAATTTCTCTATTTCTTCCACCACTGGCCTTTCAGATCCTATATTTCCTCCACACTGTTTATTGTTCTCCTTTCTGTCTAGCCACATGAGGCAGTCATCTCCCTTTTCTGACACCCAAGAGCACAGAAATTTCTGGAGAGCAGCAGAACTGAGGTACCTCAGAACATGCAAGACCTGAGGAGTAAATGCCAGTCCCACAGCTCCCAAAGCAGAGAAGATGCCATACAAAAGATGACTCAAGCACTCCTCTGGAGAGAAAAGCATGGCATAGAGATGCCAAAACTGACAGAGGATGCTATGTTACGATTTTTTTATAAAACATCCAGGCTAAAGGGCTCCTACAGAAGCACTGAAGACACCAAAATTCCTTATAGTCAATGCCAGCGTGAATTCAGAGCTAGTACTAACAAGTTTCCATCAAAGGCAATTCCCAGGAGGCATCTACAGAAGAACCTCTTCAGCATTCCCTGGGCATGTCAAAAACTTCTGAAGCAATTACCCCAGGACCACAGTCTGGCAGGCCACATTACCATAGCTTCATCTCTCTTCCTCAAACCATCATGGCATGAAACTAACACAGTAACATGTACCCATCTCACAAAACCCCCCAGAATATGGCATCCAGGGAGGAGAAACCCGAAGGTCTCCCCTTCCCCCCAAGAGACCATGCTGTATTTAAGCAAAGATAAAGCACAATGGCTTAACAGGCCTTGTTGGGATGCCAGGATAGCTGAGTGCCGTCTGCTTACCATGCACAACGTTCAGTCAGAAATCACTCGAGGACCCTCTCACTAAAGGCAGCTTAGTGCTCACTTGTCAGTTGAAGAAAGCTGCCTAACCCTCCTTCTTACCCATGGAGAGAAACAAGACAGCAGCAGGGAAGAGGAGACAGAAAAGAAGTACCATGTGACCCATATTTTCCAAGATTATGTAACTTCTTGAATAAATAGACTTCCTTATCCTCTGTGGCAGTTTCTGCAGAGATGTTACACAACCAAGCACAGGAACGGTGACCAGGGAGATGTGATCCATACGGCCAGAGAGCAGGAAACATCCTGCTGCCTCACCGTATGCTGAGGAACAAGTGGGACAGAGTCTTGAGCCTTTCAGTACTCTTCAAAAAGTTTTTAATCAAAAAAAAAGAAAAAATAAAAAAATTTGGAACTGTATCATAGACGACTGCTTCCTTAGAAACCCCAGGCCTAGTGAATAATTTCTCTTCCTATTTTATATGCCCTAATCAAGAACAGCTTCCAGCATTCATTCTTCTACCTATAACAGATTTTTTTAAAAATAAGGGAAAACTTAAATCTTAAAATGAAAAAAAAACTTTTGTGCACAAGATTTGACATTATGCTCACTAATTCATCATCTAGATTCCTGCAAGTTCATGCCACCCGCACCATTGGTGTGTATGAAAAGGAGACAGCCTGTCTCACACAAAAAGGGTGTCTCTGTCCAGAGGGTAAGGAGTTGTATCATTCTTTGTGACCATTCAGTGTCCACATGCAGAAGCATTCTATCTATAAGGAATGCTAGATATGTCAGGATGCGAGACAGGGTACTACGTGCAAGTTAATACCTGATAAATCATTGCTACATGGTTCGCTGAAGTGGGAAGGACACAGACCAGGCTCAACAGTATAAACAGCTCTGACTAGATCTATTTAAAATGGTGCCTACTAGCCTTAAGCTCTGTAAGACTGTAAAATAATCTCAGGAGACACAAAACGAAACAAGGAGTCAGCAAGTGCATTCCCAAGTAAGCAAGAAAAAGTTTCCTCAGTTGCAAAAATGTAATGTGACTCAATGTGCCCTAAAAGTGCATTATCTGGCCTTTAATACAGATGCAAGATTACAGATGCTATTTATCAACATCATAAATACCTTTGTCTCATGTAGATAAAACTAATGCTGAGGGTAATAAAAATGGATGGTATCAGTTTATTACAGGCCTCATAAAAGGAAGCCTAAAGTCCATCAACACAGACGATTCAAAAGACTCACGGAAGATTTCCAGATCTTACCCCACTTGCCCTCGCTCCAGATGTCACCACAGGAAGACTTGCAGTTAAGATTTTCAGTCACAGAACTGTTGAGGTTTAAGAGACCTCCTGACATCATCTAGTCCAACTTCCCTGCTCAAGCAGGTTCAGCTGGAGCAGGTTGCCCAGTCAGCACCCTATTACCCCCTGAGCACGACTGCACATGTAGTTTGATAACCTGCACACATCAAGGACTTATCGCTTCTTGCAGAGATGGCGAGAAGCTGCTCTGTCCTCTGGAGAGCAAGGCCATTATTCATGGACCCAGACACAGATCTAGTAGTTGAACTAAAAAGCTCCTGTTGAACAGCCTGCAAATCCTTTGGCAGAGAAATCTTCCCTCCAGTGAACTCGAGCAGTGCCTGAGGCACTGCAGTGCAGTGGTAAAAAAGATAGTTTTAAATTAATGGGTCAGCTGATAACAACCTTGCCATTTACACAAACCTGCACATATGGAAAATAAGCTCATTTTTCCCCTCTGGCTGTTTTTCAACATCATAACCAGACTGAGCTCAGAAAAGGCAACATTTGTACAAGTTCTGAACTGGTTTTCAGGTCTGTTTTGAGAATCTCAACAAGAAGAAAATCACCCTCCAGAACTTCTTGTTAACTAAGTTTTAGGAATCCATTCCACACATATGACATGAGGCATACTGGTTTAAACAATTTATATAAATTCTTCCATGTACAGTCATCGCAGAGGAACACATTTATTGTGCATTAGCTTCCACCACATGGGAAAGCTTCCTTGAATAACAATCCCAGGAGCACATTTCACTCCTTTCTTTTCATATTTAAGTAGTTGTTTGTCTACAATTACTCCTCAGATGTGTGTCCATATGCAAACGCAGCATTTTATGGTGGCCAGTCAACCACCTTCCCTGGAGCTGTCACGTTACAGCCTGTGCCAGACACTGCCCCAATAGCCACGCGTTGTTGATGTCAGCTCCTATGGGAATACGCTGGGACTTCCAACTCCTGCTCTGGCATGTCAGAGTCACCTTTTAAATGCAGGCTTTTCACTAAAGACCTAATAGTCCACAAGAGTGGCTTTTAGAGAAATACTTATGCTTTCCCTGCTTGCAGAAGGTAAATAAATGCATGTTCATATAATTTTGCATCACCATCCATGACTCTCCTTCAAAACAAAAGCTTGTTCTACCACAGCCTCTTTTGTGCTTCAATTGTTCAAAACACCTGTTGTTTTGAGAAGCCCGAAGGTGTTTCTGAGCAAACTACAAGGTAGAACACTGGTCATCATCAGCAAAATCCATTCCACTCTACATTTAATTATGCCCAGAAAGTCAATCTCTGTTTCAGCAGATGGTTAACACCAAGTTATACATCACCAGAGGCACTTTCCTACTCTTGCTGCATGATCTCGTGTAACTGCAAGGGGATGAAACATGTGACAGTTTCCAGGCAGCAACACAAATACTTGTAAGAGTTTGGAGAACAAATTCATGGTCTTAGTCCACAGAACAGAGCACCTCTACATTTTCATATTTCAAAATGCAAAAATGCAATCACACCTCCACTCTTTGTCAACTCAGCAAGGTAGAAGATCTCCTGGGATATCACGAAGAGGTAAATGGCAATAAAATCAAGCCATTCTCTGAGAAGAAACTGGTCTTTAGAAGAGCCTTGGCCTCATGACACTCTTCTGACAGGACTACTTTTAGGGCATGGAAAGCTAGAACAAATAGCAATCAAGAAATTCTGTATTTCAGTTATGAGTAGGTGAATGGCTAAGTGACCACCTTAAAATGCTGCGTCTGCACATGGACACACATCTAAGGAGTAATTGTAGACAAACAACTACTATAAACCACTCTGGGAAAAAGTTTCGAACATTGCCTTTTTCATCTAGCTTTCAAACTCTTTGACTGCCACAGAGTTGCTAATCCAAAGCAGAAATGATTCAGAGCTAAAAAAAGCTGAGTACTTACTATTCCAGAGACAGGTTTTCCATCTACTGACTCCAGGAGAGCAGACTTCTCCAAACAGGCAACAAGTCTGAGATGGATCAAAGTTTCTAAACTTTTGGATAATGCTGACAAGCAGAACGTGTATCATTATCTATATCAAAGGCTAATCATTAACTACTGCTTAGATTTAGCCATGATCACTTTTACTCTGCTTTAAGCCTATTTATTGCCTGATCTGCAGCCTATTTCAGACCAGACCCATCACCTGAAATACAGTCAGTGGGAAATATTTATATTCAGCTTCTCCTAGGTGTGCCAAATGGGTGTAAGGGATGAAGTAGTAGGGATTTCTGCTACATTCTACTCAGGGTGAAACCATCCCTCACAAAATATTGACAATCCCTATTGTTACAGCCAAAGATTTCATATGACCCAAAATAAATATTTACTGCTCAGATTATGCAGCCCACTGAAGGCATAAGTCAATCATGTTAGGACCAGACCAAGGACTGCGATGCTCACATACAGATCCATGTAACAGCAAAAGTAACTCCTGAGTCTTCCTCATGAGTTCTTTGCAAAAATGGAGAGATTATAGAATGCCCTGACCAGGTTTTAGAGATTACTTTCAATCACGTTACACAAAACACAATTCAAACATTGATTACTCTGTCAGAGAAGTGTTTTACTTGCTTTTGGATATCATAACAAAGCAAACTTAGTTTCTTCTAGTATCTGCCCCATAATGAAAAAAACCGTGACATTTTCAAAGCTACAGGCCAGTTTTTAGGAGCTTGGGGGAGTGATAACAACAAGGTAGATATATCATTAATTGTGCAGAAATTCTTCAACATTGTGTTCAAGACAAATCTTGTTGGGGTAGCTGGCTCTCTGAGCTCTCTGATCGAAAAGCTGCTGCCAGCAATTGCTACAGAAGAAAAAATGTGACAGAAGAAAAAGTGCAAGAAATATAGCTGTATTGTGCTCTGCAATACAAGTGTCTTTATTGTATGGGCAGTGTTTTCAAGCAAGATCAAAAGCAAGAGTTACACAAGAAAGGGATCAACTGGCAAGCAGTGCACGTGATCCTACTATCATGATGTACTGGAGGGTTCTACATAAGGAATTCAGCAAATTAAGGGAAGTCGTGATGCTGCAAAAATTTTTTTAAAACCACTATGTCTTACCAAAGCAGCAAACCAGTCAGAATAAAGTCTATTAGGCTTTACTATCCGTATAGCAGGATATCCTATAGACACTTCCCTGTTTATGCTTTCTATGAAGAAAACAGCACAAAACCAGCTTTACAACAAGGGCAGCCGTAAACCTCAAAAAACTCTTTTAAATTGTTTATGTTTCAGTTTGAGAGTACCTGTAACATGTTGCTCTGGCATACTTCCGTCTCACCTGAAACCACCTTAAACGTTAAGGTTCAGTATGTCTTTGTGAGATAATGTCTTGGGATAAGTTAATGAAGGGCACCAAAGCCAACGGTAACTTGATTTGTATAAAAGTCTCCTGGCAGAGAACCCAGAAATCATGACTCAGTGTCTTGTCAAATCTATTAGACCACGAGCTCAGACAAACAAGGGAACCATAAAAAAGGCAACTGAGAAAACCAGACCAACACTGTGGGTTGCATTTCACTTCCACAGTATTCCAAGGCTGGGTGTGTTCCTTCAGGAGCTTGCGCTTCTACTTCCCGTATCACTTTGATGTATGAGGGTTGACTTACCATATCGGAAATGCGCGTGGTATCTTGCTGCCCTCCCACGGAGCACCACACTGACAGCAGCCACTGCGGTCACTTCCCGAGGGCTGGAGAATGAACTGGGATCGCCTGCCTGCTGGGAGCACTGCCTTTGAGTCTGCTCCATATTTGTTAAGTGTTTTTCTTTCCCAAGTAAAGGATGCAAGCTTGAAAATGCAGACAAGCTGTGACAATACGTTGTCAAGTCTCTTTAGTACAATGCCTTTCAGAGCAGGAAAAGTTACCTGAGGTAGTAACTGATTAATTGGATCCCTGGGTCTCACTGCAGCCTCTGTCCATACAGAATATGGAGGAACCCAGCCGGGAGCTGCAGGGAGCTGCCGAGCTGCACAGCCCGCTGAGGCCAGGCACTCAGCCTGCATCAGGGTGGCACAGAGCTGCTCCAATTTTCCCAAACAGAGTGCATTCACTATTTGAAAGAAATCAGACAAGGAGCAGGTCAGGTCACGGGGATGAGCACTTCCATACGGAGGCTGAAGCCATGTACCTTTCAAACAGCTGCTCTTCCAAGCTCACAGAGGAGCAGGCTAACCCGTTGGCTAACAAGCATTAGCCTGTAAGCTCAGGAAGTGCACTGCACTTTGGAGGTAGCCTGAAAGTACTTTTTAATCCTACAGATCCAAATCCAGTTAAATTACCTGTAACATGAAAAAAAGCCTGAAAGTGTATTTACCATACACACTCCTTCCCCCAAGAAGAGATGCATTAAGTGTTTAAAATAGAAAAAAAAGCCAAGACTGTCAGGATTTCTCTTATCCAAGTTAGCCAAAAGATCAGCTAAATATATCACAAAGTTCATATTTCAAGCTCATGAACCTTCATCAGAAGAATGAGATTTGAATCCTTGATAACAAATAAGCATGTATGCGAAAAGAAGGCTTTGTTAAAGTGAAGTAGCCCTCACAAAGTCTCAGAAGGCAACCTGGTGCACTCGCTGTTAAATTTCATGGCATAACAGCTATAGTTTTCTTCCAGCTTCTCGGGCTTGATACCAGGACGTGCTGAGCATCCAGTGCGAATAGAAGATGCTCAATCACTTACAGCATTTTGATGTGATCTGGAGCTACTATGGTCTGCTGTATTAATTTGGATAAACATTAGAGTGAACAGGTTATATGCACGTACAACAGGTTATAAATGACATTCACATCTCTGGTACAGCAATGACTGTTGGATTTTCTACTATTATATACATGCACAGTGAAAGAGCAAAAAAAAAAAAAAAAGTTAAAATATTTTCCACACAAGCAATTGTTCTAGCTAGCAATCATAGTTGTTTGAGTGCCACTGGAAATCAGCAGGACCACGGCAGATATGAACTGGTGAGACAGAGGGAAGAAAAGACATTGCAAATTGGACAGACAACATTAAAGATTGCAGAAACAGAGAAGGGAGGACAAAAAGGAGGTATTTCATCACAGCCTCCTGCTTCTAGATTGTCTTCCAAAGCAGAGAAGTCTAATTCCAGGACCAACAAATGAGAGACTTTAGAAAGTGAATTTGTAGTGCAGCAGCAGAGGAGTTTAATTTGCTTACAATAACTAGTCCCATTATTCTCTGCATTAGCAGATTCCAGCTTTCAGCTGAAAAAAAGGTTAATGAAAAAATCATTGGTCTCGAGTCCACCGGGAATTGATTGGGAACATTTCCAGAAAATTAGATTGAAACAAAAGGCAACGAAGTAGATTAACTAAGATTGGATTTTCCACAGAAAAGCAACATAAACCAGATTGAGTCTTTTTCATCCTTCTCTAAGAAAAAAACTGCCAAGACTCCCAGTGATTTCCTGGCAGACTTTTGGAGAAGCTCATGCTGGCAATCTGCTTTAGCTCAACTTCACAAAATTCTGATGCAGATTACTGCTCACTTTCAGGGTGACCTTCAGGCAAGTGTGGAGAAGGCAGGTCTGCAGAGGCATAAGATTTTCCTGTTGGGTAGAGGGGTCTTTATAGAAAATACAGAAACCAAAAAGGAAAGGAGAAAAGATTATATTTTAGTTCAAAGAACAGAAAGTTCTGACTTCTTTCTGATCTGACGTTTGATTGGAAAACAAGACAGCTGAAAGGAAGCTCCTTAGGGCCCTGACTTGAAACTCACCACGTGAACACATTAGATCTTCTCATCTACTTGTACTAGAAGACTATTAAATATCAGTATTCTCAACTCCTTCTCTGCTCAAGCATTAAGCTTTTGTTTGGGGATAAGAGTGTCTCACTAATTCAAAATTTGAAGTTCACAGTAAAGGGCTGAGGGAAGAATTCTCCCAAACCTCTTTTCTAAAAGGGGAAGAAAAACCTCAAACCCACTAATCTTCTTGTACTTGCACCACTGCAAGTCAGAGTAAGTGGTAGTGACTATACCTTTAAAACAAAAAAAGCAAACATGCAAAAAGCTCATTGGAAATCTTATTTAATCCCTTCTCCCTACTGGCAGAAATTCCTCTAATTCTCAAATTAGTTAAAAAACTGCTCTAGATTAGAAATCTGATGCAAAATTAAAATAATTCTCTGGAACTTCTAACAAGCAGCAAAATCTCAGTAGAAAACAGCCATACAAAATTTCTCAGTTCTCAGTACAGAGTTGTGTGGGAGCCTGCAACTCCTGCTAGTTTTATTCTTTTTTTTTTTTTTTTTTTTTTTTTGGTGGTGGTGGGGACAGAGTGGAAAAAGAAAAAACCTGCTTACCATAAAAATTTCTGTATTCATAGCAAAAAGTATCACTTTAATTTCGTATTGTGCAGCAGGACTGTCACAGTCAGCTTCATCAACACATTCACAGTTATGGAGCCAACATGCATTTAAACAGCAATATTTACACATTATTTCCAGTGCCCCCTTTTAATGACGGATGGGAAAAAAGTAATTCATAATCCAAAGCTTGACGAAAGCCTCAGGAAATATTACATCATAAATTATATGAACCGAGACCATTAAATTGAACACTAATTTACCCTATAAGATCACTCATGAAAAATACTGCAAAAGCTTTATTTACCTCAGGGTCAAGCAGAGGCAAGTTAAGATCAAACGGATTAAAAGTAAATTTAATACATAGTTGTGAAGAGAGTTTAATGCACCTTTGCGCAAAATGCCATACTACTAAGCATTCTGAAGCTTGGAATTTGAGCACAAACAGGAAAAATTGGTCTGTGACTGGGAACTCTTGTGGAGACACAAGCCCACTGCAAACTCCAATGCAGAAGAGGGCTATGAACAAAGCTTAAATAAAAAAAAAAAATTACAAGTGGCTAAAACAGGGCTTAGGTGTGATGTTTGCAGTACGTACTCCTACAGCTACCTACCCATTTCACTGACACTGAGACTTGCCAGTGCTGATCCCAGTTTGTTAAAGCACATCAGGTTCTGAGCTAAGGGGTTGTTCACAGGATGGGAATCCTTGATCTACCAGAACTGTTTTTTTTTTGCTTCCAAGCTAAACTTAGTACTTTTTTAAAAAAAAAGGAAAAAGTTTGGTATAGACATAACGTTACCTGTACCTGAGAAAACCTAAATTCAAGTAAAATGCTAGGACTTAGCCACATTGGTCTTCACTGTTTAAAAAAAAAAAAAAAAAATCTATCTTGTCTGCCAACTTGATAGAAATATGGAAGGAGGCGAGGCAAAGCAAAATATTATCTCTTCATCTACAGAACACAGGAACCACAAGTCCTATTTGAAGTTCATGTCCACCTGCCATAGGAAGATAGAACAATCTGTTCCCATTATGAATTCACATCAAATTATTGTATAATCATCATGTGTGTGCATTGGTTTTATTAACAGAAACAAGGCTTTTGACCCTGTGCAGGTTTCATTCTAAAATAATCACACATTCTGCAATAAAAAAGCTGCTTAATATTCCCCTTAGTCTCTTCCCCTTGGAAGTGAAATCACTGATATCCCAATCATGTTGCATTCTTATTGCGATAAAATACACAAATTACTGCAAACGCAGCACTACAACAAACAGACCTGGCAACTTCATGCTCAGACTCAAACATCCTAAAAACAACTATTAGTACAAATTTCCAATCAGTGCCGAAGTGTACCAAAGCCAGGAAATTATTCAATTCTTACTGCCATTTTGCTCTCCCCTGCATTCAGTTTTTCTGCACCTCAACATCATCCGGTTCCCAAGTGCTAAATTTGAAGACAAGGCAGTGGGGTCTCTCAAAGCATCTAGATACACCAGCTTCAAAAAAGCAATAAAACAGGCATAGTTCTCAAACTACAAGGCAAAGGTGGAAAAATTGCTCTAACGAGGGCCAGCTCAGATGTTTTTAAAAGCAAGAAACTACTCTGATGCTATGAAGAAATTGCATTACACGGGTGCTGTCACCGCTGGGTAAGCACGAGAACCAAATGTGGAGCCCAAGGGCGCCCGTGTGTCCCCAGGCTCCCCGCCGCCACAGCTCTGCAGGGTCGCTGCCCCCCGGCGCGGCCAAACCACCCCCGGGACAGGCCGGGCGGCCAGCCCGGGGGGGCCACGGCGGGGCGCGGTCAGCCCGGCTGTCACCTCGGGGACACACACGCTCCCGGCTCGCCAAGCCAGCCTCCCCCGCCCCGCCGAGGCCGCGGCCCGGGGCTGCCCCGCCCGCCCCCTGAGGCACCGGCCGCCCGTCCCGCCGCGCCGCCTCACGCCGGGACCGGGGACCCCACGGGCGGCGACGGCGCGCGCGACCCCCCCGGCACGTCACTCACCGGCCGACCGCCACGAGCCCGCCGCTCGCCAGCCCCGCGCTGCAAGCCCCGCCCCTCTCACGCGTCCCCCATAAGCCCCGCCCCCTGACGCGTGTCCTCACACACACTAAGCCCCGCCCCGCGCAGCTTCCCCTTCCTCTTTCCTCCTTCCGCCGCCCCGCCCCGCCCCGGTCCCGGCCCGCCGCGGCCGGAAAGTGCTCCGCTACCAGGCAGCGCGTTTACGACACCGGTGGCGGGTCCTCGGCCATGTTCGGGGCGGCGGCGGCGGCGGCGGAGGAGGATGACGCGGATTTCCTGTCCCCCGCCAGCGGGTGAGCGGCCGGGCCGCGGGGCAGCAGCCCCGGTGAAGGCCTCGCTCCTGCCCGGCGCGGCGGGCGGCCCCGCGGGGCCCTGCAGAGCCCTCCCCGCTGCCGGCCGGGCGGCCCCGCGAGGCCTCCCCTGGCCAGCGAGACCCCCCGCAGCGGGGCGGGGAGCGGCCCCGCCGTGCTCGGGTTCACCCCACGGTGTGTCCCGTCCCGCCTCGGCGGCGGCGGAGCGGGAGCCCGGTGCCCCCGGGCCGGGGCTGGCTGCCGGAGCGGGTTGGGGCGGGGGGCTCCGGGCTCCTGCCCGCAGCCCCGGGCGGGGTTTTGATCTAGAGCCCTTCGGAAGGGGAGGGAGCGGCCGCTCGGGGCTTGCGGCTTGTAACGGGGGGGACGGGTGAGAGAGAGCCGGTGTGTTTGCTTGAATAAGGGTGCAAGTCCTGAAAATGCCGGGTTAGGAAATTTTTTAACAGGGGTGGCTACTTCCAGTGTGCTCAGCAGTTTTCAGCTTTTGTTGATACCGTTTTAATGTGTAGCACATTCAGTTTTTCTCACGTTGTGTAACTTCTTCCGGCTTGAAGATTCCTCAGCAGTTGTAATTTCAACTGTGCTCACTCCCCACCCCCTTCAAGGAGCCTCTGTTTAATAATCTTGTAAACTAATCACCTCTCTTTTTAGCGAAGGGTTATTTTTTAAAGCATCTCATGTAAAATGCTGCAGATCCACTGGCAGTGGTGTTGTCCTTTGTGGATTCTGCTTTGTAGTTTGAATTACTCACTTGTCCCATGATAGCAGGAGTAGGTGAGCTTAAATGGGCTTAGAGCAGTAAAACTGCAAACAACATATCTTGTAGGAATAAGCAGCTTATCTGTAGCACTGAACCTTCAGACCTTAGACAGGAGAGCATCTATCATTTTAAAATTTAATGGGAAAATGCATTTCCTGGACATTTCAAGAAGTAAAGTTCTGGTGCAGAATGGTGGCTTCTTTGCTGTCATATATTTTTTCCGGTATTGTAACAATCAGCTATTTTATTTGAGGGTAGTCCTAGTTATTGCTTTAAAGTAACTTCTTTTTTGGTGTAGTTTCAGTTTTTGTTCCTTACAGTAGCTTTTGAGGAAATGAAACATAATTGTGCCACTAACCCCAGGCCCTTCATCTAAAAGTTGTGCTTATTCAAATTTAAATGGCTAATTTGCATAGAGAGGCTTAACATGCATCCCTTTATTTATAAAGTGATGGTAAATACTTCATGTTTGATATAACTTACAGTTAGTTGTGTTATTATCTATAAAGCCCATTTATACAGTAAAATAGTTTATTTCTCTTTCTAGTGCCAGATTGGCCTCTCTCTTTGGTCTGGATCAAACAGTCTCAAGCCATGGAAATGAATTCTTCCAGTACACTGCACCAAAGCAGCCTAAGAAGGGTCAAGTGGCAGCTGGTAAGTAACTGGGCTTGAGTGTGGGGAAAAAACTTTGCAGTATGTGTGTCGCTGGGAGAATGAGGGCCTTTGTGAAGAACAGCAGTGCTAATAATTCACTTCGTTTTCTTGAATGATATTATCCTCTAGTACCCTCCCTATGTCTGGTTACTCTAGTGGTCTTTGGTGACTTTGGTAGCATCACTGGTTTTTTTAATCTTTTTCTGGAGTTACTTTTCCCTGGGGGAAGGAATGTGTCGTGGCATTGTCACTGGCCAGCAAATGTGACAGTTCTGTATCACTGACAGGTATTCTTGCTTTTTATTCCTCAGCAGGTCAGGCAGCCCAGAAGGCTCCTGTGGCCCCAGCAGCTTCAGGAGCACCATCAGTGTTCATGGCCACTGCAGTTCATGCTTATCGATAGTAAGTACAGCGGTGGTTTCCTGCATGACCTGTTAGTCTGTGTCTCTGGGAGCTTAAGACCTAATCATAGAGGGAAGATATTTTTGGATGAGTGTGAAGAGGCCATGGCCTATAGACATGTGTCTGCATGGTAGAATGATACAAGTTGATGCAAGTTTCTGCTCAAAAAAAAGTTTCAGTTACTGTGCTGCGGTTCTCAGTTATGCAGTTGTCAAATAAATAGCAAGTTCTAGATTTGGCTGTTACAGGGAACTGCATCCTGGAGTGCTGGCCTGAATTTTGCACCATTTCCAGGCAGCTCTGTCAGATGCTCATGTCTCATACATTCCCTCATGGAAAACTGAGCATAGAGTGACAGCAGTAAAATTCTCTGTCCATTTGACATTGCCATCATGTAAAAACTCATCTGCCCTGGATCTGTGAAAAGAGCAGTTTTCAATTCAAAACTGCATAACATATGTTCATGCAATCTGTGGGCAAGCAAGCAAGTTGTAATGTCTTTAAGCAAGAAAGGCTGCCTGACATTTTAGGCATGAGGAGAGGGGCCTGAACTATAAAGAAGAAAAACTCAGCAACAGTAGAGGGATATCTGAGGCAGGGATGGTTCTGCAGCTGAATATCTCGCTTGTCTTCCAGTACAAATGGGCAGTACTTGAAGCAAGGCAAGTATGGAGCAGCTGTAGTGGGGAACCATGCTACTAAAGAGGTGAGAGACACTTCACTTCTTTAAGATTTTCATGCCAAGAGTGTGCTGGTATGAGGCAGTGTTTCTCTGAGCTCACCAAAACATCTTTGCTTTTGATGTTGGAGGTCTTAGTTCCACTGCTGCATACGCCTTCTGGCCCTTCTGTGTTCTCTTATGGCTCAGTCATTTACCTTGGTGACGTTTCTCTGGAATCCACAAGTTTGTAAGATCTCTTACAACTTGTGCATGAAATATTTTGCAAAATATTTCATGCACTGCACCTTTTCTAATGTTTATGGGAGTGGTTTTGGTACTTATTCAGAATGTCTTTGACAACTGGATCACAAATCTGTGCATGTGAAAATTAGTATAAAGCAAAATTTTGTCCAGTAGTACAGAGATCCTCTGCTTAAGTTTTGTTATTTTGGTGTCAAAAATATCTCTCCTTCCCAAGTACTCCTATAAGAATGCAGCACTGGAATGCCCAGTAGATTGGTGTGTTTAAAAGATACTTTGGATGCTCCTATCTGTCTTTGATGTTGATATTTATGGTGTTTCCTATCCCCCAATTCATGTTGTCTCACTAAATTGCTTCTGCTTTGGCAAGAACAAAATAAAAAGTAGTTTGGTAAACTCATTCCTGAGTCACTGATCTGAGAAGTGTTCAGGTGTGGCCGTTCATGGGGGAGCTGGGAAGGACAGGGCCAGCAGAAGGAAGGGAACACAGCCTTTCTCAGGCTGCCTTTGCAATATCACATCCTGCGCAGCTGGGAACAGCAGATTGCTCCCCGTTCACCACCTAGCTGTGCTGAGTGCAGGTGCGTGAAGGAAAGCACTTTACTTTAGCAGACCATGTCTAGTAGAGCCAAATATATCAACATAATGTTATATCTGAATTGTTTAGTCCTTTGAAAGTTCTCTTCAACTTATTATTACTCAATCTATTACATTGTTTTATGCCTGTATGCCATGTATTGCGAGTTTTATGTTTCAAAGGGTTAGTGCACCATCTTTTTACACAATAACTGCAAAAAATGTGGAATGAGTTAAAGCATCTTGCTTATTGCAAAATAATTCGTTTGAATGGCTTGATTCTTGTAGCTAAATAAAGCTTACATATTTTCAAGAGGTTTTTAATAGGTGTTAGATAATTGCGTTAAGTATTTTTGCTCTGAAAAATGTTGCTGCAAGGTGTATTTGACAAATAATGTAGCCTTAGGCTCAGAATGTGATAAAACACACTGGAACTGAGGACGTTTTGAGTTTCTGCTTTTTTTTCTTTTTCCCGACCCAATTCCTTGTGGAATCCAGTACAGGATCCTCCTTTACATCAGTCAGCAGCAACAGGTCACCACTGCAAGGATCCATCCAGGCTTCGTGCTCACGGTAAGACTGGATTAGAAAAGTGTTCAGTGATCTGTATTTTTTACAGCAAACAGAAGTTGCCTCTGAAATGCTTTTGTTTACAGCCTTTGAGCTCAAACATCTGACTGGCACAGCAAGAGGTGTCACAGTGAGTGGGAGTGCTGTTCTGCTTCTCCTCCTAAAGTGTATTGCACAAGAGACTGTTACAGCTGCTTTTTGCAGAGCACTTCATCAGTAGATTTCATAATGCAAGTTCGTACACTGTAGGAGGTATATTACCTCTAGATCACAGGGGAGCTGGTTTGAGTTTTGCTGTCCTACAGTTGATAGTAACAGAACAAAATTCCTTTTGCTAATAATCTGTAGTTAAGTGACTGAAAGAATAGAACTGAGCAAGCAGAAGGAAATTATAGCAAGAAATGTTTCTCTCTGAAATTTGACACTCAGCATTTTCCTGCTGGTAAGAACAATTTGGAGCATTGTAAGCCCTAAAATGGGATCTCTCGGGAAGTTCTGTTTTCTGCCAGTTTTACAGAAAATTGGTGTGTTGATTTGCTGCTCTTAGCTGGTCATCAGGTGAAATAAAATTTCATGGTTTGATGGATGGAAATTTTACTCTGAAACAGTAGAATTTCAGTCCAAATTTCTGACCAGGATGCTAGCTTGCTCTTTAGTTTTACAAATGCATTTTAAAAGAGTGGGTTATGTAGTTGGCTTCTGGTGACAGGGACTTTTAGAAGTGAAGGAGTGACCCCTCCAATTGATTCTAGAGGTCTAAATATAAGCAATACTTATGAAAAGTAGATTATTTACACTTAAAAATCTCAGTATGTATTATAGAACGTAGCTTCAAATAAACTTGTGAAAGCTGCAGCTTCTGCAAAGAACTTAATACTTGCTCAAGTATTTGAGTTATGTGCTTGTTATTATGGAAGAATTATTATAAATAAAAGCTAATTTGTGCATTCTGAACTTGGGTAGTAATATAGCAGGGTTCTGCCTCTGCTTAATTTCAGTAGTTCTTACTTTAAGCTTCTTTTGAATGTGATTTTTTTTTTTCTTTTTTTTTTATTTTAGTTGAATGCATCTTTTAATGTATAACATAGGACTGATTTCCTTTCTCACAGGTTCAACCCAACAACTACAGTACGTTCTACGATGATCAGAGACAAAACTGGTCCATCATGTTTGAGTCAGAAAAGGCAGCAATGGATTTCAGTAAACAGGTAAATACTTACTCTGGGTGAGCTATGACTTGCTGCCTTTAGAACAGCAGGCAAATCAAGATGTATCAAGTCAGTCATACTTTTTCATTGAAGTTCAGCTTTGAGTACCTGCATGACTGTGAGGCAGATCTGCAGTGAGCCTGGCCGAGTTTTGTTCATTCGATGATGGCCTCTGAGGCAGAGAGCCTGTCACTTCTGATGGGAATTTTGATCAAGATTCTCAAGTACTCTAAGACCAATGGTTCTGCAGAACAGAGGTTATTTACTCAGCAAAATTTAGCAGAAGGAGTTGTGGAATGCCTCATAAGTGCATCTATAACCTGGGCTTGATCAGAACAGTAAGAAATGCATTAGATCTGTAATGGGTCGTAGTGGAACTTGCCAGTCTGTTTTAATGGCCAGAGACACTGATAGGCTTTCCTTCTGCAGGTGTGCATTGCCAAATGCAACAGCTCTCCAGTGCTTGATTCAGTCCTCTACCAGGATCTCCTTCTTGGAGAAGGACAGGGAGTAGAAGGAGGAGACTCTCTGGAGATCGCCTATACGGGTTGGTTGTTCCAGAGCAATGGGCTTGGACAGGTAAAGACGTTTCTGCTGCCTCCTAGTACTGATTTGTGAGTGTGATAGTCCCTGGAAGGAACCTGACACATCTAACATAGTATTGGAGCTGATGTTAAAAGTATTCTTTCAGCCATTTAGGGCACCATCAGTGAAGTCATATGTGTTACCTGTAGGATAATAAGAGATTCTATTACCGTTCAGGAGGAGGTAATTGAAATGCTTTTAACTTTCGTAGGCACGCTCACGTATTAATATTAATGAAAACGGTGAGAAAAGGCAATGATGTTAGCTATGCTCCTTTGGAAACAGCTTGAGGAAGTAATAAGGGCCTTGCCTGACACAAAGCACATCTCCAAATATTAAAAGAATGAGACTGCTTTTACGTCCTCTACAGCTGTGTCAAATCCAGTTTGCTAATAAGCAAAAGAAATGCTTTAATGTTTCAAAGCATTACCTTTAAAACACTTCTGCTGGTTTTACTATTAGTGAAATTCATGACAAAGGGTTTTGCATTTGCATCTATCTGTAGTTGAATCTTTTTGCTATAAAACAGTTCTTTGGTTTTTGTTGGTCTGCCTGGCATTCTTTATAGAGTTTACTCCTAGTCTCCTGAAAGAGTTGTAGATGTTCAGCTGCATATGTCAGTTTAATGTACAAAACTTCTAGACAGTTGTTTGCTGCTTGATATAAGCCTGCTGTGTAGTGTTTTACTTGGCCCAATCCTGTCCTGACCATGAAGCTCAAAGCAGTTTTAAAGTCTGAGTCTCCAGCTATCTTTCGCTTTTAGAAATTGTACTGTGCAGTGGGCTAGGAGCTGTAGCCGTGCTCTGTCTTATGTCTGAGAGTTCATTTTGGAAGTAGCAGAACGGGAAATAGCACATAAGAGATTGTAGGATTTTATGGAATGTGTAAAGTAGCATTCAGAATATTGAAACAGTTGGGAAAAGCATGTATTTTGTGGTGTTCTTCAACTCTCTAGGTGTTTGACTCAAATGTTAACAAAGACAAACTGTTGCGGCTGAAGCTGGGATCTGGAAAGGTCATCAAGGTAGAACTTCTGTCACTTTCATTATAATAACTGAAGTCTCAGAGCTTTGAATTACTGAAAATCTTGTTCAGGATTCATGTATACTGTCTCTGTTTCATATTTTATTTGATAGGAAACACTCTGTAACAGTGACTCAAAATTTTTATTCACAATATTTTATTCACAATATTTTATTTGCACAATATAGCCCAGTCTCCTTTGCAGTGGTAGTGTTGGAAAGAAGCTGTCCTGTTTGATAAAAAGGAAGCTTCATGTTTTCAAGAGCTGGGTTTCTTAGGGTGGTTTTTTTTGTCTTTGTTTTTCTGGAAATCGCTCAATCTATTACCCTATTCTCTGGGAACCCTATTTCTGAAGGTGGATTTCAATTTGAGAAGAACTTCAGATTCCATTCCACGCATTGTGCCTCAGAAGCAGAGCATCAGATAGCTCTGATACAACTCCTGGGAGAAGGTCATGGGAGGGTGAGGAAAATTGACAAGTTTTAGGATGATCTAGTAAAAGATGGTACTACTGCCTAGTGTGGTTTTACCCTCTAAGTCAAATCATGGGGGTTTTGACTGTGTAATAAGTTTTCAGTCCAGGTGGTGTGATACTCCCTTAAGTTAGGCCATAAAATCAGGTTGTGAATCAGAGATGCTTTTGTTCAAATCACTTCCATTATCTGAGTAATTCATATACGACCTGCTACAAGTTGTCCTTTATTGAGGATGCACTATTTTTCTACTTTATTTGTTCTAATGTGTATCTTCTTATTAGTGTTGCCTCAGTGTAGTAGTCATCCTGTTAAATGCTGGCATCCATTTGACAGTTTGCATTGCTCTGACTTCTAAATCTCCTTCCTTACAACTGTTTTCTGTGGGTGCTTTGTAAATCTGACCATAGCAATTTGGAAGTGATCTCTCAATGATGTGGAGTCCTGCTCTTTACCTGAATGCTGTTACCACTGCATGGCCTGCAAGCCACCTGCAACTGCAGAATTTGTTCACACAGCACAGCATGTAGTTCTTTTCTCCAGAATATCAGTGTGATCTGTGATAGCTGCTCAAGTTACAATATTTAAAACTTGAACCGTATTTCTGGAACCATACGGAGACCTGGAAGCCTCCAGCCTTTGTGCTAGAGATTGCTGTATCTGATTTTGTTATGAACATGTTGAGAGCTGCATCTTTATTCTTAAGTTAATGCTGCAGTTTATAACTGGCCATTATGATTTGTTGAAAGACAAAGGTTTAGTGCTGGAGACTGAAAATAAATAGGATTTTACAAGAATCTCTCTATAAGTTTCGGAATCTTTTATAACTGGTGCCTGAAGCTGTCTTAATCAGTGTAATTAAAAGAAACTGTAATGTCACTGATCAAACCGTTTGCTTTCTCTTCTATTGTGTGTCTGAAAACCACAGGGCTGGGAAGAAGGAATGATGGGGATGAAGAAGGGAGGGCGAAGGTATCTCATTATTCCTCCAGCATGGGCCTACGGGGCTCAGGGAGTGGCTGGCCGTGTCCCTCCAGACTCGACTTTAGTTTTTGAGGTGGAAGTTAGGCGGGTGAGTGTCTCCTACCAAGTGTTTACATCTGCTTTGTGGCTGTTGGGCAGCAATGGCTGTGCAGGGTGAAAACCTGTTGACATAAGAACTACAGCTCAGAAACTGTTATAAACCAAATACTTCAGGAGAGTACATATCTCTAATTTAAACCCCCCCACCCATTAAAAACAAAAAAACCACACCAGAATCTTAAACCCAGAAAGCCCCTCTAGGCTGTTTACTAAGACATGTCTGTTCTAACTGTCTTGGGATCTTTTCATTGTCTTATTTGTGAGTCACTTGGGAAAACAGAATACTCAGTGAGGAATGACAGGATGTAAAGACTCAGCTTCTCCAGTTCTGAATCAGTTGTATGCTTTTGCTTGAGGTGCATAAGGTTGACAGGAGTAGTCATCAAAAATAAACAAGTTGCTGAAAACTTTTTTGAGAACCCAAAAAAATGTCTCTTTTGTTACGTGCTTTTTAAGGTGAAGTTGGTAAAGGAATGCTCTGGTTCAGATGGACAGAGTGTTGGTTTGAGGGATTCTCCAGCACCTTCTCCGGTACCCAATGCAGATGGCTTCTCTGCAGACACTGGTTTATTGCCTCCATCTACAATACCTCCAAAGCCTGGGTAAGAAGTAGCACAGCTAAAACAACTTACTGTATTAAAAGATGGCAGTGCTCATAAACATGTGGCACAATGCTGAATTAACATATCATTTTGTAAATGTGAGTTCTCTGTGTGCCAGCTTAGTGCCATCAGTGTGGCAGAGGAATGCTTGCTACCAAGAGTTGCAGGAAATTTTTTGCTTGAATGTCAACTTTCAGATTTAAAGAAATTGAAGTAGGCACAGATGAAGGAACTTACTCCTACAGCTTTACTGAGATCTAGTGTGATTAAGCTGTATGGGTACTGCTACAACTTTCTTATCCCAGGTGGCACTGTAGTCATAAGTTGGTCTGGGTCATGGCTGATTTGTTTAATTGCAAATTTTACATTGTCATTTGTTTCTTAAATTAACTAAATGGGTCAGTCATCCTTTTTAGGGAGTTCAAGTTGAAGTGCTCTTTTTGTTGTTGTACGTAGTTTGTTAATGGGCTTGATTAAAATCGTTTGAACCAGAATGTGGTCATTACAGCAATCAACAAAAATCATCTTTATGTAATCAGCTGTTCTACAGCCATGGAACTTGCCCATAATGATGTTCTGAAATCTACAGATAATGTTAGAAGGTATCTTCCAAAAGTAAGCTAGAAGAAATGCTCACGATGTAAGAAAATGGTTTTCCTAGGAGGGGGTGTATTTGACAGTATTTAGAAATGCAGAATATTGGATCCTGAATTTCATTATTGTTGATCTCCGATATCAGTATACATCTGTTTGGCTTTTCAGGGAGCCAGCTGTTCGGGCCAAGTCAAACTCCATCAGTGAACAGCTAGCAGTAAGTGTTGTTTTTTTCTTAATTAATTTGAAGCCTTAAGTAGGGAAGCTTGATTGGTTTCACCTCTGCATCCAGTTATTGGTGAAGATAAAGTGAACATCATGCAAGCAAGATGCTTTCAAATGTTCACCTTACTAACAGCAAATTAGGGCTTTGTTTTTGAAGGGATTAGCAGAACTTGAGGAACCTCAGTCCTAGTTCCCACTTATAAATGCAAAGTTACCTTGACCTTGTGGACACTCATAAGTCTAATTGTCATCTTGGATAAATGGAGAAATAAAGGGTAATTGGGACAGTCAGTATAAATTTATATAGCTACATGAGAAGAAGACTTCTTGCATGTGCCTCAGGATAGAAAAAGGTGCTAAGCGACTTCCTCAACACATTTTCTTGCTGCTGTGTTCTGTGCAGGAATAGATTTTCTGTGTAATGACAGCAGTGTCATCCCAGGAGGAGAGTATAAAGCAGGCCAGATTAACAAATCCACAGTGTTACCTTGTGTGCTTGAAAATCAGTTTTTCACACAGTCATTGAAAAATTGAAAGAACCAGAATTAAGTCAGTGATTTAGAAGAGTCTTATCCTGACAGATATCTCTGTAATGTCTGAAAAGCCGGGGCTGAGAGACAAAGGAAGAGTAACTGCAAACATTTCTTTTAGAATCCAGATGTAGCAAAGGCAAAGCTAATTTCTCGGATGGCTAAAATGGGACAGCCCATGCTGCCTTTCCTTGCCGGGACAGCAGGTAGTCAACTTGACTCCAGTGACTCGGAAATAGAGGTACATCACCAATCACGTAACTGTGACTTTTTTTTTGATGCTTTTTCTATCATGTGAATTCCTACAAGTGGGAGTCCACAGCAATAGCTTTCCCTTTGTACAGTGAAAGCGTACTCCCTTTCTGTGGCAAAAGGGTTTAATGCTTCCACTGTTCCTGTCTAGTTCAGTTGGCATAATTGGATAACACCTAGTCTTGAGTGATCTTGGGTACAAACTGTTTGCTCATTCTTTAGCATTCCTTTTAATACGCAGAAATGTTTTTAGGATCCAAATACACTGAGAGGGACAGCGCAACCGGTGGCTTCATCTTCAGTGAGACCATCGCAGCCAGCCCACGCAGTACTGCCCACAGTGTCAGCACAAGGTAATATGCTGGTGAGCCTGGGATTGGTATGGAAAAATTTCACTTATTTGGGCTTCAAGCACAAGGGCTGTACGAGTAGGGGATGCCCTTCATGAACTGAAATAGAACCTGACAGATAGCTTCTAATAAGACTTGCTGATCCAAAGCTCCATAGGTAGACTAATTCATAAAGCACAAGACTGAAGTCCTTGGAGTATGTCTTCATTGTGATCTTGTGCACGCATTACTGCTTGAGGAAGAACAGCCACAGTGCATGTGCTGCTCTGTCATCGTGTGCACTGAGGTGGCACTGAGAGTTCTAGGACATGTGATTTGTAAATGGAACTGTTACAAATCGTTTCCCGGTGAACAAAAATGTTTTTGTTTTAAAATGATGGAAGTAAGAGTGAAGGGCATCAGAGGGCTGGCAGCTCTGGAGTGGGCTTGACTTGTCTTCCCATGATGGAATAGTAATGTCAGCTGAGCTGTCTTTGGAGTCAGTCTGAGTAACATATTGTGTCAGTAAACCTCAGAACTACCTTTGTTTGAATGAAAAGAGGTTGTCTAAATGTAGCTCGAATTGGAATTTCTGTGAAAGATTACTCTTGATCTTTTATGTCTTACTTGACTGGATTTAATTTACACAAGGCTACAAACAGGCTTGTGTTAATTTTTTTCAATTTAGTGATTTTTTTTTTTTTTTTTTTTTGGCCATTTCACATTGGGTGAGTTAAATTATTTCTAGCTACTTTATGGCATCCTGAATTTCTTTCTTCCTTTTCAGTACCTCAAGCATCTGGTTCTACACCCCCAGTATCTTCTGCTGCTTTAATACCTGCAACAATACAGCCCCATTCAGCTCTGCCTGGAGGAGCACAGGGCTTTCAGGTACCAAAATGAAATCAAGGAGAATATTGGCACTTCTGTCCTTTCTCATAAGTCTTACTGTCTTCTCCATTGCTGGTAGCAAGGACTCTGTAGCAGCATCTAAGGACAAGAATCCTAGGCTGTTTCCTGTGACTCTTCTTTGGCATTTTCAGGTTTCCATCATGTGCCTCAAAATGTAATCAAAACAGGCTAATTTTCTGTTTTGCTGATGGCTTCTTAAAGCTGAACTAAGGATTAACCAGACTTTAATATCTACTTTTGTAGTAGATAAAATAAAAACTTCCAAGTACTTTTAGAGCAGATGAAAACAAAAGAATTTTAGTTTAAATTTCTCTTGCTCATAGTCTGTTTTTCTGTGAGACCTCATTTGCATACTTAGTATGATTGTGGGTCATGGTTTTTCATCCAGCAAAAGAATAATCCTTTTAAAAGGCTTGTGCTGCTGCTGCTGTAAAGTGATGCAATGTGCTTGCTGACAAGGAGACTTTGGGGGCTAAACACACGATGCGTTTTCTACATCAGATAGTGAAGGCTTAGTACAAAGCTATTGAACAAACACTTCTGTGAAGTCTAAACCCAAGCTTTTTACCGTCCGCTTTCTGTAGATATTTACTCAACATATTTTCTGGAGCTTTTGGAAATCAGTGGCCTATGTAGCATAGACGCACTATTTATTTTTAAAGGGTTCAAGCAGAGGAAGAAAACATCTGATAGTGAATAAAGCCACCAACCACAAAAAAAAAAAAACCAACCAAAAAAAAAAACAACAACAACAAAACAAAACCCCATGAAAAAAATCCCACGCTAAGTCCAAAACCAGTGTGGCATTGCATTCCTTTGGCTTTACATTTTCCTTGTGTTGAAAATGAGGATGGTGTGGGAAGTAACAAGATTTTTAAAAGATAGACTTTTCTATTTGTTGAAAGAGAAACTCATCAATAAAGTGAAGTTTTAATCTGACAGTGATTTGGATGTACTGTTTTGAAAGTTTGACCCCGATGTCCTGAATTATTCTAGAAACTTGGCCAAGTTGTATTGTACTTCTTTTTCCTTGCCTGAGAGTAAATCGATATGAGTGAGGTACTTGTGGCATTTAATGCATTCTTCAGTCTGGCTAGCTCCTGATAAGCACTCGAGCAGTAGAGTTGCAATCAAGTTATGTTGCACTTTTTGAGACCTTCCTAAGAATAGCCTTGTGTTCAGGTTAGCACAACTTCAGTGAGCTGTTCACGTGCTGATCTTTGCCTCTCACAAACGTAGGCTAATATACTTTTGCTTGAACTTCAGTGAAGAAGGTAACTTATTAAGCTGTGGTGACTTGAACACATATCTAAGCCTTGAAAGAAGACTGACTGTTATTTTCCCTACACTATGACTGTTGTGTAATTTGTCTGCCAGGTCCTTAATTCTGTTTTTCGCTTTCCAAATATCATCTTTGCTCTGGGGCTTAAAAAATGTGAAAACCACTTAAGCGTGAGGAGGGGGGGGAAATATCAAAACATACTCTGATCTGCTGAACTTGTTCTGCAAGGCATATCCAGGAATGGCATTTGCTTACCCCCAAACTGCTGCGTCTGCTTCTCAGCTCCAGCCTGTAGGACAGATGTATCCTGCGCCTTACCAAGGTATGTTTAAAAAACTGTGTGTTTTTCTGAAGGCTGCAATGCCTGCAGTAAACTGTTCATAATGATGATTTAGGTAGCAATGGTAGCATACACATACATATTCATCCTGTCTGTAATGGCATGCTGTTTTACAAATTCTTATTTTTTAATACCAGATAGGGGCAAATATTTCACAATAAATACTCATCCTTTCCTTATGTTAAGGAACTTCATGCAGTGTGAAAGGCGATGGAATTTCTAGGTGTGTTCCTAAGGCTGTGTATTACTAAAGGTATTTTTTAGCTGGTGCTTCCAGTTATAAATATAACTGTAATAGTAAACAGCTATCCTACCAGGCAGGGAAAGAATTTAAGTGTACATGTTGAGTCCTTTACTAAGTTAGAGGACACAGCCCCGCAAAAAAAAGGTGCAACATAGGAAGGACTAAAGTAATTTAAAGAACTGTTTAGGTAATCCTTGTTGGTGAAGACTTGAGTATAGCTGAACATTTCCTGGATCATTATTTTTCAGTTCGAAGTTTCAGAAACCAACCTTCATTCCTGCTGTTGGCTTGTACCTCTTTGTGTACTGCTGTTCTAGTTTGTCTGGGGGCTTCCCTCTTGTTGACCCAAGTGCTGTCATGTGGCTCGAGAATTTCCTGTAGTCATAAAACTGCCTGTTCATGTTATTTGGAAAATACCTACATTATTGATTTTCCATATACCATGTTTCTTATTTCTGGGAAGAGAGTGGCTGTCCTATCTGGCAGGCTTCAAAGTGCTAAGCATTGCTTTTGATATGTCTGTCTGCAGACATTTTCCCCTTGTGACTATAGGTCTCTCTTTTCCATTCAAGCACCTGGGGATGTTACTTCCTTTTTGATGACAGAAGCTCGGCAGCATAACACTGAAATCCGAATGGCCGTTAGCAAAGTAGTAGATAAAATGGATCATCTGGCTGCCAAGGTAAAGTATGGCATAGGCAGACTTGTTAATGAAGTTACTGCTATTTGCTCTCCAAATGTAGTCTGAGAAGTTGGCTCTGTTTAAATGCCTGCATTAACTTTGTAGGTGATGTACTAACAGCGAAAATTCCGGTATTACCAGATCTTGAAATGGTAGCAATTCAAATACTATGAAAAAGCTAAGCCCAGGGTTGGGGGGAGGTGCTGTCTTTTACAGTCTTAAATATCAATTGAATCTTACCTACACCCATAAATTAATTTCATCTGGCTTAAGAATGGTTTATCCCTGCAGGTGGAGGAGTTGAAGAAACAAAGCTCTGGTAACAGCTCACTACTGCCTGGTATCTCCTCTGTCACTATGGAAGCCTCCATGATCATGAGCAATATCCAACGCATAATCCAGGTGAGCATGGCCAGCCTTATTTGACTAGTTCCATAAGGAACTGGAGCCCACTGTGTGATTCCTAATGACAATAGCTGTACTGGCTTGGCCCAAATGTCCATCCACCCATGTGTTCTGTTTTTGCATGGCCAAAAACAGCTGCCTAGATCAGAGCATGAGATACACAATGATTTCCACCCCTCTCCCCTGAAAAAAAGCTCTTCTCAACAGTTTGTGGTTTGGGTACTATATGAGCCAGAGTTGATATATTCGTATTTAATAGGCCTTGGCAAAAGGTTCATGTGGGAGAAATTCAGCCTCCTCTTTAACAGTTATGGATTTAACCCACAGCATCCTGCAGAACATTTTCACAGCTGAAGTACCATGTTGCAAGAATCACCTACTTCTGTTTTTCATTACTTAGTCTTATGTTTTGTAGTTTTTCTAGGCAGCAGCCCTACAATCTTGGGTTTTGTGGGTGAAAAAGTAAACCAGACACAATATTCTGTAGAATATGGTTTGGCAACCACTGTCCTGTGCCAAGCTTCCTGCTAAATGTAGCACAGTGCCTTCCTGTGATGTTATGGCAGAAGGTGATGTCTCACCACTGTACTGCATCTGTACAAAACAAAGGATTAGGTACTACTGCAATGAAGTACAAGTAAGGTGAGTATTCGTGCTTGGCTATACTTCAGGAGAATGAGAGACTGAAGCAAGAGATATTTGAGAAGAGCAATCGGATTGAGGAGCAGAATGAGAAGATCAGCGAGTTGATTGAGAGGAATCAGAGGTAAGGAGTGGGAGGGTACAGCCTCTGCATTTGCAAAGACTTTCTAGCTTATGCTTGGTTAGGCATAGCTAGGAGGGAGGTTCTTTAGGGTAGAGGTATGTTCTGATAGTTAAAATTGTGGGTTTTTTAAGGCAGTAAGTGTGTGGGTTTTCCCGCTGTCCCCAGCTCTCTCTGCAGGGCATATCTCCAAAACTCTAGTTTACAGTAAACGTGAATGTGTAAAGGGGGAGAAAAAAACCCCTTATGCTGTCTTCTTTGAGCATGCTTGATTTGCTTCTGGGAGTTACTTTCCTTTTGCTAGCTTTTTAGTAAGCTGGAAGAAACTGTAGGGGATGTGCTGTCCCTAGTTTCACTGTTGGGTGTGTGTTCCATTCAGTTTAAGAAGGGGAATAACTTGTTTAAGGAAATGGTAAAGGTCAGTGGATATCAGATTATCAAAACTCTTGACTGTGTGATAAGACCATTAGACTTGTTGCACAGAGGTAAAGCACTTACACAAGCTGATACAATCCCTGCTGTGCCAGACATACCCCTTCCACCCTTTTTTGATCAGGCTCTTAGGTCAGAATATTGTGCAGAATTGTCTGGGACTTGTCATGAAGAAGACTGCATTGAAATACCACTTTTTCTATCTGAATTTGCTTCAAGTCCATGTCTTTATGTAGATGCTCATGCAGTCTTCCTCTGTTCACAGATACGTCGAACAAAGTAATTTGCTAATGGAGCAGAGGAACCATTCACTGCAAACAACGAATGAAAACACACAGGCAAGAGTGTTGCATGCAGAACAGGAGAAGGTAATGGTGACAGTGAGCAGGGCCATAGACCTCTGACTGCAGCCAGGAAAGGGGCTGCTTGTTGCACTAAAACATGCTGAAGCCTTGTTAGTCAAGGCTTTAAGTCAGTTCTCTTACAAGGCAACTGTAGTTCTGAAAGTTCTTTTGGGAAAAAAAAAAATGAATATTTTCATGACTTTCATGACAAAAGCAGCACAGAAGAGGAGATCTTTATGCTGTTATAGCTTTAATATCTTATGGGAAAGTGTCTGATTTACTGTTAACTTTGTAGGTATATGGCCAAGATGTTGAGGAATTGTGTGTATCACAGGGCTTTGTTGGGTTGAGAACGTGCTTTTAAAATTTATTTAGTTGAACTGACAATTTCAGAAGTTTTATTCCTTCTGTTTAACTGATAACATAGAGTGAATGTAGCTATAAGAAAAAATATTTCCTACTAGAGGTTCTTCGTTGCACTTTTTAATAGTAATCAAAAGCTGTTTGTTTCTGTTGTGCTCTTGTGAAAGGGGCTGTTGGGAAATAGCTTTCAAACCAGTTAAATGCACTTATGCATGGCTGCATATCCTGTAATGTCCACTTACGACAGCCTAGCCCAGGTAGGCTAGCTTTGAGGTGTGTCTCATGCTATCTTATATGCTTTCTCAAGCACTGGCTTCTTAAATTACACCAAATTCAGTCTTGCACTGTGCTACCCTGCTGAGTTGTGTATCTCTCCAATTCAAATGTGAGATGCTAAATGCTTGCTCTGCATGAGGACCACAACTCAGCACACCTAAAAATGTCAAAAACTGCAGCTTTCTAAAGTATGCTAAAGAACAAAGCAGTATATGGCTGATAATTGTATGCTGGTGTGAGCAGACTCACAAAGGAGGACTGCATTTTTCTACTGAGAGCCCAGGTTGCATGCTTGTAATACATAGGGAGTGTGAGAGATTCTAACCAGGAATAGGTGAGATTTGAAATAATAAATAAAATTCTTTCTGTTGGTGAGCACAACATCCAGCTTGTGTGATAAGTAACTTGGGGAGGAAGCATCTTTTGGAAGTATAAGATATGATCTTCAGGAATCTTTTGGGCCTCATCTTCAAAAGGACTCCACTTGATTCAGCAGTCACTGCCTAGGTGATAACACTATTACATGAGCAGACTTCAGGCTAGACCAGAAAAGCCATGACTGGCACTGGGAAATAATTCCCCCTAGTTTTGTGAGAGTATTGACTGTAAATACGAAGACTGATATTCCTTCTTCTTCCTTTTATCTAACCTAGCTTGCTCTGTGACTGCAATTGCAGAGATCCCTGATTCTATCTGTCCGCAGTGAAGAGAATTTTAAGTTATTTTATCTATTCTTTACTTAAAATAGGGATTCACCATTTATTTTGTTATATAGGCCAGACATCTGTACCCAGGATCACGGAGAAGAAGTATTAGTAGCTTGCTGCTTTTGGGTTATAGATCTTCAACCCTGGCAGAGCACATCACAGCTTTAGATGAAGGTTTCATGTACCATAATAACTAATACCCCCACTCTCCAGTGCAGTGAAACCATAGTCACATGTAGGACCAACCGCTCCTGCATCTGTGGTGTGTAATGTACCTGTAGGGATACCTTTTAGCTTCTTTCTTCTTTAAGCCAGGCTTCACTACCCTTTTCTGTGTAAGCTTTTACAGTTCTTGGAATAATGTAAAGGCTTCTCTGGCATGCTTTAGGCTCCTGTAATGAAGCATTTTGCTTTTCTGATGATGATTAATGCCTCTGCCTTTCAAGTTGTGTTCTTAACTCTTCCTGTTTCCTGTCACTGCTTTCTCTTCCTAGCACATGCTGCCAGTGGATCGGGGCTGGGACCAGGTGAGGCAGTGTGTCTGCTGACTGTGCAGGTGATAGATAATTGTGCCCTAGGTAGTGCCAGCCCAGCTTCCTCCTGAAGTAGCTAGAAGCTGATTGGCATTGAAAGAACTGCCTCAGATCTTGAATTAGCAGGGATCTTCAACTTGGAAAAGGACTTTATAAGTGGCTTCCTCTTTCTTGGGGAGCCCTTTGAAAGAACTTTGTCACATTGCTGCTCATTTCACTTCCCCCATGGGAGGAATAGGACATGATCATATAATTGTCAGAGCAGATAGAGATCACATAAGATTCTTGGTACCTGAAAGCTGGAGGCTGGAGCTGAGCTAGTATAGATATGAAGCATTCGCTACAGAAACTTACGCCTAGTAACAGTTCCTGGCATAGGATTTCCTTTTTATTTTTATTTGCCATTAAAGACAAAGGCAAGTGTTAAAATAACCTTTAGATATGTCATGGGGTTTTGTTTTTAGCATGCTAGGAGTTAGTATCTTGAACTGTGGTGAGACATTCATAGAAACATAAGAGGAAAGCAGATCTGGTTTTAGCCAGTCTCTGTTGAAATGCTGCCTCCTCTTTAAAATCAATGGTGTACCATCCTAGCCAGTATCATCCTCGCAGTAGTTGGAACAGTTTTGCTTACAGCTCTTCTCTGTCAAAAGGTGGTGGTCCTAGTCTGAAGAGAAATGCTTTAGCTCTCTTGCGGGGATAAAGCAGAGAAAAACTCCAGTTTTCCTAAACTGATCAGTTACATGAAAATGAAAGCCTGTCGGGAATCTGAATGTAGGCATAGATATAGAAGTTGTTTAGGTATTCCCTACAGCACATGAGGTTTTCTGATGGGTATAGTTCTGTCTTTGCAGAGCATCCTCTGAATTTTGTGTCATGCAACAAGATTGGGAATGTGACTTTGTGTCTTTGTCTTGATGCCTGGAGCTTCTCCTAACATATTGTTTACAAGTTGTCTAACAAGCTGCGTTAGTACCTAGTTTTACATGAGTCACTGATTTTGAGCAGTACTAAATCTAAACAGGTCAACAAATTACTGTGAGAACTATGCTCCAAAACGACAGGTGTGCCCGTGAGGACACCTTGGGGTGACTACGTGCTGTGTGCTCTAGAGAGAAGGTGCTCTTTTGGCTGGAACAAACCTGTGTTTTGTGTGGCTTTTCAGTGATTTGTAAGCTTATTGAAGATAATTAGCGGTTGGAGCTCGGGCTTTTACTCGAATAGGTGTTGTCATAGCCTGAAAACTCTGAGCAGAGCCACCAGGCACTGGTACTAGCCTTAAAAAACACATTTGGGCTTTTCAGGAAAATGCACTGAGTTGACCTAATGTGTTGATGAGGTTGTTGGTGACCTCACGCAACTTTGTAGTCAGTCTGGACAGGTTACAGCCAAATGACTTAGAGTAACATGGTGAAAAAGTTACCGTTATCTCTTCAATTTGGTGATGCCTGTGAGGTGCTGGATCCCAGCACTTCTCTGGCAAGGTCTCCAGTACTTTATCAGTTCTTCCTGTGAGAACAGGTCAGGCACCTCCTTGCACTCACATATTGGTTTTTTTTCTCCCTTTTCCCTGCTCCATTTTGTGATACAGGCCAAAGTTGCAGAGGAATTAGCAGCTGCCACAGCACAGGTTTCCCAACTGCAGCTGGAGCTGACTGCCCACCAGAAGAAGGAAATGGATCTGCGGAAGCAGCTGTCTGCTGCCTTGCAGGAGGCAGAGCGACATGAGATACAGCTCAACAAACTGCAGGCACAGTTAGCAGGTAAGGCGTCTTGTGTCTGTCCCACAAGAGCTCCTTTATGTCATTCTTTTTCCTCTTCTATATGTCATAAGTTTTTCTTTTCCTCTGGGGTATTTATTCCTGCTTTCCCTACGATCAGTCACAAAGGTATCAAGGAAGGATATTGATGCACTGAAATGTCTGAAGAGTATGTGCATCTTTGTTACCACTAAAAGGAAAGCAGGACAAATCAATGAACAAAATCATCCTGTCACAGGGATGCCTTTTGTAGAAGCAATCTTTTGGCATTACTGTCTAACATCTTGTAGAGAAACCAGAGACGTTCCAGTGGTTGAAAAGTTAAGATAAAAGCTGAGTTATAAGCATTGCTATTTCACAGAAGAAGTTCTTGATAAATTCTAGTTCCCACTGCAGGTGCAAGCCATGTTGTTGATTTTTATTGTACAAGAGGCACTGTTCCTTCCCGTCAGCCCCCAAATGCACTAACCTGAAGTATACGTAGTGCTGAAACCCCCAGTAAAGTGTATTTTTATAGAGCTCCAGGAGACATCTGAGGATGCTCAAACTAGATTCAGAGCTGAGAAGCAGAGCCGCAAACAGCTGGACATGAAACTTACAGCATTGGAAGAAGAGCTAGCAGACCTAAAAGTGGAAAAGGAGACACTTGAAAAGGTATGCCCGGTGCCAGCATTATAGAGATGCAGGGTGTCAGTTGTTTGCTGAAATTTAACCCAACATTCTTGATTGTAAACATGCAAGTTAGGTAAATCTTGAGTCATTTTCAGGCAAAGATCCCTGTGCTGGTGGATCCTTTGTGCTTACATGATTTTTGGGGGGTTTGGTTTTGTAAAATATTTTAGCCAGTAATATGTTAATCTTCTTCTAAAATAATCTCAGTTTGATTTTAAGTTGATAAGATTGCCTGCTCAAAGAAGCTCTTTCTGCATGAGAAAGAAAAGCTACTTTGGTGCAGTCTGGCCTATTCTGTGTTCTGTTCTGTATTGCAGAATCTTGCAGAGAGGAAGAAGAAATCCCTCTCAGAGAGAGCTCAAGCAGAGGAAGAGATGGAAGAAATACGCAGATCGTATCAGCAGGAACTGGACACGCTTCGACAGTTGCTGAAAAAGGCAAGGGCTTCGACTGACCAGGCAGCCGCAGAGCAGGTGAGGAGTTGTGGAAGCTTCTCCAACAAGTATCTGAAAGGCTTGTAGGAACCTACAGGCAGGAACTAGTCATGAAAACGCTCAGGTAGTGAAAGAAAGAAAACATTATCTGCTTGGGTTTAGGGGTTAATTTTAACACAGGGTTCACTTTGTAGTATTTCTAAAATATCTTGGTGTTTGTTGGCCCTGCTTCTGACTTTGAGATTTACACTGATGCCTCTCTAAGGAAGTGCATGATTTCAGTAGGCAGGAAGGCTGCTGGGTCACAGTTGTTCTCTGACTCGAATCACAGGCCACTGGTGTGGCTGCAGGGTTTTGAGGCAGCATTAATGCAGGCTGGCACACAGCGTCAGGTTTGGACTGTGTTACAGAGCATGTCAAACCGAGGAAAGGAGAAGCACCAATTTGGAGTTCACAGTAGAGAGAAGAATACAGGACTGCTGATGAGTGAAAGACTGCTTAGAAATGTGCCAAGGGCTCTGAAATCTGAGCCAGAGGGATTGTGGGCAGGAGCTGGTGACAGCAGCAGGGCTGCTGTCTGCATGTGGGTATTCCAGCCTAGGGCAGGAGATGTTGGCTGAAAGCTTGGAGCTAGACACTTGTGCAAATACAGATTGTGTCTGTGTGTGTTCCTAATGATCTCTTACATGATGAGCAGCTATCACTCATCCAGGCAGAGCTGGAATCCCAGTGGGAAGCCAAGTGTGAACGTACGCTGGCCTCTGCCAAGGAGCAGCATGTTAGACAGTACCAGGAGGTGTGTGAGCAGAGAGATTCCCTGCAGCAGCAGGTGTCCCAGCTGGAAGAGAAGGTAAAGGGCTGTTCTTTATTGCTGAAATGTGGTGCCAGGCAACCAGTAACACTAACCAGGAGTCCTTTCCTACCTAATTGTGGCTTGACTTTTTAATTTATTGACTGCTAAGGAATTTGGTCTTGTCCATGTGATGCGTCTGTACTTGCACCTATTACGTTGGGTTGGTGGGCTAGGGAATTTACTACTGCAGTTCTGAATGAGGGAGAGCCAAGATGATGTCAGTCTTGGACTAAAGCAACAGCTACAATCTCTTTTGCTTATCTGTGCTCTTCTGAGTGACTGTCTTTTGAGCAGAAACTATTTTGAAGTCGGTGGCACTGAAAGAGGCTGTAAACTGATGGGCTCTAATTCTTGTCTTGCAGCTTGCGGCTCTAAAACACTCAAAAGAAGCAGAGGAACAGAAGTTGTCTGAGTTTCAGCAACGTTTGGAGCAACTAGAGCCTATCAAAGAGAAGGTGAAAGGAATAACACAGCGGCTAAATATGAACTGGGGTGCTGTAATCACTACCCTCAGGTTACCAGTGTCCAGAATAACAAGAACATGAGTTTCAGAATATGAAAGGGAAGGAATAACTTCAAGTTGTTTCCAGCAAACCAGAACAGGTCCAATGATAAAACCCAGCCCACATTTCACTGGGATCTCAGTAATGCTATGCCCAATTTTGGTGTTACTTGAACTTGAAGAGCTAATGACACAGTTGTGGACCTCCAAGGTTTTGGCTTGGTTGGATATCTTTATTTTGGTGCTGTTACTTTCAGCCAGGTCTTTTACAACTCTCTGTCAAAGCCCTGCTTCAAACTGCACTCGACAATTTACCCCTCACTAAAAATTGGTTTACAGATAACCTATCCATTGCAGGGTTCTTTGTGGTGGTGTTGGTGAAGCTTCTAACTTCCACTTTCCCTTTGGCAGTATTCAGCCTTGCAGTCTGATGTTGTGGTGATGAAGGCTCGCTATGAAGGACGCATCCGAGACCTGGAGAAGGATCAGGATGGATCTTCACCTGCAGGCTTCACAGAGGAAGTGAGCTTCACTATCCAATGTTTCTCCTTACTAAGCAAATCTATTTACCTTGAATTATTTCTCTTTGAGCCTAAATAAGAAGGGAAAACATGATTTTCTCCACAGAAGCCCTGTGTTTCTAGTAGCAGGGTCTGTGGAGGAAGAAAATACATAATCTTCCTGCTGCCCACTTTACTGTTTGATTATTGTGGGGGGAGGTTTTTAGGTTAAAACTTAATATTTGAGGTTTAGATGTAAACCAATGAAAGAGTAATAAGAAATAAGTATCAGTCTGCCTTGTGCTTGTGTGACCTGCCTCAGTTTTGACGGAATGGATTTGGTGTGTATATATGTATAATGGTTCTGAATTATAATGGCACGTTGTATTCTGCTTTGGTATGGGAATTTCTGATTTGAAAAGTGGATTCTTTGAAAACCACATGTTTGGATTTACTGTTCCTTCACCTGGAGAAGTATCTGATGCTGAGTCCACTGCTTCACATGGTAACAAATTGTATCTTTGTTTCCTGTCTTGCTCTTTTCTAGGTAAAGAAGATAATGAACGGTGTATTTCAATCTCTTCGGGGTGAATTTGAGCTGGAAGAGACGTACAGTGGCAGGACAGTTCTGGGTGTTGTCATGAACACTATTAAGGTACAACAGTGATAAGAGATACGAGGTGACCAATGCGAGAGAATGAGTCTTGGTCTAAAAACCACAATTTTACGTTGCAAGTCTGAAATAACTGAGGCAGAAATTTGTTGTGGGTGGCAAAGCAGCCCAGTAGTAGATGATCTGTGATGGTTTATGTTTAGGGTATAACATATGTTCTCTCTGCTCAATTTTTTAGACTGTAACACTGCAGCTGCTCAACAGGCAGCAGGAGAAACCAGATCGTGACAGTGAAAAGGAGGAATCTGGAACAGGAGCAGTGAGACAGAGATCGTGTGGAGCAAAGACGGATCACGAAGAGCCGATGCAGCATAGCCCGGCACAGAGTGATGCGTTCCCAGCTGATCCTGGGGAAGCAACCACAGGCCCCATGGTGTCTGACCAGGAAGGCAGGTCTGCCAGGCCCAGAAGTCCTGAGGAGGACCAGGTGACACAGAGTAGTGGGGTGTCAGAAGAAGAGAAGGTCCAGGGGGAACATCTCTCTTCCACAGCTGAATCCTGCCTGCATCCTGATAAGGAGCCAGTACTTGTGGGACAGACTGTTCCTGAGGTGGATGAGGGCTTTGTCCCACCTGAGCAAAGGCAGGAGAGCAGTCCCATCGGGAAAGCTGAGACTGAACACAGTCCCTCCAGAGTATCTTTGCAGGCAGAAGTTGCAGAATCTTCTGTTGCAGAAGCCAGGCCAGGAGAAGTGGATGTGGCAGTGCTTCCAGAAAAGCCAGCTGCGGAGCAGAAGGCGGAGGAGCCTGTGGGAGGTTCAGAGCCCCCTCCCTTAAATGGTGAGGGAGGGAACTGCACAGACCCATCAGGTGGAGCTGGCTCGGAGATGGAGCCTGCCTTAGGATCCAGCACAGCAGAGCTGAGCTCAGCTATCGTCCGAGAAACGCCAGGAGAGCAGCAACTGGGCTCCAGCCCCAGGCAAAAAGATTCCAGGTAAGGTCTGACTGCTGGGGTAGCCACAGGCCCGGCTCCCGCTGCTCAGCTCAGGCTGGTACGGCAGCACACCCCAGGCTGGGGCAGCTGTGCCCCTGCTGCTGCTGCAGGGCTGGAGCAGCGACACGGCGCCGGTGCTGGCAGAGGCCGGGCTGGCCGGGCACGCTCCGCTGGGGGAGCGGGCGCAGAACGGGCGGGTGTCCGGGTGGAGGCAGTGGTGCCACCATCCCTGGCGAACGGTTCCCCGCCGAGCGCAGCGGGGAGCGTGCAGTTTCTCTAGAATGTTGGTGGCTGACAGATCCCAAGGTGGATTGTATGTGCCTTAAGTTTGCCTCAGCGACAAACCTTTTTTATCATTCTTTAATGTAACTTGTAAAACCAAGATCCCATCATCTACAAGGAAATTGTTAATTCTTTATCTTCTTCCAGCCTCTTTGAAGATGACAACTTCTTTGAAACAGCATCTCCTAAACCACTGAAGCCTCGAGTTCCCTCTGAGGAGGATGATGAGGAGGAAGTGGTGCGTATTTGTATCTTTCTACTCCTACTAAACTGGCTCAGGCATTAACCTGTAGCTTGTTTGTGAAATCCTTCCCATGGCAATTGGGCGACTGACTGGCTCTGCTAGCTGAGCTCAGGGCTTCCCATATGTTCTCTGTATAAATCAGGACTATCTGGGTTTGTTTATTGTTGAGCTTGGAGGTGTTGTGGTTTAACCCCAGCCAGGGGCTCAGCCCCACACAGCCGCTCGCTCACACCCCGCACTGGGATGTGGGAGAGAATCAGAAGAGTAAAAGTGAGAAAACTCATGGGTTGAGGTGAAGACAGATTAATAGGTGAAACAAAAGCCACATACACAGGCAAATCAAAACAAGGAATTCATTCACCCGTTCCCATCACAAACAGGTTCAGCCATCCCCAGGGTAGCCGGGCTCTGTCACACATAATGATGACTTGGGAAGACAAACACCATCACTCTTGAGTGTTCCCTCCTCCTTCCTGCAGCTCCATACCCTGAGCACGACGCCGTACGGTCTGGGGTGTCCCTGGGGTCAGTCGGGGTCACTGTCCCGGCTGTGCCCCCCAGCCACTCGCTGGTGGGGTGAGGAGCAGAAAAGGCCTTGACTCTCTCTAAGCATGGCTCAGCAATAACAAACATCCGGTGTTATCAACATTATTCTCATCCTAAATCCAAAACACAGCACTGTACCAGCTCCTGGGAAGAAAATTAACTCTGTTGCGGTCAGAACCAGGATGGGGGTGTTGCCTGAGCTGAGGCAGTGATGACAGACTCCTGTTGGCATGAAGTTAGTGAGGCTTGCCAGGTTAATTGAGGGGTTTTAGTGTCTTGCCTCTCTCCTATCCTTTTTAGCCTGTAAGCATCTCTCCTGGAATATTAAGACACAGTGTGAGAAATACAAAAACTTCTTGATGTCATCTCCTTAAAGCTGACACAGATTTTGGAGCCAGAACTGTGTAGTGATTTCTAAATACTGGGAAGCTGTTAAGACTGACAAGTTTCCTTCTGGTTTGACTTCCAGAGCATGAAGGGGCGTCCCCCTCCAGCTCCACTCTTTGGTGATGATGACGATGATGATCTGGACTGGCTGGGGTGAAGAGCTGGCCGGTGAGCCTGTGAGCCCTCTCCTCTGGTCATGGCCTCTTCCTGTGCGCTGAGCACTTAATGAGCTGCATCCGCGGGACAGCTGTGAACAACCAGGGACTTCTCAGGCTCTTGTACTGCAGCCTGCTGGGGCCTGGGAGCAGGAGGCTCTTGTTGCACTCTTGAGCGCTCAGATCCATCGCTCTGACCTGGCAAACGTGCGCAGAGGTTGGGACAAGCTGAAGGAATAACCAACCAGTCTTACTGCATGTTTGTATTGCTGTCCTACTTCTGTAAACTGTTGATTCATTAACCTGAAACTTTATGCAAATATGAACTCTGTAAAGTGCTTCAGAAGAACAAATCTGGCAGGACCCTGCACTAGGCAACTACTTTTTAGGAGAAGACAGACTGAAATCTTGTCTTCTTGCCCAGTGAAGATCTTGGAATATTTCTTCTGGTCCCCGGGGTGGCTCCCAGGGACTCTACCCCCTCTCAGCACCACGTATGAGCAAAGTGCAGCGGGAGATTTGGCCGGGAGAGCCCAGGCCGGTGTTCCCCGTGAGCCGTGGGCGCTGAGGGGGGGTGGGTGGGCAGTGCTGTGCGTGGGGCTCGCTGACCCGGGGCCCCACTAGCGGTGCTGCCCGCCGGGGCTCGGGCAGAGCCGTGCTCCAGCCACAGATGCAGCATCTGGTCATGGCTGCTGCAAGAAGCCAAATCCCCAGCTGTGTTTTTCAGAGAGCCTCAAGGCTCACAGAGACCTTGCGAAAGTTCCTCACTGTGCAGCCAGCTTGTCTCCTCTCTCTCTGTGTCCAAAGGTGAGATTTTATTTTTTTTTTTGCTGGGTAGTTTCACTGGCAGTGAAAGCAGCACTACAGATGCATAATGTGCTTCTCATCTAGAGAGTTTCTGCAGACAGCCAAGCCCATCTCCTGTGCCTTTTTCTTTGCTGCTGTTCAAAGCATGGTGATCATAGCACAAGTTAAAACTTAGTGATGGTGGGATGTAAGCTATAACCCACCTTCCCCTGGGCTCTGCTGAGCAGCCAGGGGGTTGGGGTATAACTTTTCAGTCTAAGTGGATGAGGAGAGGAAAGCAGTGAGGCTAGACAGCTGGGCAAACACGTTGGATTTCTCATAGCACTTTTACACTCATTGGCACTAAAGCAACTTAAAACTATGAGCAGGTCTGTGTCTTTAAAACAAATAACCCCCCTTCGTTTAATAAAATGGAAGTGCTTAAAATAACTCTACTACAGTTTAGTTTTTACAACTGTCTCTTATCAACTGAATTTGATCTGTGCCCTCCTAAATGTGAGTTTTTGGGAGGAACAAAAAAAAAGGCCACTGGGCATTCCTGTTCTGGAGTGTAGCAGTGGGGCAGGTCCCTGCCCTGCGCCGCACACTCAGTGCGGCAAATTGCCAAAAGGAGCTGAAAATGGTGCAGGAGAGCAAAGCCAACCTGCTGCCACACAGGGTAAACAGCTGGGGCTTCCCAGGGAGCCACTCCAGAAGTCAAAGCACTGAACAGTTATTCGGTGCGGAATGTGACGGTGTGTGAAACATGGATTTTCTGGGGTTCCCCTTCCTTGTGCTGGTCTGAGTGCAGGTACCCTGATGCGGCCTCTGCACCCCCCGCCTGTGGCAGTGTCCTAGCAGAGGTCATTGCTAATACTAACAAATTCCGGTTCTTGTTTCCCTTTACAGATAGACAACCTGAGGGATTTGCACTTCACTTCTTGAAAAATAAAGTGCAATTGAACCTGTATTTTTTGCTTCATGGACTTTACTTTAGCAGCTTTTATTTACTTCATCTATCTCTATGCATCTGAAAACTGACTTAGGTCTGACTCAAATCAGGAATAATTTGATCTAGAAACTATCCTGGGACTGTTCTTGCTGTTACACCTCTCTCCTGGGAAAGGAGAGAAGGTTCCTTTGTGCTGTGACTGCAGCTTCTCGGGCTGTCAACTTGCAGGGTGTTGGTGTGAGAAGCTGAAGTACAAAAGATAATCGCGGCATACGCAGGGGTCTCATCTGGTTCTCCATCAGGCTTGAGGGGAGAGGAACCTCCGGCATCTTCCAAGGGTTTCCAGCAGCCTGGTCTCTCCTGAGCTGGCTCAGTGGGTGCAGGAGGGCGCCTGCTCAGCAGCTCCTACCTAACGGCGGCTCTGCTGGGCCTGTGCTCTGGGCAGAAGTTGAGAATTGACACTTGTTGCTCTAACTGCAGGCACAGCGGGTGACACAACCCCTTCCCCACGGTGGCATCTCCCTCTACCTACACCTGTAGCTCCCAATTTTTTTCTGGCTCAGTCTGACTGAAAATAAACCATGGTTGCCCTCTGTGCCCGTAGGCATGCCTGCCTTGGGTGCAGGAGGGCTGGAGACGCTCTGGGGTTCCTGGGGGGACGGCAGGCTTTGGGAATGATGGACGTGCCTGGTCCTGCAGAGGGAGCAGATGCTGCCGGGGGGGCTGTGAAGGGGTTATTTCTGCTTCTGGGTGCTGGTTTTTGACCGGGAGGTGGGTGTGCTGTGGAGGGAGGGACCTGGGTGAGGCTGTGCCCCAGAGGGTGCTGCCGGGTGGAGATGGGGCTCAACACCTGCTCGCCCCAGGGGCTGGGGGAAGGGGGGGGGATTCCCTTCTCCCTGCCCGGGCCCCGGTTGTCGCCCCCAGCCCCGGCCCGGCCACGCGTGGATCTTGGTGCCAAACTCTCCCTGCTCAAGTGCACAGAAAAACAACCAGAGACAGCGCTGGGCCCATGTCTGTCTTTAATGGCTCACACCTCTGCGGGGCCGTGCCCTTCCCCAGCAGCAGCACCAGGCTCTCCTCTCAAGGGGAAGGCCTGTTTAATTGCTTTTGCACGGTTTTACCCACAGAAAAGCGCGATGGGCTCCTTCCCCTTCCCTTTCACCTGATGAGATGGGCTGAAGCACAGCCCGGGGGGGGGTTCCAGCCTCTGGGACTGTGACACCGGGGCGCGTGCGTGGCCCCGTGCCACCACACCTGCCGAGCTGCTGCCGGGGGGTCTGGAGTGGCCGGGAACATGAACTCAACGTAAGCACAGCCAGACCCCGGGGGGGGCGAGGGAAAGTGCTGCAATAAGTTAATTTTTAAAGAGTCTGATGCCCCGGGGTTTGTGTGTGGGGCAGCCGAGTGTCCTGCGGGCCCCACATGCCGGGGCTGGATCCTGCGAGGTGCTGAGCCCTGGCCTTGGCCCTCTCCCTGCCGAGCCGTCCGTGGCCTGAGAAGTCTCTGACCCAGCGCCGGGTCCGTCCCGGCTGCCCCCGGGGAGGCGTCGGGGGCGGCTGCGCTGCGGGCCTGGGAGCCCCTCTCCTCCGTCTGGACCTACTTGAGGAAGACGAGCAGGAAGAAGGTGGAGACGATGAGGACGAGGATGCCGGCGGCGAAGCCAAGGCGCAGGTTCTCCATGGAGGCGAGGGGGGGCTGCGTGTCCAGCAGCAGCCCCCGCCCCGGCAGCCCCAGCACGAAGGCGCCCGGCGCCTCGGAGCCGCGGCGGAGGCCGCAGGGGGACACCATGCCGCTCACTGCGAAGACGGGGGCGTGAGCCGCAAACGCCACCTCCGCGGCCACGGAGCGCGCCGAGGCTTGGCGAGTGTCTGGAGAGGCACCGCTGCCTTCCTCCTCCTCCTCCTCCTCCTCCTGCTCCTCTTCCTCCTCCCCGGGGGGGGTCCCCGAGGCCGGCGTCGCCCTGGGCCCACCCCGAGCCAGCTCGGGCACCAGCGTCACCGTCCTGCAGAAGGGGCAGGTGACGAAGGCGACGGCGGCGGCGCGGCAGACCAGCTTGCGCAGGCAGCTCAGGCAGAGGGAATGGCGGCAGGACAGCTGCTGGGGGGCTCGGCCCCCCCCGGCCCCCCAATACGCCTCGTAGCAGATCCCGCACTCCTGGCCGGCCTCCGGCCCCCCCGCCATGGTGCTGCGGGGCGGCGCAGCCCGGCGGCCGCTGCTTTTGAAGGCGGGAGGCGGGCGATGGCCGTGCCGGGGGGACACTAGGGGGGGCGAGGGTGGCCGCCCCCCCCCCACTGAACTTCAGTCTGGCCCCAGGGTGCCCGGTGGGCGCTGGAGCAGCACGCTCCTCCTCCGCCGCACTGGGTGCTGCCCCAAAACCACTTGTTTTTCTTTCCCCTTTCCAAATCCATTATATCCTTAATATTTAAGCACAATGTGGTGGTGGTGGTGGGGGGTGTTATTACTGTTATTTTAGGACGAGCTCACCACAACAGCCCCCTCTGCCCCCGTCTCACACCAGACCCGGGGCATCTGTGGCACCCGGCCCAGGAGGTGGCCCTGGCCAGCAACGGGCACAACCATCTTGGGGTTCAGGTCGGCCTCGGGGCTCACGGCAGGCAGGGACGCGCTGACGGCGCGAGGTGGTTGTGCTGCACCAAGGGCGCTGCCTGAGTTTGGAGGTGGGTGGAGGGCAACCATGCTTTTTTTTTTTTTTTTAATTTATTTTTTTTATTTTTCCCTTCAGTCTCTGAAAATGCCTTGCGCACAGCCCGTGGTGACACAGCCCGGGGTGACACAGGGCATCGCGTGGTGGGGACGAGCTGGCAGTGCCCAGGCTCCCCGGCTCCAGCTGCCCCCGGCCGTGGCCGAGCGGGTCTGGCCCCGCAGCCGCCCGGCGCTGCGGTGCTGCCGGGGCTGAAGGGCAGCCCCGCTCCGCCGGTGCACCGGGAAAACCCGCCACTTGTTTACGGGCAGGCAGCGGACCTTGCCCTGAGCTCCTGTCACTCATTACCGCCCCCCAGCACGGCCCGGGGGCACGAAGGCCACCGGCTGGCACCGCTGCGCCGAGGGGCCAGGCTGGAGGGGCCGGCTGCAGTGTCGCTGCTGCTCTCAGGGCAGGGGCAGAGCTGGGGGGGTTTGGGGGGGTTTCTCCTTCTCCCTGCCCAGCCCCACACGTGGGGCTCCCAGCGTGGTCCCTGAGGGGAGCAGGACGGCTGGGGGGGGGGGTCCCCTGTGGTGCCGGGGCTCTGCAGAGGGTGGGGGGAGACCCATCACCCTCCCTGCTGCCTTGCTGTGCTCCATCCATCCCTCGGCAGGTCGGCACCCAGCACCTTCCTCCTCCTCCATCCTGGGGAACCCCCGGTGCCTGCACCCCGGGTGGGCGAGGGGGGAGCCCCTCCGAGAGCCTTCCTGCCCTCATTTGGGCACCCCTGCCAGGGCTCCCCTCGCTGCACCCCAATCGCCAGCAGCTCTCCCGCATCCCCCCCCCACGGCCCCACCCAAGCACCCAGCAAAGTCCCAGGCTGGGACCTGCCAGCTCCTACGTGCAGCAGCAGCTCAACACGGACACAGAGGCCGCAGAAGGGAAACGTCCCCAGGGCTGTCCCCAAAGAGCTGCTGGTGGCACCGGCCACCTCCACGAGCCCACACGTGCCCCGCAGGGACACTCTGCACGGGTGGAGCACACATGAGGTGACCCCACCAGAGGGTCCGAGGTCTCCCACTGTCTGGAAGTCCCTGGCAGTGAGCAACTCCCTCGGAGAAAGCCAAGATCCTCAGATTCTTCCCCCTTTGATGTGGGAGGGGAGGAGGTGACACCAGGACAGCTGGGCACGTGGCAGCTCTGCCACTGCTCTGCAGCCTCCGGCTCTCAAGTGTCCTCCCCCTCCAGAAGGAAAAAGGCCACAAACAACCACCAGCAGAAACCAGCTGCTTTTTAATAGCTTCTCCTGGAGGAAGGGCTGCGGTGGGATCAGGCTTATCTCTGCATTTTATACTTCAAGGTCAAGAGATGAAATACAGGCTGGGCACGTTACTTATTAATGACGATGGCAAACTCCCCGCACGCCGATGCACAGCCCCAGCCCCAGCCCCAGCCCACCCCCTCGCTGCTGGAGCCAAGCTGCCTGGCAGGAGGCAGCAACACTTTCTGCTCCCAACATGTGTTTTTTGGCTGAGGGGTCCCACCGGGCTCCTCTGGCCGGCGCGGGTCCCTCGAGTCCTGGAGCCACTGCAGACCCTCCCCTACAACTGGAGCCTGAATTAGGGGTTGGGGAGCCCCTCGCCCTGCCACCCGCTGCCCCTGGCTGCAGCCTCAGACATGCTCCCGTGGGTCACCAGAGCAGAAGCCCCAGACCTTTGGCACGACATAGGTGCAAGGCACTGTCAGCAGCCCCGAGCATCGCGCACCCGGGCTGTGTCCTCCCACGGGAGATTCACCCACCTTCGGGCGACAGCACTCGTGCAGGAGCACGGCCGTGCCCCGGCCACAGCACCGGGGCTGCAAGGTCACGGCGGCTTCAGGGATGGCACTAACTGTGCCCCTGCTGAGCAAGGGGCGTTTCTGCAGCCAAATACATCAGCCAGAGAGGAGGGGCCACAGGTACACCCAGCTCCATCGCCCAGTGCTGCCGGGCAAGAGGATGCTGGGCGGGCAGGCAGGAGGGGGGACACAGATGAAGAAGGAACCCAAAGCAGAGGCTGAGAAGCCGTCGGGGAACGTGGAGGATGCTGAAACTCCTGGGTGCAGCCTGCAGCCAGCCCGGGGCCGCGCCCGGGGAGGGCAGTGCTGGTCATGCTGTGTGAGTGTCTGTTTAATACTGACACGGAGCAGAATTGGGGCAGCGCCCCGGGAGGGGGTGACGGGGGCTGTGCTGGGCAGCCTCACCTTCCGCCGCCCCGCCTAGCCGCTGTGGAAGATGCGGATGCGCTGTGCGATGTCCCTGCGGCACAGGGGGCAAGTGCGCAGCCGCTCGCAGCAGGTCTGGCAGCAGCAGACGTGGCCGCAGGGCAGGAAAATCATCTGGGTCTGGGGGAAGAGAGAGAGCAGAGGAGACGGAGCGTTGCTGTCCCGTAACGCCCATCCCAGCACCGCTGCGCTCTAGCACAGGAGGAAAAGGGGCTGGGGGAGCTGGGGGTCACCCGGGGGTGTCACAGCGTGGGAGGCAGAGCCCCGCACCACCGGCTCCATCCCCGGGCAGAGCCCAGTGCTGTGTGTGCACCAGGGCCTGGGCTGTGCAGCGGGGCTGAGGGAAGGACCGAACGGAGCAGCCCCACGAACGCTCCCCCCGGCCGCTCTGCAGACCGACCAGCACAGGAGCCCCACGGGCTCCTTCCCTTCCCAAGCCCGCGGGGAGCCCGGCCCTGCCCTGCCCGCGCCCCGCTGCGACGCCTCAGCCAGGCCCCGCTGGGGAGCCGGAGGGACGAGCAGCCGGGCATCGCCCAGGGCCCGGCTGGGGACGCAGATACGGGGGGACGTGCTGGATGCTGCCCTCGCTCCAGCCCCGCGCCAGGGTCTCACCTCCTGCTCCATGCAGACAACGCACTCCGACTTCTTCTCGTCCCACCGCAGCGGCGGAGCCGTCGGGACGAGAGGGCTCGGAGGCTCCTCGAAGGGAGCGCTGGGTTCTGGGGCTGCAGGGACCTCGGCATCCACCGTCCTCAGCAGCTCTGCAACCACAAGCAGGAGGTCTGAGCACCAGGAGAGCTGCCCATCTCCCACCCACCCGGCGTGCGCGGGGCTGGCTGCAGGCAGACGAGCACTCGGGGCTCTGATAAATAAGAAAGTCGATGGCACCAGCTCGACAGCGCGGCCTGAGCTCTGCCAGCGCTCCGTGCCCTGCCCCTCCTCCTCACACACCAGCCCTGCACGGCTCCGCTCCCCGCAGCCGGGCACCTGGCCCTGCAGGTCTCCCCACTCGAGGCTCAGGCGCCTGCTGGGAGTGTAAAAGTGGTCAGAGACCAGGCAGAAAAGAACTGGTGGTACCTGGGATCGTTTTGGCCACCGCCAGGATCTCCTGAGCTCGCCTGAGGATGGCACGCTGCAGGCCAGCCTCCGTCACGCCGATCTGCGGGGCAAGAGGAGGGCTGTTAGCGCTCGGAGGGGAAAGGAGACGCCCGTCCCAAAGGGGACACTGCAAACTCTTGGGCCTCGTTGGCAAGAGCCGGCCATGCCAAGGGCAGCACCACCATCGGGTGTCAACGCCGGAGAAGGGAATTCCCCTGGTGCCATTTCTACTACAAAGAGGATCTGAAGGATGTTGACAGCAGCGCTAGCACCTCTCCTTGCTGGGAGGTGACACACAAGAGCACCAACACCCCCTCCTGCCGCGGGCACAGCCACGAGCGCTGTCAGGCTCAGAGCAAGGGCAGGTTCAGCCGGTGTATTTGCTGTCTCGTACCTTTTCCAGGTCACTGGCAGTCATGGTGCTGAGTGTTTGCAAGGATATTTGATGGTGTGCAAAGACTGGCACATACTGTTCAGCAGACAGCTCGATTAAAAGGTTCACCAGCTGCCGCTCCAAGCCCTCCTCCTGCAAAACACAAGGCAAGCTCCCAGACTTCGCTCTCAGGAAAAAACACGGGGACAGGCACCAGCATGGCTGGCAGCAAGAGCAGGCAGCGTGCTCATTCCTGCCCTCTGCCCCACTCCAAACATTTTGCATCCCCGAAGCCACTAAAGCCCAAAAGCCCAACAGCCACAGGAGCTCTGGCCCTGGGTGTTTTATGAGCACAATTCAAAACACTGCGTTTTGGGAAGAACGAAACATAACCATTTTGGCAGGCAATGTCTGCAACAGCACCTGCTCCGCATGCAGCACGGGCAGAGCTCAGACCCATCCCTGTGTGGCTGCTCCCATGGGTATTTTAACAGCACAAAGTCATGGCTCAATATGTTAGGGCAGGAATAAACAAGAGTTGCTGCATTCAGACAGATTTGCAGGGGAATTTGGGAAACCAAGCAGAGCTGTTTGGGCATTCAGCTGGAATAAAAAGCCCTGCCTGGAAGGTGCTCAGCATCCCCTGCTCCTGGCAAGCAGCCTGACGGTGGGATGGCAGCTCCCGCGGGCGGACAGCCCGGGCAGCTCCGTAACCACCAACGTACGGATTGAGAGAGGGCTGCTGGGCTAAATGCAGGGCGGCCCGGGGGCTCCCCTGGCTTGTCAGCCCGTGCGAGGGCTCTGAGCCCTGCTCCCTGCCTCAGCTGAACCTGTGGGTCCAGGCAAGGCTGCCTTCGGTCCCGCCCCGTGCTCTGCAGGGCAGCGCACAGCTACAGTGAAAGCATCAACTGCAGCAGCGACCTGGAGCTTCAGGGAGAGGGGCTTCTGGTTCAGCAGGCGCTGGTACTGGATCAGCCAGTAGTTCTCCTGTTTGGTTTCGCTCTTTGCCTCCATTTCCAGCTGAAAAACAAACTCATTCATTCAACAGCCCAAGGTAACATTGCAAGTGGTATTTAGGGCACCCCCAGTGTAGGAGGGGAAATCTACAGCCCCGGGCGGTGCGAGAGCAGTTTGGAGCGCTGCAAAGGGCACAGTTATGGTAGGATGGGCGTTTCTGGCCGGCAGGCTGATCCCACTTTGATCCCCACATCCAGTCTAGGGCTGTGCATCCCTCCAGTCACTTTGTCCCAGACACTGGACCCAGTCTCTTGAAGCTCAGGTGAGTCTGGAGATCTTCAAGATTACAAGGTCACACGCAAGGACCTTGTGGGATCGTGCTCATCCCGCCCCACAACTCCCTTTTCTGACAGGGGAGATTGATGGTGACGATGGTTCCTCATGCTGCACCAGGGAGTGGTGCTAACTGTGCCCCTGAGAGCGTGTATTAGCACTTTCTGCAGTTAAATTGAATTAATCTCTGCGTCTGGGCACAGCCCCTCAGAGGCCTCCTCTGCTCCCCTTTATCCCCGTGCTGACCCGTGGTCTCTCCCTGCAGCCAGGCCATGCACTTCCTCATCTACAGCACCTAGTTAGGGGCCTTCATTACCAGTATTTGTTTCAGTTCTTCTTCCCTTTGCTTCTTTTCTTTGAGCAGCTGCTGCAGCAGGTAGCCGAGTGCTTGGCGTTGCTCTGTGATCACCCCCTGCAACAGAAGGACTCTGGCATCCACATCCCTGTAGCTGCAAGCAACCACCCTGCCCCGATCTCCAGCAAAGCACTTACCATCCCCGAAACAGTGACAGCAGATGTGGAAGCCCTGTGCTCCACGGGCCCTCGGCCCGGCTCAGGAGGCAGCCTGAATCCTCTCCTGGCAGCTGGCATGGCAAACCCAAGCTGCACCCGTTTCTTTTGGTCTTGCACTGACCACTATCTGGTGGTGCCAAGCCCCCAGCACATCCTGGGCAGCCCCAGACCACACTGGCCTGCAAGCAGCTCTTCACCACTCCACCCAAAGTTCAGTCCATGGCATTGCAAGTGTTCGCAGTCCCCCTCCTCAGCTGAGAAAGGCCACCTAAAACTAGGCCTAGAACTCTGCAGGCATGCAGGACAGGTAAGGTAGCGACCTCCCCGTGCCTTTGGGAAGCTTGCTTTCCCTGGGGTCTCACACCAAGCACCGTCAGGTACCAGGGCAAGGTAAATCATCACTGCAGCCACACCGTTGGGAAACGAGAAGTTAATTGTCTTGGGAACCTCGGACCGTGTGGCATCTCTGCATGGTTCAGTCCCAGTTAGCTCATACCTGCTGGGAGGATCACTGAGCAGAGGGCCAGTAGTCATCGGCCACAAGGACTTCAGATGTCCATGGACAAAGGGACAAGGATTCTGTGAGAAGGCTGACCTCCTAGAGAAGTGTGGGGAAACCTTCATCAATCACCATCTGGGCCCTACACAGGGACAAGGTCCTCTGTTTAAGCAGGAGACAGGAACGCCTGCCTCTCCCAGGCAAAACCCACCATGAGCTGATCAGAGATGCTTTGCCCTGATGGAAGCAGGAAAGCTCTGCTGGGTCAGGACCTCCGCAGGGGTGAGAGGGACAACCAACGACACGTGGGAGCTGCTCCAGACGAGAAGCCCAGGCAGCTTCAGCTAAACCTGGAGGTGAACTCTCCTGCCCGCTCGCGCTGCGGACACCCCGCCAGCATTGCTCTCTCCCAGCCTGACCTTGCAAGAGACCTGTGCAAATGTCTCCATTTCTCAGGGTGTTTTTGGCTCTTCCTGTTTTCCAACGATTTATCAAGTTCATTACTGAAACACCTGTATGTTGGGGGAGGGAGCAACTGTCTGCTGCGCGGGAGGCATCAAGCACGACTGCAGAAAAGCTTCTGCCAAAGTGCTTTGTGGACACTGCCCGTGCAGAGGGGTTCAATGGCAGCAGGGAGCCTCTGGGCTGCAGGCTGCCAAACAGCCGGCGGGTACCCAGACAGATGAAGCTGTTCAGGCCTCGCTCCTCAGCATCCAGCGCTGAAGTTGCAAATGCACTGTGCTGCCTGCTGGGCTGTGGATGGGACTGGGGCAGAGCCTCGTTTTCTGCACTCCCCTGGCACTCCGCTGGCCACCTAACAGGAGCTACCCAAGTCCAGTGGCATCTGAACTACATCTCTCTGGGGTTCCTTGGTCTTCCCTGCACCAACTCTGGGCAGTCCCCCACCATCAGGCCTCTAAGACTGCAGCATTATACGGAGGAGCTGCACAAGTCAAGGGAGCATAACCCAAATCTTACATTCCAAGGTGTCCAGCACAGGGCTCAGAGGCAATCCTGTCCTTAAGCCAGCACTTACCAACCTGCTGTGTGCACTACTCTTGGAAAGTATATGGTGTTTGCTACTGATTTCAGGCTGACTAAACAGGTGACCTAACCTGGCAAACAGTGCACACAACAAAACAACGGATGCAAAGGCATAATAACAAAATTCAAAGCCAAGCTGCTGAAGCCAAACTTGATATTCCTCAATGCGTGACTGCTGATGAAGTCAGTCCATCGAATGGTGGGATGGGGGGGCCGGGCAGCCTGGGAGACAAGGCTTAGAAATGAAGGGGGAGAGCTCACAGCCAGCACTGGCAGGTACTTAAAACCAAAACACAACACAACAATGTAAGAAGCCATGCAGTGCGCGGCGGGCAGGTGTTTCTGGTACGGCCGACAACTGGATCGCAAAATCCTTCCCCACCCAGCAAACCTGGAACTGCCAACTGCTATCAGGGCTGGCTCGTTTGTCTCTCCCCTGACAATGCATCGAGATGTTTAGGAGCAGCAGCAATGTTCCCATGTTACCACAACAGAGGGTTTTGTGGATCCTATCCTGTGGATAAGTACCCTTCTGACTAAGCATAAAACCATCTGGAAACTGCAAGGAGCAAAAGAAGCAAGTGGAGCTTTTGCGATCCCAGAGCAGAGAGAGGGTGGCGGGGCAGCCCCAGAGCCCTACATACCTGCAGCGTCTCTGTGTCCAGTTCTTGCCTCTTTAACTCCAGCTGTGTCAACTGCAATAACTCTGTTTCTATTAATTTAATCTAAACAGAAGATGAAAGATTTTTTACTGACATTTGAAATTACTTTGATTTATCCTCTTTTAAAATGGGGTCTAACTGCTAGCCTAGGAGGGACAGCACTGCAGAGCCGTCCAGAAGTTTGGGGAAGCTGCTAGTGCCCTTCTGGTGACACACGCTCTTAGGGTTGCTTTTCATCTCCTGCCTGAGGAGCTGTGACCCCCACTCTCTAATTATCTCTTTGCTCTGAACACCTTCTGTTCAGGTCTAGAAGCACACTGCAATCAGTTCGTTCAGCCAAGCCTTTTGCAGCCACTCTGGAAGGCAGCAACTGACTGTCAAAGTCCTCCTAGCACCACCGTTCAAACTGCCCATTAACTGGGACAGGGTCCTGCCTCCTAGATGCTCCGGCAAATCCCATAATGATATGTGCTCTTTCAGGTGGGGCAACTGAGACACAGAGAGGTGAAGTGAGTTGCCCAGGATCCCACAGCAAAGCCAAGATGAGAGCCCCAGCTCACCAATCTGCCAGGCCAACTACCATCCCCAGGCCACTGCTCAGTGTGTGCCACTGACCATGAAACGCCGACACGGGGGCTCTGCAGCCAGCAGCACCCACAGCTCCTGCCCCTTCACTGCCTGCGCGGGATGCTGGTGGGCTGGGCTGGATTTCGGTAGTAAAAGGTCCAACCATGGTATCAAGGAACAAACTCCCTTTGCTTACAGAGCAAGTGCGAGCAAACTGCAGGGCTCTTATCGATGGGCTCAAGCAATGGAGAGTTGTTAGACTCATCTCCTGGGTCATCCATGCACAATCCACAGGCTTCCAGCACAACGCAGAGACTGGTCATGGACTGACTCAATATATCCAAGCTCTTAAGCTTATCCATCAACCCCTAACCTGAGACTTTCAGCTTTCACCCTATCGCACTGCACCTTCTGTGGAATGGAGCTCAGAATGGCAGGCTAAGAATGGGAAAGAAAAGGTGAACTTATGGCTCAAGGTGCAGTTCTGATGCGCTGGATGGAGATGCAGTGGACTCATGTGGAAACAGCAGCCCTGCTAAGTACACCACCTGAAGGAAATCACAGTTGCAACTGCAGTCCACCCCTACAGAGCCAAGGCAGGTCTGTCCTCTAGTGACCACTCTCCAGCACTTCATCCACATAGGTGCTGAGATGACCGAAGCAATGGCAATTCCACTACTCCCCTGAATCTAAAACCTGCATTAACACACCCTCCTATGGAGCTGGGAGACTGTAGTTTAATCAATACTGCCCCAACGCTTTGTTACAGAGCTCTTAGCAATACAAGAGCTCTTCATTTCCTCCAGACCCTGCTCTGTGCTCACAGCACTTTGATCTTCCTCAGAAGTGTCTCATCGAATGGCGGTATGAGCTGAGTAGCTGGCTGCTCTTTCCTCTGCTGCTGACTCACCTGGTTCCTGATCTGCCTGTGCATAAGATCCTTCTTCACTTGGAGAGCTTCGAAGGCAGCTTTCTGCATCTCAATCTAAGGGACAGGAAAAATCCTGCTTAGTGAGGTTGTTGATGCAGCTGCAAACGGGCTAAGAAACCCTGTTACCTTGCAGTGACTCATGTACAAGCACCTGAACGGTGCTGACAGGGCAACAGTGTCCTGATCACACCATGACTTGGATCCCACAGTCCCAAAACGTAAAACCCACTTTACAGACAGACACAGAAGCTATACTCATGTTCTTCAAACACACATTTTGAATGCTCTCTGTATGACCCCACCGCTCAATTTCAGCAGCACTGAGCACCCAGGCTGTGCAATAGGGCATGGCTGCCCAGCACTTCTGAAAAATGAGCTGCAGAGGTCTCAAGTACAGAAAGAGCAGAGGCTTTGAAAACACTTCCTGTAGGCAGCTTGCCCCAAGCCACCCAAGAAACCTGACAAAAAGACAGGGCTTCTGTCTCAAAATCCTCTATTAATCACAGACCAGTTTCGCTTCCCATGGTCTGTGCTGCTGCCTTTCCTAAAAATATGCTGTCTAGTTAAAAATCAAGTAATTTTTTCTTTCATCAATCCCAGGCAGTTTGGTAGAATACCAGAGATTCTCAAAGTTTAGCACGCAGTGTTAAATAACTTCTGCATGCATCCCAGCTCTGTCACTGTTGCTCCTGTGATCCACTCTCCATCCTGCTTTCACATGCAGTTGTCTTCCCCCGATCCCCCCTGCAAGCAGTTTGCTCCCTTGCCTACCTGCTGCAAGATCTGACTAATGGCTTTGTTCTGATCCAGCTGTTGCCAAGCCAGGATTTGCTGGAACTTCTGGTCCATCTCAGCTAGGCTGCAAGAAGATGGAATTGCCATGGAGTTACTGCTGTGTCTGAGACTCTTGATGCAAACAAGAGGAAAAGCCGACAACAGGGAATCCAGGAATGGAGAAATTTGTTACTGAACAAGGGTTACTGAAGGCTGTCAGATTTAAAACCTCCTTTCCCTACAATCAAACCAAACCTAAACCACAGACCAAGCCAGAGCAGAAGCACAACTGCCTGCAGGTGCACAGCTCAAAGTCCAAGTAGGGACTGCAGCTGCCCCGGCAAGTGCTCAGGTGATGAACTTGCATTGTGTATCAGTATTCTGCACTGGAAAGGGTTTGCTGGTGATGGAGACCGGGACAATGTGGCCATATATTGCCTGTGCTTGCAGGCAGGACCATGTCTGCCCACTGCCCTCTGTTGGGCAGGTCGCAGGCACACGGGGTCACTTCTGTTCAGTGCCATAATGTTGCCAGATTAAAATTTCTCACCTTCTAGTAAATATGGAGAGCCAGAATGCTCTCTGTACCCATAGTAAAGCAACAAATCCTACGTATATACAAACAGCATCCTTGAGACAACCCTGAGAGGTGAGGAAAGGAGTTCTGTGTTAGACTTGGACACTGAACTGGCTAAAAAAACAGTCTAATTTCATCCTCCATATTTAGCAGAATGTATAAAGTAAAATGAAGAGTGTAAAGAAGTGATAGTTCTTCCGATTAACACGCCTATTCTTGTGGTTAGAAGGTGGTTCATTTAATCAAGTTTGACCATTTCTTTAAAATGCACTGTCACCTGCTCTTACACAGCTGTCCTGCTGCCTTCCCAGCAGCTGCAGGAACTCCTGGGTGTATGTATGGGAATTACACCGGGGACTGCCAGAGAGACAGGGACTTTACAACAGCACCACCAGCCCCAGACATCTCCCGCTGTACCTGGAGCAGGCCTGGTTGACAAGATCTTGCCGACGAGACTCGTAGGTCATCTGGACGAGCTTGTTCTTGTAGCTCTCAGCCAGCATTTGTTGCATGGCAGCTAGGAGACAGAAGTGCTGTCAGCTGGTGTCAGAAGCGGGTGTCTAGAACAGGCACTCATCTACCACTGCTTCTACAATCACTTGAAATTAGCAGTATTTTCTCTCATTTCCAAACTGCCCTTGCTTTTTTTTCCATTTCATTAATTTCAGAGCAGACTCTTTCAGCTGCAAGAATCACAGCTATTTATTGGGAAATTAGCTGAGCAAACTTCACTCTGCCTGCACTTGCATCTCTTCAGTGCTCAGAGGAGTGCAGTCACTGCCTACCAACCCTCAGATGGGCTGCAGCTCTGCCCGTCCTACTGCGAGTAACCCATCCTTGGGCTGACAACACACACACCCCAGCAGATCTGTTCATGGTCATCGTGAGCAGAAAAGGCTCCCTAGCACCGTTCTTGTTTACCGTATGCCTCCTGCCTCATGAACCTGACCAGTTAGTATCTGTTTGGTACCTCTGAAATGCAAAGCGCTTTGTGTGCTTACATCCAGTCTCACAAACTCCTTGTGTGACATGCTGTAGCGATACAGGAAGCACAGCTTGCACCTCAGGGAGAACCAGCAGCTTGCTGACGGTGGAAGCAGTGGATCAGCTATGGTACATGTGCAATGCCACCCCCTGCAGCTCTGCCCTGCTGCACCAAGCAACAGAGCAAGAATGTGTGCCTGACGGAGCATCTCCCACGTGGTTGTCACCTATTCAGTGCATGTCCAGAGGAACCAAGTCCTTCTTGCACTTTACCACCCCAAAGAGTTGTCTGGACTTACAGGCCACTTCCCTTCTGCGTAGATGCTCTGTCTCCTCCTGTGTTATTGCCATCAGCTGTTCCATCCTTATTCTGCCAAACAAACAAGAACAATTCAGCCACTCCTTCAAACAAGCACTATCTCACTTCTCCTCCACACACACTGCTCAGAGCCTAAAGGCTGGGCAGATTCACCCTGCTCAGGAAAGCCATGTGCTTATCAGAGACACAGAAGTCTCCGTGATTCCTCAGTAAGGAACTTCTAAGTCTATGGGAGACAACATAAATTTTGCTCAAAACCACGGGGACAATTGCTTCTTAGATTGGACAGCTGATCTGAGAAGCAGAACATCTATACAATGTGCATACATTCTCACCAAACACAGTGGCAGCCCCATTTTTTTGCTTTCCTTTCTCCTGAGGCTTGACGAGCACTTTAAAGCTGACCTAAGTGAGCAGTGCCACTGAAAGCAGCAGTGTGGCCTCCATTCCCACCTCTCCTGTCCTTCTCCCAGCACAAACACACACACAACGCCACTTAAAAGATCAGGAACTGGTGTGACTGGAAAACTACCTGACATACAAAGGGATTATTTTCAGCCAGTGCCCCCATCCAGTTTACTGAGCCACAGCACAAAAAGTTGTCTGGACAGCATATAGGCAGGGGAGATTTGGGGACAACCACTTTTGGTGCCAAAGCTAGCTCAGAGTGTTAGCTGAATGGCAGTGTTGCTTTCAACATATCCCTCCTAGCCTGTACACATTACTGGACCATCTTCATAAATGCCTTGCTTTCTGACAGATACAGGATTCCTGTTGGTCCTTGGTAGCGCAGTACAGGGGTTTGTTCCCAAACTCCTTAGCTAGGACCAATGAGAGATGAAAAAGAAGTAAAATCACCACCCCATTAGCTTTGCCAGACTGGGTAGGACCAGGCACATCTAGTCCAGTGTCTTGCCTCCAACAGTGACCAGAACCAGCTGCAGGTATGAGATGAACCTCACCCAACTTAAGGTGGATTCAGATTGGTGACTCTGAAAGGAAGGTCCCAGCCCTCTTCCCAGCTTCTTGCCCCTTTTCTAGAAGACCTTATTTCAAGGAGACTCACCTCTCATTCTCCAAGGATTTCAGAATGTCTGAACTTTGTTTTTGCCTAAAAAAGGATAAAACAGGAGGTTTTCATCAAGCTGAGCAGGAAACTATTCCCCCAGCAGGTAGAAAACAACTTTGCTTGCGTCAGCACCAGTCCAGCAGGAGATCCAGCTGACCTAGGCAGCGGTACCTTCAAATACTTCAAATATGCACCTTCCATGAGGAATTCAAAATTTTTCCACAGCACTGCAAAACTCCAACAGCACACATATATGTGAAATGCAATTTTTTAAGGTCTCAAATTCCATTTCCTTTAAATGGGACTTCAGCAGTTCAACAGCTACGGCACCGCCTACAGACATCGATCCTGATCAGTTCCGTAACACCCAGAAAGGGCAAAATGAACCACTCAGAATGGAACAAAATAACACGAGCCCCTGAGGGACAGAGATCACTGCAAGACCCTGGGACCCTACCTCTGGTTGTCCTCTAGCAGCTTCTGGATACGGCTGGCAATGCCTTGCTCTGCTTGCTTCAACTGCTGCAGCAGCTTCAGGCGCTCCTCCTCCAAAGATCGCTGGTGCTTTGTCAGACCCTCCTCCAGCCTCATCTGGTCCTAGGCCAAAGCAAGAGAGAGCCAAAGGAGGAAGTGGTCAGTTTAGGAAAGGCAGTGTCTTGTATGGGGCCTGCCCAGAGGAGACCCACCTCTCTCACTGTCTGCAGTATCTCATCCTTCTGACTGTTGATCTGATGAACAAGCAGAGCATGTTCTCTTTGCCCCATGTTCAGGCGCCGCTCAAATTCCAGCTTCTCCTGCATTTTTTTTTCCTGAGAGGAGCAAGAAGAAAGATGAACGCTAGAATCAGTAGAATACTGGCTCTGCTCCTTGCAAGAACAGGAGGCTTGACTAGGAGATAGAAATATTCTCTCCTTGAACCCAAAAATTGTGAAGCAGAGCTGCTGCTCTCTTTATGACAGTCTCCAAACTCCCCACAACTCATTTCAGAGTCATGAAGCCCAAGTCCCTGGGCATCAGCCCATACAACTGAAACAGCCAATACAAACACCTGGAGGGAAGCCCAAAATTAAGGTTGTGTTCAATTCCAGATGGCAAGGGACTCCCTTGTCTGAAGACAACAGAGTGAAGGCAGCAGCCAGCTACAAGCAGCTCTAGCTAAGGGGAGAGGTGAACTGCACGACAGAAGCTTCTGATTATTTAAAAGTGAGCCTTGCACAGGGAAGAGACAAAGACCAGTGAAATAAAAAGAGCAAACAAAAATGCAGTAAGGTGAGGGGAATGGAGGACATAAACAAGGAACACTGGGAGGTAGCACAAATGGTGGCACTATGAGCCAAAGGGCCAAGGTAGGAGTCACGGCGAGGCTGGAGTTTGGGGCAGGGATCCACTGAGCAGTCTGTGCATGGGCTGCTCACACATGTCTGCCCACATCATGTAAAAAACAAACTGAGCTTTCAGCACAGAGAAGCAAGAAAAAAGTCACCTGGTGCGAAAGCCCCCAGATCCAACTCTGCAAACACAGGCTGATTTAAACTGGAACCACTTGCTCACAAGAGAGACTGCAGCTCATCAGCTGTGTGTGTCAGACAAGTCAGCCACAGATTCCCCCATGCTCCCACTTGTCTTCTCCAGTGAGGAGTGAGCAGCTCTGGGGGCTTTTCTGCAAGAACTCTGTTCTCAAAACATTCAATTTTGGCTGAGAAACTGGATAAAGGGAGGAAAAACAAGAAAAAAAAGCGGAGCTGTTCCGCAGACAAAGCATTTGCAGGGGTTCATCCTTACCTTCCGCTTCTCATAATCCAAGAATCTGTTCTGAAAAATAAGCAATATCAGCAGACATTTACTCCCAGGAGCAATTTTTTGTACATATTAGCCCACATTATATCTTCCTCTAACTGAGTAAAGACATCAACCAAAGGCACAAGAAGATTAACATAGCCACAAAGTCCAGTCATTCATGCTTCTCCAGGGTCAAAGACATTTACTCTGTACTTGCCAAACAGCACAGGAATATCACAACAGCACAGCTTATCATAATTACATGCCTAGCCTCTCCTTTCCCAGGTAGGGCTGGACATGCCTAACACTTGGCTGGGAATCACAAGGTTCTTCTGCAGTTTGCTGTTCCCCCCAAAAAACACGTGTGTTACTATGCTGCACACACTGTGTCATACTGTCACCCCTGTCCCCTGACTGCATCATTGCTTTCAAGGACAGAGACAGTCCTTTACGATGGGTGTTCCAGGAGTCAGAAGTGGTAACACCATCCCCGACTGCTGGGGAGGAGATGACCCACCCACACCCACACTGCTATGCCTGCTTCTGTGCACTGATGCTCTCTTGATCCTAAAAGACACATCTCATGGCAGGGAAGGTGACGAGGGATGATGTGCTAAGAGCTGTGAGATCCACTGATGAGGTGGAGAGACAAATCCAAAACCCTCTCACGCAACTTCACATGCAGTGGAGGCTCACCTGCCACTCACTCTCCTCCTCCAAGTACTTCTGCACTGCCCTGTCCACCCCATCCACTGGTGTTCCTCCTCCATCACTCTCCAGCGTGGGGAGCAGATACTGTGAGGGAGGGTAGTACGCAATTCCACACTCTGGAAGATATCAGACACAAAACAAGAACATTTGGTGCTTAAAGACCTCCTTGGCAGCACGGCTGAGGGCTGGCTGGGGTGTGAGACTGCTTCCAACTGTGCTCCCTCTCCCCATACACAGCCCAGTGAGACACAAAAGAGCTCCTTCAGCTCAGGGATGCTTAACAAGAAGCTCTGAGAGGAGATAATGCCACTCCATTCCCACCAGGAAGATGATCAAAGTTAACCTGCTCAGAGAGAAAAGCTTCCTTCACACGGGTACAGACATGTTGACTTCTGCAGGGCTGCAAATGTTACTGCCCCTACCACAATGAGTTCTGACTGTCCTTTTATTTCAGGGATTAGCACAATGTCTGGCAAGGCACTTCCCCTGCATAAAACCTCTTCCAAACCTTCCTGTCTGTACTAAACTCAGTGTTTACAAACTCACAGTACGTTACCTTTGTGCTCTGAATTTTCCATCTGGTTTCATCTTTCTCTTAACAAACCATCAGCCTGCAGCCCCCCAAGTCGTTTTCATAGAAAATGAGGGTAGAAGGGACCTTGAGTGACTACTGAGTCTACCTTCTTGCCCCAAGTCAGCTATACCTGGACAATAACTAATCCTCCCACTTGAGAAAATACAAGCAAGAAAAGAAAATCACAGGGAGATGCAATGACTTCTTACGGTCACTCAGTCTCTTACTCAGCTATTCTGGTGTTTTAACAAAACCATTATAAATTTCAGTGTGATCGTAAGAACCAAGTCTCAAGGAAGGACCCCGGTTTTGCGGTCCACCAGCAAAGACACATAACTCACCGACCAGCCTGCCACACATGCAGAGCATCAGAAGCCACCTCAATCAGAGCCAACCCAATGCTTGTCCTTCATTAATGCAATCTTTGAACATGCCAAGGCACCTAATGAGAGCACAGCAGAGTCCCTCAAATTCTCACTACCATCCAGACTGTTCTTGCTTACCTTTGCAGAGGAACTGCTGAATGGACTCTGTACCTGCACTGCAAATATCAGGTGATGGGTAGGTCATGGAAGAAGCATCCAAGGTCAGCGTCTCCAAAAGAGAACACACAGAGCTGCAGGTTATTCTGGTGGCCCAGCCAGAGTCTGACTGCAGTTATCCTTGCAGCTCCCCAAAATTTCACTTATAGAATGATAATTGCATGTTACCCTAAATTCCGCCATAAATACAAATTTGTATTGAATTTCTGTTGGGTATTTGATTCCTTTCAGAGGTGGGTCCACTGCCTCTTATTTGGGAGCTTCTGAGCTGGTCCTTCAGTGGAACATCTCACTCATGCAGACATGTCTACTTTGTGTTTAAGCACAAGAGGGCACAGCACTTCTCAACTACAGAAATTTTGTACTAATTTCTGCATGCTGGAGCCTTTAAGCATGATGCATGTGAGGGGTGGTGATACCAAGGACACCGAGAGAAGAGGGGTACCAGTAAGAACAAGCAGAAGAACCACTTGCTGTTTTGTTCTACTGTGGCCACCAAAAGGATCTAATGTATCCTTCTGTAGAGAAGGGCACAGCAGGAATGCCCAGAAAGGATTAATCTTATAAAGCACAAGTGAGCAAGCTGCACAGATCACTCATCTCAGAGACTGCCCACAAGAGAAGCGAAGCCTAATGTTGTGTGTTCGAGACAGGAGAGCATTTATCCGCATCCTCCATGCTGGTGTCTGAGTCAGCCCTGTTGCCTGACATTTGCACAGGTTAGTACTGACAAGTTTGGCAGCCAGTAGGTAACACATCCATAAAAATCTTGATGCTTGTCCCATTTTGAATGTGCACTCCAGGGAGCCAGAAATCTGTGGAGGCTGACAATGAGTCAGAGATCTGTTAAGGCAAGAGGCAAAAACCTCATCGGAAATATCCCATCTGCTCATTTAGAATCAGCCTTGGTGGAAAGCAGCTGAGTCAACCTGAGCCCACAGGCACAGTTGGTGCTCTCAGAGAGACAGCCCTGGCAGAAAATACCTGAGGGTTCACTCCCTGTGGATTATTTTTGTCATGATTAAGCCATAGCAAAAAGTGATAAGAAAAGATCAAAAGCAGGAAGGGTATGCAAAAGCTATTTTGGACACCATGAACCACATACAGCCTTGTTACAATCCCCCACAGTGGGTCCTGCCCAAGGTCTAACAATTCACTTTCTATGCTAAGTTTATTATTGTATTGATCAAGTAGGAAGGGAAGCAGCCTGCAGCAGAACAAACAGCCTGCAAAGAGGATAGACAGACACGGTTGGCTGGCTGCGTACCTGCAGCGTGCGGATGTGAGCCAGCACCCGCGGCAGTTCTTGCAGCACGTTCTCACTGATATCCAGAGTGCGCAAACTCCGCAAGCCACTCACAGTAGCAGGCAGGTCCTTCAGCTTGTTACCTAGAGAGAGAGAAAAGTCATTTAGTAACACATAAGTTTTCCAAAGCTGGACCCAGCAAGTTCATCTGCTGGAACACCAAACCATAATCACACTTATGACTCATTTTCTATACTCTACTACAGGGACGAGGCAGTCACGGGTCACACAGGGACTCCAAAGGCTGCCATCACCCAGCGAGGCAAACGGGGATCACGATCTACTTGCACACAGCCCCAGTGCAGGGATCCAGCAGTGGTTCCTCATGCTGAAATGACGTTCTCAGCTGAGGCCACTGCTGCAGGCTGGATCTGAGCTCTTTATCAGGATATTTGTAACATGGAGCCTTCTTCCCTTCACTGCAAGTACCAGAGATGGAAGAAAGGGGACTGAGTGTGGCACTGCACATCTAGGGTCACAGGCCAGGTGCTGCAGACAGATATGGCAACGAACTGAGCTGTACCTCCAAGTTCCTCACCCTCCATCCCCTTCTGTTTCAGCAACAGCTCCCTGTAACAAAGCCTCCTTTTTCTCCCAAGTTCATGGCACTGCATATCTGGAAAATGCCCAGGAGTCTTGAAAAAAGGTACGGTTGTGGCCTTTGTGTTAGGGTTGTGAAAACCTGGCAGGACTACACAGACTTACAGGACTGAGCTCCGGGTGTCAGTGGATTTAACTGTAAATCAGCTTATCCAAGCTGACTGCTCTGCTTGCTTTACTGAACTGCTTCTACCAAAGACACACTATCCTTCTTTCACTTGAATCTGCATGGACAGACTTCTTAGGTTGGTCTAAATCATTATGCAGAGGGATACAAGCCCTGGCCTGGGACTCCTCTTGTAGGGCACACACAGTACTCCCAGCTCGAGGTGGCTCTCATGCTCCCAGAGGAAGATGTGTGCCTTCAGCACTCCTCACCACAGGAATGAGGCAGCTGGGGCTCTGAAATGCTGCCCACGTGCAGGCACACAAATAAGCTCTCAGCTGTTGAGATGGGGCACGATGACCCAACAACCTCTCCTTTGAGAAGAGGCAACGGGCTGAATGAAAACATCAATCGGAGCAAGTCTGACCCAAGAGCCACAAGCTGAAGCACACAGCAGGGAACCAAGGCAGACAGTGTGTCCGTTTGCTAAGAAGTAGCAGAACAACCCTAGTTCCTCCTAATAACTTGGGGAATTTTTAGGAATCATTTTCAGCTTAGATTTCTCCTGCCTTGCCAATTATTTGAATTAAAACCTTTTTTGTGTTCTTCCTTAGTATCTGTAGTGTAAACCATTTGGTGCTTGCTTTGGTTGAAAGAATAATTACTAAGGCAGCTCAGCACGAGCTAGATAATAAATGGTGCTTTGCCCAGAGCACCAACAAGAAACACATGCCATACCTTTCACATTGAGCATCTGGAGCTGTGCAAGGTCTCCTATAGATTGTGGAAGACATTTTAAAAGGTTCCTTTCAAGGTTTAGGACCTAAGGATATCAACAGAAAAGATATTCAAGATACTCCTTATACAAGTCTCAGATCCTCCACACATCTATGCTGTCGGGACCACCTTTAGGCCCAGAAGGACAGCTTGAAATTGGTTTTGCACAATACTTTCTGGGCTAAAGAAAAAAAACTATTTTCCAGAAGCCCTGCATACTGGGTGCATCTAGATACCACATGCAGTGAGAAACCCTGCTCACCACCAACAGCAGCAGCAGGTGCTGGACCCGGATGCAGGAACTGGGAAGCAGAGTGTCCTCCCCTCCAGGGCAGCACTCCCCCGCCCCGGCTCCCGCAGCAGAGCAGTGACTGAACCTGAAGCTGCCCCCCGAGCAGAGGGGACGCTCAGCATGCACGATGACATGCTGCGCTGAGTTCTCAACATAAGCGCACCAGGGGGAATAGTAAAACCTGAATATTTTGGGAAATCTACGAGACTGGAAGCTCCAGCTCTGCTTGGCAGTGGCCAATTGGACTGACAGCCCTTGCACTAAGCTGGGACTACGGCATTCAGCCTGTCTGCTCTTCTCCTGCTCCTCTGCAATCCCTCTCCAACAAGCCAGGTCGACAGCAACAGTCAAGTCAATGAGATAGATCTACTAATATGAGCACCATTATTTAAGTTGTGATTAATTATAAAACAAATGGCAGTAACCCCATATTCTTGCTGTCCTGTAACACACCCTTTGCAGACACTTGGGATGCAGCTGTAAATCTTTTACCTGAAGAGATGTCAGCTGACCAATATCAGCAGGAAGCAATGCCAGCTGGTTGTCATGCAGGTCTAGAACCTGGAAGAGTAGATGATTTCACCAAACTAGGTTGGGAAAAGAAGTCACGGTGCAAGAATCAAAGGTCATTATCTAGTAATGAAAATTACTTCCCCTCCAATGGGGCTTTGAAAAGAGGCTTAAGTTTTCAAGGAGACAGAGGCACTTAATTCTTGTAGGCCTTTTGAAAACTCAAGCCTCTATACGTCAATGAACAAACAAAATACTAGAAAGAGCAGTGACACCAAGGGAGCAGTTCCACAAAACTGAATGAGCCAACTGAAAAAGACATTTTCTGCAGGCTCAGTAAGCCAAACTGCTCCAGCACCAGTGCTGGCACAGGGAGAGGGCAGGACTATGCCCAGAGACCTTCCTCCACAGAGAGAGGTGAGCTGCTGGAGTGATTCTGCCTCTTGTGGAACCACAGCACAAGGGTGGTGGAGCTGAGAGCCCTCAGCATTTATATGACAGGTACAGTGATACAGCCCCATCACACACGATCACCCATCACCAGTTTTCTTCACATTCAAATGACCCACAAGTGCAAAAGAGAGATGGATCTACCCCATAACACACACAGCCCTGCCTGACCACTGCCGTGAGAGGCTGTTGAGGGGGGAAGTGTGGGATTATGAAGAGGATAAATGAGTCCTGGGACTGATTATGATTTTATACAGACCACTCAGTGACCCCTAACTGTCTACCTGGGAGGTAAACCGAGGAAAGGCAAGTTTCACACCTCGTTACTGATAGTTGGCAAAGACGGTCAGACAGAAGGGATATAGTTGGGCTAGTGTGCTTTAATGCAGCTAGAATGCAAGGAAAATAGGCTGCAGATTAACTGTTAAGAATCACAGTTACCTTCAAGGTTATGAGACTCAGGAGGCTGCAGGACTTTGGAACTAAAGATGTCAGATTATTTGTATGAATAATCAGCACCTGAGGAGGAAAAATCCCACTGAAACATGAGCACAAGAGACACTGCTGTCTAGAACATGTTTGTTGAGAATTAATTGTGGAAGCTGTATAAGAACTTAATTAGCTTATTCATATCATACAAGTTAATAAAATAATAAATGGATTTTCACAGAAGGTCAAACATTTAACATGAGATCTAAACAAGAGCCCTATTACTCACATGAGAGATATCATTAGATAGGCTAAGATAGAAACAGTCACCTCATCTTTCATGACAGAAGTTAGCTCTAAAGCACACAGACAGGATTAGTCCTAGTCTAATTGCTCTCTATGTAGTATTGTACAAGTGGCCAAATTCATTACAAGCAAACTTCAGAAGAAGGAACACAACCAACCACATACGGTAATTTCAAACACAACAATAATACTCAAGCATAACAACAGAATTATCTAATAATTTCTGATTGCAACCTTACCTTTTTTTGCAAGACCTTACAAGTTGCAAAGGCCCCATAAGGAACCTAAAAACAATTAAAAAATAGTCGTGTCAGACTTCTCAAGAATCTTTGTCAGCACTTCTACAGTATCCACCTGTAAAGTGTGAATAATTAACTTTAATGAAAATGCAAGTGATACTTAAAATTACTGGTCCCTGGTTTTGGCCCAGGATGCCAGTACTTCCCAATTAGTTTCCATTTAAACAGCTTGCAACAGCTCTCCACAATGACAGTGTCGTGCACAGCACTGAACAGACTGAGGTTTAGGCAGAAATCCAAGTCTTGCATGATTTAATATTCTGTGTACAGATGACTCAAGAGTTCAGGCATATTTTCAGTTAGTCATTGCAGAAATGTATTCTATGGTTTTGCAGCCTCAGTAAACACGCTGCAGTGGACTAAGTGAGAAAGGTGAGCAACAGGCAGCACCCAGTGTCCTCGCATGTGCTAGGCTCTGCAGGAGAGGGGCAGTCAAGAAAGGGATGTTCCAGCAAATTCAGACCCATGCCAGCCAAGGCTCTGACCACCATGGCCTGCTCTGCAGCATGGAACTGGCATTGGCCAAACTGTTGTCCCAAGTTAATTTGAAGACCAAACTGATGGCTCACTTTATTTATTGAAATTGCAAAGGCTAAAAAGAAGACAAGCAAGACAGAATTTTATGGTACCCATCCAAAAGGAGCCGCTGGGGATCCAAGACCAGCTGCAGCTATAAATGGAGCTGGCTCAGTGTGCATCTTCTGTCTGCCACCCTTTCACCCAGACTGGCTCGCTGACTGTCCCACACAGCTCGCAAACCTACACACAAGATGCTGTTGGATTCTGATCTTGGAACAAAACATCCCAAAGTCCCAGCAAAGCCATTTCATACTGCACAGTAGACAGCTATCCTCTCTGGCATGGTCCCAAATCTCTCCCCAAAGAGCAGTGCAGTATCTATTAGCTTGTTTGGAAAAGGCCAAAAAGCTGTGACAAATGGTTACACAGGTACCAAAGTGTTTTAGAAACACAGGACAATTAATAAAAACTGAAAGTGAAATAGAAACAGGCTTCTGCTTAACAGGATTGCCTGGCTGCCAGAATGAAAAATTGTGTCTCCTCTGAAAGCCTGGCAATCTGTCACTAACCACTCACACTCCAGCAGACAGCTTGTTTCCAATTTAGTTGGCTGCCATAAAAGAAGCCAAGCTCAAAGTAAGATTGCCATCCTTAACCACCAGCCTGGAACCAGGGATTTTCACTTACACAGAAAAATAAGCACAGGTGGCAGACTTTGTAGCTCTAAGATTAGAAACAGTCAGCCTTTGGCAAACAAATTCCCTTATGACTTGCAAAATTAGGCCATGAGGTCCCAAAATAGGGTCTTATCAAGGTGCTGGTGGAGGGTATGAGACCACTCTGCCCTTCCTATCTTGTCAAATGAAAAAAGATTCACAGGCCGGAAATGTTGTGGATCAGGTAGGACAGGCAATCTCCCACAAAAAAACAAAAAAACAAAAAAACAAAACAAAAAAAAAAAAAAAACAAAAAAAAAAAAAAAAAAAAACAAAAACAAAACAAAAAAAGCAGAAGCAGCCCTCACCTGAAAGCCAGAGCTCAGCAGACACAGGAAGAAGCAGACCAGTGACAAGGCCATTTCTGTCTCAAGCCTCATAGACTTGGTACCAAGTCTGACAGCTGGTAAGAAGAGGCAGAGAACTCAGACCTGTAAGCTAATACTGGAAGCTGTAGGGAACGTACCTCTGAGAGTTCACATTTGGATATGTCAAGAATGTCATCAGCACCAGCTTCTTTTGCCTGGAGAGAGAAGATACACACCCAGAGAATTAGACCATAGAGAAATACATGGCCTCTTGCTGCATGTCAACTAAACTATTCAACTGGCCCGTCCCTTGGAAATGCAATTACAGTTCTCTGCCACAGCTATATATTTCAGTGATGAAGATCGAAGCAAAGGGTGTGCTGCTACAAATGCAGCAAGAAAAAGCAACTGGGAAACCACACTGCAGAAAAACCCTTTTGGTGCAATAAATAATTTCTGCACTAAACACCAAAGCACATCCTAATTCTGCAATTTTAACTGAAAGGATATGGGAAGGAAATGATGGGTTCTCAAGAGAGGCACTTCCTAGGGACAACAGCAGTGCCATCCCAGCCTGTGTCATTGGCATGTCTCACCCAGCAGACTGACTTTCTTCTGAACTGTACACAGAAACCAAAATAATCTACTATTGCCTTTTTGCTTCCATGGGACCTGCAGAGCCAGCTCTGCTGTGTAAGAAGGAGCAAGGACTCTCTGCTTCTGTACAAAAATTGGTTTTCCATGTTCAAATCAACTATATCCAATGCAGTTGCTAACAGCAATGAAACTAGACGAACTTCCCTGTGAGCAGCATTGCATCTCTGGAATTATTTTCTTAAATAAAAGATACTGTATGGGGCAATAAAACCTGTTTGTGTTAGTGCCTCTGCTAAGTCTTCAGAATCAGACATCTGACCCTAAACTAAGCCCATGCAATAAAGAACTAATCCTAGAACAGTCAGATTAAGCTATCCCTCCCCAGACCCACAGAAGCTGAACAAAAAGCCTCCAACTGAATAAATTCATTATTGGTACATAACAAAACCTTCCTTTCCAAAATATCTTACAGACATCCAACAGGCATAATTTTGTCACTTTAAAATGCAGGTGCCTCTCTGGGAGAGCACAGCAGATCCCTATGCCAGCACTGGTCCACAGCTCCTACAGCAGAACAGGTGAAATAACTCAAAAGAAGATTGCTTTCAGAAAACCATCTTTAAATCTGCAGCTGCTGCAAGGCAAGTAGTTCTGCCGACCTCACTGGCATGACAGCAACCTGCTGAGGATCCACCTCAGGAGATCCTGGCCATATTCTAGTCCAGGAAAACAAACAGTGGCATCTAACAAGTTAATCCTCTGAATGCCAGGAAGAAACAAAATAATAAGAAGCAAAAGAAGAGCACAAAGAAAGGCAATTATGATGGGAAAGGGGATGTCACAGTTTCCCTGGTAGGAAAAAAACCTGGGAGATCTGTAAGAGTGAAGGGGCATGGAGGAGAAATGAGGGATGGGGTCCCATATGCAGGCTGGCAGGTGGGGTGGGGTGGAGGATGTTACATGGAACCACATCAGCAGAGAGGGATGCAAGTGGCACGAAAGGGACCTGTGGATGGGAGAGCAAAGGGAGAAGAGGAAAGCAGGAATTCTCTGATGTACACTAGGAAGGCAACCTGCTGTCTCAGTGAGATCAGTAACGTGATTATTGGTAATGCAGGGGACGTACCAATTCACCTAGCATCCAGGACTCGACACGGAGAACAGAAAAGACCTCAGCATTGCTTACCAGGCACATTTGGTATTCAAGGCGCTTCCGAGCATCATCGCTGGGTTTCTTCTTACGGAAGAAGAGTGGCATCTTTAGTTCTGACTAAAGCTCTGTCTCAGTAGCGCGAACAATCAGTGTAAATAAAGGCAGAGGGCTCCTGGAGTATGCATTTGCTGGTGAGCCTGGATTACAGAAGTGTGCTCTAGTAAGAGTGGAGGAAAAAAAAAAAAAAAAAGTTGACTGTCTCAGCAGTTGTCTTTGTATAAGCCCTTTTCTGGCTTCATCAAACAGGCAGATTCCAGCACACCTCCACGGTGGAAGTGTTAACATGAGCCTCAAAAGCACTGCTTGTGTCTCTGAGACAGGTTAATTGTCTTGGTCATCCCCGTGCAAGATAAGTCAATTTGGAACATGTACATAGAAATGCTATTCAGTGATCAGGAAAATGCAGGGTCCACGCTAGGATAGGAACTAAAAAAGCTGTAACTGTATCAAGAGGTCAAGCACCAGGGACAAAACCCAAACTATTTAAACTCAAAGTCAATTCTGGAACAATAATAATCAACTGTAAAATGTTCTAGAATAAAGTTAGGCTAGAAATGTGAAAAACTCCTAATCCTGACAGCAACACAGCTGCCTTCCCCTTCCAGGGCAGGTGAGAATAAGCAGGACCCCCACGCAGTTCAAAATACAGGTAACTGCAAGGGACTTGATAGCTACTGAGTGCAGCAGAGTCCCTCTGGCACGTCACAGTCTGTCCCAGTTGCTTCCCGGGACGTCATGGGGACCCCAGACAGGCATTGGAATCGGGATGCCCAAGCTAAACTTTGCTTCTCAGCTTTAGGGCTTGTCTCAAGTTAACAAATCACTTGATTCGTTTACTTGCTAGGCAGAAGCATGGTCGCATGGGAACACTTTCCCCATTTTAGTCACATGGTGAATTGAAAAGATTCTATTTAAACACCTTAGTCAGATTTTTAATAGGCTTATAAAACCAAATCTATTTCCCATGTTTAAGAACTGCCTGCAAAGCCAAAAGAACCTAACTTCAGAAAAACTCTGACTATAAACCAGAGCCAAATGCTGCTGCCCCAGCCACATGCCAGGTGAACTATCTGGCCTCTTAGGCACTCAGGAGCTTCTCCCAGGCTGAGTGTCTCCAGGTCAGATTGCCATACTCCAGTCTAGGCTTACAGGGCAACCAGACTTTCCCCAAAATAGTGGTTCTGGGTCACTACAGGACCAAGAGCTGGGGAATGTTTTTCTGTGAATTCAACTGGACTGTACGCAAAGACACCAGCTGATTCAAGCGTAAATGGAAGAGAAGTTGAACTGGAGACAGGAAAGAGTGAATCGCAGTAAGATGCCTGGCGAAATCAGGATCACAGGTGGGTGAAGGGGTAGCAGAAAACAGAATTGATTCTGGAAGAGGACTCTGGCTCAGTAGGAGAGAAAAAGGGAGTGTGTTGGCAGATTTTGAGGGAAAGGCAGAAAGCTAAGGCTGGACAAGAAATGGGGAGACCAGCTGGTAATTAGATAGGTACCAGTTGGGATGTTGGGAAAAGAGATGGGAACCAGCTGAGCAATAAAATCAAGGAGAAAAAGGGGGTCATCTGAGGCTGCATGAAAGCTGAGGGCAAAAACTGGCAATGCAGAAAGTCTGAGTTAGGGCTGCTGGTGAACACGGGCTCGCAAAGGGAGCTGATGCTGGCAGGAGTGAATCTGCCTTAGTGACATGACTGGGATGAGAGAAGAGCAGAAGAGCATCAGTGAGCCCAAACAGGGGAGAGTTGAACTGACTGGGACAGAAGCCTTGGATTACTTAAGGAATCCAATGAGCCATGATCAGCACCGCACGGCAAAGAGGGTCAGCCCAGGCAGGAGCTACAGCTGCCCAAAGTCCAAATGGAGATACACACTATGACACTTGCACTGTGAGTTTCGCTTTGCAATGACTTTTTTAAACATTGTTTTAATAATCAGTTTTAAAACCAATACAAAAGAGTCAATACTTCACCAGTACATTCACCAGTAAATGGCACAGCTATACAATGCAGTTAATTTAGTGCTCAGTGAAGCTCATGTGTTGTACATAAAAGAGATGGTTCTCTGCCACCTCTGCGTCTACAAACTGGTCTCAAACTAGACTGAAAAGCATGTACCCACAGGATACAGCCAGAGACGTTCCTTGCACAGGGAGATCTCTGCCAAACAGAGCTTTATGTAGACAAATCCTCAGTGTAAAAGCAAAATATAACTTCAGTCTTAAATGCATCCAAGCAACCACCCTTCATTTCACTCCAGAAATAAAGAGGCGAGGATGTCCTGTTTCACTGTACTGATGTCATACCACTCTACTGAAACAAGCTACAAGACACAGCAGAAGGTGCTACAAACTCATTCTGTGCATTAAAATCAAACTCAACAGTTTCGTGGGTCTTTCCCTGCCATCCCACTTTGCTGTCCTGATAACAAGTTCAGACTACTGAAATGCCCCTCAGACTCACCTCCCGCCAGGAGGGGAGGCCAGAATGAAAATACAGAAGATTAAGCAAGAAGGGAAGTTCATTGTCAGGATCTACAGTTTGGAAATGCAGGAAAGCAATCGAGAGCCATAAGCAAGGGTCAAACATCACAGAGACAAAAGGAAATTTAAAGATGAGAAACCAGAAGGACAAGGGTGTCTGCAGCAAGATATCCATAACTTTGCTGAACATGTTCAGCTCTTTGCTGAAGCCTTGTGCACCTTGTCCCAACTCATGTTTCTCTGTTACGGCTCATTATCAAATTTTCACCCAAGAAAATACATAAAGACATACAGGCTGAAGGACAGGCAGTTGAACAGGAAAAGAATTGTATCAGGGATCAAAAGATGAAGGACGAGGGATTTGTTAAATGAAGGGCCTTCAAATGTCAAAATTTGCCTTAATGAAAAGACATGTCAAATCTGCAAACAGCAAAGGTGTTCCTCTCTCTGTGACATTGTCTTTTTGTGCTCAGCTGACCATCATCAAGTGAGAGTAGCACTCAGCAGCCAATGATAAGGACCTTTAGTATCTGACCATATTTTATACGATGTAATATTTAGTTATTAAGTTATTGAAAGAACTATCTATAAGTGCCTCGGACAGCACCCACCCAGCAGTAAGTGAGGATCCATGAATTGCAAAGCCCACGTCTCAACGGCTGCCAGTGGTCTTTGCAGGCACTCGCTCTGCCTGCCTGAACGGCAGCAACACACACACTGGGTGAGAAAGAGCGAGGGAACATCCACTGTGGGTTTCACAGTCTGCAGCTGCTTGGATGCTGAGAGCAAAATAAAAACAAATCCCTAATTTTATAAACAAACGTAATCAAAGTGAAACAGCAACATGGCTATATAAAAAGAACCAGACCCTAATTTTTAAAACATTCTGGACATCATAAATACAGCATGACACTGTAACAGACAAGATGGGGGCCTGGAAAGATGAAAGGTTTTATTTTCTCTGGGAAAACATGCTCAGGAGCACAGCAACACAGCAGTGAGCCAGCACGTGGATGAGCTGGGCTCCTGCAGAGATGCTGTCTAGTCACGAAGGACAGAGCTGTCACCAGACATTTCTCAGGCAGCAGGTCTTGCTCACTGAGAGGAAGGTTATCAAGCAACTAACAGCAGTAGCAGCAGGCCCTGGAGACCAACATGCACTGGAACAAGATTCAGGAAGGACACAGAAAGGAAACTGCAGCTTTGTAACTTACTCTCAGCACATTTGCTCTTTGTGCTGGAGAGCTGTCATGACAGTTGTACCACCCCCTGTAATAACCAGGCTCTGCCTGATCCTGTCAAAGCCCTCCCCTGGCAATGCCTGAAACAAATCTCTCTTCTTCACCAGCTCCAGCTCTGCCTCTCAGTCCTTTCTTTCCCTTATTGTCACTACTCTCTTCTTTCTCTTCTTCTCTTTAGGGGCTCCCTGCAGCGTCCCCCTCCCAGGTTTCACACAGCTTCCAAAGGCTATCTTTCTCGGTCCTCCTCTTCTTTACTCTTTTATCAGCCAGAGCAGAGCCGTTCTGTGCCTGAAGGCCTGAGCGCTGCCAGCACCGGCCCTGACACCTGAGGAAAGCAGCAACAATGAGCGAAGGCAGCGTCTCTTCCCACAACAAACACACCCACAGCTTCGGGCACCGCCTGCTCCCGAACCCCCCGGCCGCCTCTGCAGAGGCAGCACAGGCGTCCACACGGTTACCGATGTTCGGTGCCCGCCCTGGCCGCCCCGAGGAGCCCGAGCGCGGCCCGAACGACCTCACCCCCGCACGGAGCCCCGGACCATGGCGCGGGGCAGAGGTCGCCGCCGCGAAACCCGTCCCCGCGCTGAGGGGAGAAGAGCCCTGCGCACGCTGCCGAGGCCCCGGGGCCGGTCCCACCGCCCACCTCCCCCCGGCCCCTCTCACCGCTCCCCGCCGCCATGATGCGGCACCGCCCCGCCAGCGTCACGTGACCTCCCGGCCTGGAGGCGCGAGGCGGGACACACATACGCACACACGGCACCATCGAGCAAAACGGCCAGAGCGCCTCGCTCCAACCACAGAGTTTTCCCTTCGCGGTCCCGCAGCGCTCTTGCGCCCCCTGGGCGGGAAGGCCGCTCCCGCGCCGCTAGCGCTCGCAGCGAGGCCCGCGCGGCACCGCCCTCTCGCGAGATCTCGGCGGGTATATCCGGTACCCGCTAAGGCACCGCCCTCTTTTCCGCCGCGCACCGGGCAGCCGCCAGCACCCCCCCCACCGCCGTATCCGCCGCCATCCGGCCCCCGCCATGCCGCCCAAGTTCGACCCCAACGAGATCAAAGTGGGTACGTGCCGGGGCGGCGGTGGGGGGGGCGGGCGGCGGGCGGAGCGCGGCTGACGCGCGTTTGCTGTGTCCGCAGTGTACCTGCGCTGCACCGGCGGGGAGGTCGGCGCCACCTCCGCTCTGGCCCCCAAGATCGGTCCCCTCGGCCTGGTACGTACCGCGGGGGGCGCGGCGGCGCGGGGTCACGCGTGTCCCGAGGCCGGCCGGCTCGGGAGCAAAGATTTTTAGCCACGTTACAGAGCGGTGAAAGAATCCGTGACGGGCGTGGGGCGCGGCGCAGCGTGGGGCTGCTCCGCTGTCATCCAAGCGGTCTGTTTTGTGACCGTGATGTGTCTTTTTAGTCCCCCAAGAAGGTCGGTGATGATATTGCCAAGGCCACGGGTGACTGGAAGGGGCTGAGGATCACGGTGAAGCTCACCATCCAGAACAGGCAAGCACAGGTACTGAACGCCACGAGGGATGGCTTCGTGGTGTGAGCGCCCAGCAGCTCGGCTTGCTCCAACCACAAGCTGAAATCCCGGCAGGGTCGACTCAGCCCTTCATCCTTCCGAGGTGGATAAAATGAGTTCCACACGGCAAATGTGTGGGGGTCTTCTGGGAAAGACCTTAAAACACGAGTGTTGAGCTTTCTGGGTGCCTCTGGCTCAAATCCAGCAGTGGCTCGGGGAGGGGGGGGGGGGGGGTGTGAAGCCTGGGGCTTGCCAGGCTGAGCGATGGGAGATCTGCTTGTGTGCAGATTTTGATTGTTTGTCCTGTTGCAGATAAATTGTTCCTTCTACAGAATATCTGACCAGGAAAAAAATATTTCAAGCAACACTAGAAATTACCAAAAAAACTTCTTAACTAATCATGTAGCCACCCGCCACTATACCTGTCCTGAATTCTGTGGCTGGTATATTCCAGTGGTGAGCTGAGAGGAAGCCCCAGTCAAGGAAGCAGTTCTCTTCTGGTTGTGGGGAGGCCTGTGCCGAAAGGCTGGGAACAAGTTTCTGCAGACCAGAAAAGCATTCTGTACTAGTGAGCTAACAGGAAACAGTGCTCTGGCAATTAGCTTTCCAGGCACTTGGTTGAGTGTCTTCATTAGCTACCTAATTCTGCTTAGAGGGAGGGAGGAATTAATCTCTTTTTGTTTAGATAGAGGTTGTTCCTTCTGCCTCTGCTCTGATTATCAAAGCTCTGAAGGAGCCTCCTCGTGATAGGAAGAAGCAGAAAAACAGTAAGTTTTCCTCTGTTTTTTACTTCTGAATGTGTTTTGGGGCCAAAAGGGGAATAGGTACCTGCCTCTTCCATTATTCAGCATAAACTGGCAAACGGGTGCCGTGGGGCTGTATCTTGGGCAGCTGGCATTCCTTAAGCATCAGAGTCGAGGCGTGGTCTGTAGTTTCTGCCAGCAGAGTTCAGTTTCTTGTCTTGTAATGCAGTGACTAGTACAGTCCAGAGGTGAGCTGACAGAAAATGCCAGCTTAGGAAACAGAGTTGTTACTGTGGGTGACTTTGTGCTCAAGTCTGGGAACGAGCGTGCTGATTGCAGCCCCACTGCACATGTAAACTCACCAGTTTCTGTGTGGTCTGAGTGCTGGGAATGGTGCTTCTCTAGTGACACAAGCAACTGGAAGTACCTGTGTTGACATGAACTTACTGATGCTTTTGCTCTCGTTCATAGTTAAGCACAGTGGCAGTGTCAGCTTTGATGAGATAGTGAACATTGCACGGCAGATGCGGCACAGGTCCCTGGCTCGAGAGCTCTCAGGTGAGTACTGGTGCTGGGGTTGCATGGAGTGCCTGAGCCTGGTTCTGGTCTGGCTCTCGGGCACTGAGCACCACAGGAACCGCCTTGTATTGGCTGTGAGCAGCTCGCACCTTCTGGTGAAGGTTACAGGATGGTGAAAGGTACACGTGGTGCTTTCTGGTGTGTTTGTTGGAAACCAATACATTAGACCTAGCTTAAGTTGCTTGCTGTCCCCTGGTGAAGCCTGTGGCTGCAGCCTGCAAACCCCAGAGGGAGGGAAGGACAGCTCAGGGGTGTGAAAAGTCAAGTTCTCTATACATTCTTCAAAGTTTTTCCTATGAAAGCACTGACAAGCTGTGTCTTCCCACTGCAGGGACAATCAAGGAGATTCTTGGAACTGCCCAGTCTGTGGGCTGCAGCATCGATGGCAGGCACCCACACGATATCATTGATGACATCAATAACGGTGCAATTGAGTGCCCAGCTGTAAGTATCCATCTCTCAGCGAAACTGGCTATATTAGACTTAAAAGACTCCACTAATGAGCTGTATTTGCTTCTTTCAACAGATCTAAGACTGCAGAAACGAAGTTGCCATATGAAGGCTCCTTAAGTATTTTGTAGCACCTTAAATGCTTAATAAAAGACCCAGTTGTCTGCACGCAGTGTTGCTGGCTTAATTTGTCCCTGTCCTATGCTGCATGAATAGCAGGTTTTGGTTGGGGACCACCTGCCGCAGGTGATGGTTCTCACACAGACATTTAAGCAAGTGCTCTGGTAACAGATCCTGTGTCCCCTGAACTGCTACAGCCAGGACACAAACACATTTTGAAGCTTGAAAGTAACTTTGCAGGCTGCTGGCCTCTTGATGCTGTGCTAGAGTGGCTGCCATGTGCTTGGGGGATGGGTGGGCTCTGACTGGTGCCTATTGGCAATGACATCCGAGGTGTGGCTGCTCAGCCAGCATCCTGCAGGAGCCAGGGAAGATGGCTCCCTGTGCCTGGCAGCACGCACCTCGGCCTTTTCCTCTAGCCTATCGTCACCAGGAGGAACCTCTGATCTTGGCTCTGTGGGGTTTCTATTGTAAAAGATTGGATTATTTGCCCAGCTTTTTTTCCTGTCTTAAAGCAGAGGACATTGAATTCTCTTGTGGTGACTAGGACAAGTACATGTCCTAGTTTGAACTGAATTTTTGTGCTTTATTTCATCACCAAAGAGGAGCGAGTCTGATTGAGGGGGTGAGATCCTGTGGTCCTCTGCTTCAGAGAGTTATAAAGGGCCCAGTCTCATGTTTCTTGGGTCTTCTGATTCCTTGAATGATGATGCAGGGGGAGCGAGGCAAGCAAGCCCTATAGCCCCTCTCTAGATCATATGATCCAGGTCCTGGTGTATTCCCTGAAAGACAAAAGAAGCAGTTTAAGTGTTGGTATTTCCCTTTGCATGGGCATTCTGTAAATACAGTGCTACTGCTTGTCAAGAGATGGATCCTAAAACCTGGCTGAGCCGCAAAACTAGTGCTCAGCAGTGTTTTGGCTGTTTTCTGCACATTACTGTGCCCTGCAGGAGTGCCAGCTTAACCTGCTGATGAAGACCTGCTGCTCATGGATAAAAGGAGTTTGCCCCACTAATAGCGCCTTCCTCAAGGAAAGGGCAATTTGACTTGAGATAGAAAACTTGCTGGGAAGAGGTGTCCATGCCCATTATAAGTAGGGGTTGGGATGCAGGCATGGCTATTGAAAAGCATGGTGAGGAAAGAGTAAAAGCTTTAGCCTTGCTTATTCAAAATGAGCTTTTCTGGTAAAACACTGAAGGAGGAGGGCCTTGCAAGCACCATCTTGGGGAGCTCATCCAATGAGGATGTAAAGAGCCTAAGCTCAACTATAGCACATTTACCTATTTAACCTCTGGAGAGGTTCCTCATGTTTCAGGCTTGGTGCTTGAAATCATTATACTTCACAGTATTTGACACTTCGTTCTCACACCTGAAAGCTTTGTCCAGTTGTTACAGTGGTACAGCTGGGGGAGTGTGGATAGAACTAAAGTCCTCCAAAGATCCTGGGGAAACCTTGTTCTATTTCCAGCAAAGGCTGGATTTTCCCCTGGGGTGGCACAGCGTAAGGGATGACGTGTGGTATTCTGGGCTGTGGAAAGCTCTATTAGAAGTGAAGTGAAATTACCCTGGTAATAAGAATACTTTAGCTGACTCTGAGATATTACTAAAAGCCCTATTAACAGAAGCATTATGATTGCAGTTTACTTCAGCACTAATAGAGTGGCCTGGATAAAAAAGTCATGAATGTTAATTTAGGTTTGTTTTTCCAAAGTTCTCAAATACAAGGTATGTTTTCCTACTCTGCAAAGTGCTGACAGTACTTGATCAACTTTCTTCTTGCCAGTGTCTCTTCAGTTTTGCAAATAACTCTCAAAGTTATTCTTACAAGCTACTTCGAGCCCCAGAGAAAAACTTTCTGGCTTGAACTCTACTACAGTGAGCAGGACTCTTTAGCAGTGTGCATTGTAGGAATTGGGGGAGGAAAAAAATAGCTTTGCTATTACTTCTGGGGGTGTGTAGGAGAATGTGGTATATGCACGAGTTGGGCTGCTAAAATTCACTGAATGGGGTCTGCCCAAGACCTTTGTACGAAGAGGCCAGTGCAGCAGGAGGGTGAAGTTGGCTGCGGTGAGGAATTTGCTGCTGCTGTCAGACACACCAGGTGCTGAATGAGCTGGAGCCTCTCAAGAGGAAAAAAGTCTCCAAATAAATTCCATCCCAAACTGAACGGGAGGAGGTGTGCACCTGTAGTAACTCTTCTTTCTAAAATAAATGCAAGTAATGTGTTATTTTTAGCATACAAGGCACTGCAATTCCTAAGCAGCCGTAGTTGAAGGTTGCTTGGATGCAGACCAATTGTGAGCTGTTTTGGTGAAACTGAACCTTTGTGTTTGCTCCAGCTTAAGCTAGAAACATGGCTTGGGCTGAGTCTTTGATGCAGAGTCATGCCCTAGGAATGTATCTCATTCTGCTTGTGAAGCACAAAATGTACGTTGTGTTAGCAGTGGGATCTTCAGAAATCACCTGCATTTGCACATGATTTAACAACAAACTTTGACAAGACTCCAATTTCCTGTCTGCTCTGCTTCTGTTAAAGTACCTACTAGTGAAGCAGGTAAAACTTTACAAAGGTGGACCCTGGGAAAGGAGAAGTCTCCCAGCTTGTTTTTTCAAGATCCAAAACGCCAGGTCAGCATCAAGGCCAGCCAAAAGAGACTGTGAATCGTGTCTGTTTTCCACCATGGTCCTGCTGTCTGAAGTATTTAATGAAGCAACAGCTCTGTAATTTTGCATTGAGCTCGTGGCCAGAAGGGAGTTGCCAAGATCTTTGGGGAAAGGCCAGGCTGGCACCTTAGCAGAGGGAAAGTTGCTGGAAGGGGGATGTGTGAGTGGAGGAGTTTGGGCTGACCGGTGCATTTACGATTTCTGAGAATATCCACTTGTGTCCTTTGTTCCCTGACGAAATATGGGTACATGCCATTGGCAACTTGAGGGCCATGGAGATTGAAGATTGCCTGTAGTGAAATAGGGAAAGGCATGATAAATTGAAAAATAACTAGTTTTTATCAAATCAAACAGCCACAGCAGACACCAATTTTACAGCGCGTCCCAACACATGACACTCAGCGTGGAGGCAGGAGCTGGAGCCTCTTGATTCCTAAAGCAAAAGTGACCAAAGCCTGACCCAGGTGTCCCCAGAAATTGCGGTTCCCAGTGGAACTCGTGAGGTTTTGACCACAGACTGTTACAAATCTGGCTGTTCCTTTATAGCTTGGGCTGTATCTTGGGCAGCTCTGCCCGTGGTCGGGGCCCTGGCCAGCCTGCCTCAGCTCGCTGCCGGCCCCGAGCTCCGCACACGGGCAGCGCAGGATTCTGTGTGGCTGACAGCAGCAGAAAGCAGGAGAGTTCGTGGCTTTGATGTTTCTTTTGCTTTTTTTCCTCCTGTTCGTAGGGCCTTTTTCTGAGGCAACCAGGGAATAAAACAAACATGGCTGAAATCCCAGACGCTTGCCATCTCGAATTCCTTAGCTTGGAGTTGACCGTATTTCAAGTTAGGTTTTGGATGCGCTCTGACCCAGGGGCCGGTGGGGTTCCTCATGCTCTGTAACCTGCCACCTTCCCCACCTCTCAAATGACATGGCTTACAACAAATTCTAAGGTATAGGGGGGAAAAAAAAAATCTGTGATGAGTGGTCACAGGCTGCAATGGGGATTCAGTGGGGTGGTGGGATCTCTGACCTCAGAGATACAGAAAGCTCAGCCTGCTGCCGCCCTCGGCAAGCGGGCCTGGCTGCGACGCTGCCGGCGTGTGGGGCGGACGGTTGGGACCCTCCCAGCTGAAGTTATGCAGAGATTCCATGACAAAGCTGCACCAATGCTTACACTGAGGTAGGACAGCCTGGAACAGGACTGCAGCTCCCCTTTCAGCAGCAATTTTTGTTTAAAGAGGCTCAAAGTGTTTGTTGACCCCCCTTCCCTTTGGTGTGAACTCTGAGAGTTTCAGGAGCTGTCAGCCTTGTGGGTGCCCAGGGCTGTCCTCTGTGCCAGTACACACACACTGTGGGTTTTCCCTGACTTGGCAGTGCTGGAAATAATTCAAAAAATTATTTAGTTTGCTTAAGGGAAATTCTCTTGGGGCAGGATACGTAACCTTTCCCATGCTACCTTAGTGCACATGCTTTGATAGAAGCAATGTAGTACTTGGAAGGAGGGTACTACCCTGCCAATAATTTTTTCCAAACCAGGCTTCTTAAATAGAAGGCAAAGGGTTTGATAAAATAGTAACAACCTACATTAACTTCATATTTAAAATCCATCTTCTTCATAACTGGGTTTGTGCTCTGAGGCCAGGGTTTGTTCCCACTCTTGTGACTGGCACCTTCAGGAGAAAGGAGGGGAAGGGACATTGCAGAGCTCGGAGCCCTTCCCAGGAGACCTTCGCTCTGGTGGCATAAGGGCTTTGTGCACTTTAAGGACAATGAGCTTTCTCATTTCCCTCAGACAAAACAGGCCATTAAAAAGCCAAATCTTTGGGATTTATGTCTTCCTGCATCACAAAATGTTACGATAGAAAAATCTGAATTTTTTTATAGTTTGGCATAGGATACAGAAGGCCCACGGGGCTAGTTTCCCCCACCCACCTACAACACATGCTGTAATGGTGGACGCAGTCAAATTAAGCGCTGTTTACTGTGGGCACAGTGGGAAAGGGAGAGCTGAACCCAGCATTGCCCAGGGGGTGGGGGTCCCATCCGAGCTCGCGAGCAGCATGGTGGGGTGCAAGCCGCTCGCTAGTGGGGCTCCTCCGGAGCTGGGTGTGTGAGCTGGTGCGGCGGGAGGAGCGTGGCTGTGCCACCGGAGCCGTACCCGGGCTCTCGCCACCGCCCAGCCCGATGCCACGGTGCCTGGCCAGCTGTGTCTGTCCCCACAAGCCGGAATTCGGCTCCGTGGCCCCCCTCTACCAGAAGGCCAGAGTGCCAGGGACATGACCCCCTGCCCTGTGCAAAGGGAGGGGAGGTGCTCTCCACCCATCGCCTCCTGCCAGATCTGTGGCCTCGGGAACACCGTGCCCTTCTTCAACGTCCCTGAGGGCAGCGGACCACAGCAAGTGGGTGACACAGGATGTACAGAGGGTGTCAAAAGGTGAGGGAAAAGGCCCAAATAGGAAAGGGAGCTTTTCCTGGCACGAAGGCAGGGAGGAGCCTGCTTTCTGGAGGATCTGTAAGCAGAAACCCTGGCTGGAAATCGGGCTCGGGCAGCTCACCTCTAATGTGGGCATCCGAGCAGAGCTGCACCCAGTGATAGGGGTCAGGCAGGCTGGTGTCCCCACAGGGGCTAAATGCAAGCAGTACCAACAGCAAATCTCCAAAACAGAGGTAAACCCAGGGGTTGGCAGAAGGAAGATGCAGAGAATCCCCTGGGCTGAAATTGTGCACCTGAATTACTTTGATGCCTTCGCGTGCCCACGCACAGCCCAAAATAACCCGCAGTGCTGAAGGGGCTGGCAGTAAACTGCTCCCATGGGGAGCCCTTCACCGTGGGGGTGACCTCACAGTAGTGTTTTTGTGAGGGCTGGGGTCCCCCAGGTCCCCCACCACAGCTGGGGCCCCCCAAGTCCCCCACCGCAGCTGGGGCTGGTTGCCCTCCCCAGCCAGGGCCCGGCGAGTTTGGGCACCACAGACCATGCCTGGGATCTCATCAACCCCCCCCCAGGCAAACCCCAAAGCGGGCCACCCTCGCTGCCAGCTCTCTGATGTTCTCCCTGCTCCACATAATCTCTTCTCCCCACCTGCTGAATAAGAAACCCCCAGTTTCTGCTCAGTGCCTCCAAACCACATGAAAGAGAGGTGCCGTGGGGAACCAGAGCTCTTCCCACCCCCAGTGAAGGCTCTGTGTGCTGAACACCAAACACCCAGCTTTTGGCAACTGCAGTACCCTGGGCTCTTGTTTTTTTTTCTCTTTCAGATGTATGGCCACAATCAAAAATATTAAATAATCCCCTGATAAATCAATGTGCACATTCTTAATTCATTGCAAGTTCCTTTCCTTTCCAATTAACTTTGCGACGATTTTTTTTCTTTTAAAAAGCAAAACATTCTTTTTATCACATAGGTATTTTGTTTCAAGTTCAACGACTGGATTGTTAAATGCCTTGAACACAATTATTTTTGCTTATCCTGTTGTGAAGGTTCACCTATCTGGTTTGCTGCTGTGACAAAAGAGGTCAGGTTTGTGCCCAAATGGCGGGTGCAGTGCTTGCAGAATTAGGTACTCCCTAGATCTTGGGAGTCAATGAATCAATGATGCTTCATGTGCTCCAAACAGCTTCATGTGTTTAACTTCCCTGGTCCACCATTATAGCCTTAACCTCTCTTCTGTGGGACTGCTCCATCGCAGGGAGGAAAGATTCAGAAAAGTTTTCCAAGATTCAGCTTTAGATTTAACGTTTGTCTTGTTTAATGCTTCTAGCACTGGGTTAAACCCACCTTGCTCGTTGTTCATGTTCTTGAGGACACATTTACGCTATTTTGCCTTAGAGATTTGTACCTTTGCAGATAGGAAGCTTCTCTATCAGCCCTCCTTGCCGGCTTTACTCGTTATTTGCGTTTTGAATTCCCTCCGTTACATCTCTCAAGCGTTGGCCGAAGCAGCCGACACATCCCCGGGGAGCCCCCGGCAGCTCCGGGCGCTCAGCGCCGGCGGCAGCGCCCTGGGGAGGGGGAGCTCTGCAAACGCCTTTCCCTCCCTTTTGGGAAATAAGGATTCACTTTTTGGTGCCGGCAATTTTTTTACCGTCGTTTAGACGCCGGTCACAAGTAGGTCACGGAAATAAGGAGCACGACGCTCGCCCCGCTCACGCGGGGGCCGTGGGCGAAGCAACCTCCCCACGAGGCAAACGTCCCCGCAGCTGGCGGGGTTGGCGCTCGCCGGTTTGCCGCGCTCCGCGGTTACACCGTCCCGGTCAGGGCTGCCCGCCGAGCCGCTTCCCGCGGGGACCGCCAGGTGCCGCCGGGCCCCGGGGGGGGCGGCGGCCCGCGGGATGCCCGGCCCCGGGAGCCGCTCGGGACGCGTCCCCCGGCGGCGCGGCCCCTTTAAGCCCTGCCCCCACCGCTCGCGCTCTCCAGTGTTGGCGGCACAAAGCTTCCCGCGAACGTGACGTCACCGCCTGCACCTCCCTCTCCCGCCCGCCGCCCGCTCCCGAGCCCGCGCCCGCGCGCGGCCACCCTCCCCACCTCCCTGTTCGTCCCCTCCTCCACGTGACCCCGCGCCGCGCCGCACGCCGATTGGGCGAGCCGATGGCGTAGTAGGAGTGACGCGGCGGCGGCGCGGGGAGCCATTGGCCGGGAGGCGACGGGTGGGAGGTGGTGCGGCGCCCCGCCCCCTTCCTCCCCGCCCCCCTCCCCCGGGTGTGCGCGAGGCGGCGGCGCGTGGCAGCGGCGGCTCCCGCCGGCGGGCTCTGAGGGGCGAGCGCGGGCGGCGGCGACCCCGGCCCGGCCCGGCCCCGCCATGACCGACTTCAAGCTGGGGATCGTGCGGCTCGGCCGGGTGGCCGGCAAGGTGAGCGCGCCGCGGCCTGAGGGCGCCGAGCGAAGGAGGGGGGGGGGGGCGCGGCCGGGTTGCTGCGGGCCGGGCTCGGCCGCGCCGGGCGGCGGGGCCCGGGGCTCGGACGGGAGCGGTGGTGCCGGGGCCGTGCTGCCGCCGGAGGGGCGGGAGGCGCGGGCGGGCCGGCCGGTGCCGCCGGGAGGGGAGGGGAAGGGAAAGGAGGGCCGGGCCGCGCCGGGCGGTCGCGCTGACGGCGGGGCCCGCGCTGTGTTTCAGACCAAGTACACGCTGATCGACGAGCAGGACATCCCGCTGGTGGAGAGCTACTCCTTCGAGGTGAGGGGCCGCGCCCCCCGCTCCTCCTCCCGCCCCGCTCCCCCCCGCCCCCCCGCTGCTACCCGGCCCGCTCCGCGCCGCTCCGGGTGCCGCTGTCCTGACCCCGAGCCCCTCCCGGGGCTCCCCCCGACCCGGCCGCCAGCCCCCCCTTCCTCCCGCCGCCGGGGCCCCTTTGCCGTCGCCCCTTGGGCCGCAGGTGCCTGCGGGGGGGCAGCTCGCAGCGCTCCGGGGGTGCAGGTAACTGCCATCTCTTGCTGAAGGTTGGTTGGTTTGTTTGTTTTCTTTCCTTCTTTCAGTGTGACATGCTTAAATAAAACTGCTTATGGAAGCTTTCAGCCCCGTAACTGTCCTGATTTTGGGGGGGAAGTTTGAAATTATCAAAATACCGATGTGAATGCTTTCCAGCAGGAAAAGTTCTGGATTTTCGTTTTAAACGAGCATTAGTTTAGAACAAATTCATTTATTATATAGTTTTTTGTTTCTGGCTTTCTATCTGTGTGCTTTTTGAGAACTGATAATTTGTCTTGTTTTATTCGGTTTGGCAAACTTTAAAAATTTTCACTCGGCACATAGTTTTGGATGGGAAAAACTTCTTTTATTGTAACTTACTATAGGACCAGAAAAAGTGTTTTCTCTTAACATCCACTGAAAGAGGGTAAGTGGTTTCTACCAAAGCTTTGGAAGGGAAAGAATTCTTGATTACAGAAATCTTCTGAAACTAATGCTTTTTTTGGAAGAGGGACCGTCTTTTGCTCAGTGCCTGCAGTGCAGTGGGTATTTCAGAGCTGCTCTTAGGAGTTCAAGTGCTATGGCAGTGCTGCTACCAGAAAACACTGTGTTTGCCCGTTTCTCCTCGGAGGTAGCTCGCTGTAAGCGCGTGCCATTGCCGAGAGTGGTGGTACACTGCACCTATCCTAAACTCACCCAGTCCTTAGTGCAGGTCATGAGCATTAGTGCCAGCACAGAGTTGTGGAGTGGAGAAAAGAGAGCAGGACCGCTCCTTTCACTAGCAAGCCCTAATTAAATTGGTGTAAAGCAACACTGAAAACAAAGCCTCGGTGCCTTGCTGATGGCTGTACAGAAAATCTGCTCCAGAGTGGAGAATGGATCCTGGCCCTGCAGGCTCACAACTGGATTGTTGCTGTTCTTTGTCCGAGCAGGACTCCTGCTGTGCACAGCCTCCTTTCTTTCCATTCCCATCTTCACAAACGACAATAGCAGAGCTGGTTGGTTCCCCTCGGAGGTTTGAAACAACTCAAATTCCGTTAAGGTCAAGTGACCTCTAGGAGACAAGTGTTAAGTATTGGGTCCTTCCCGCATCCCAGTGGAGCATGTGCTCTGCTGCTCAGTGTTGAATGTTCTCACAGCCTTTCCCTTTTATTTAGGCTCGGATGGAGGTAGATGCTGATGGAAATGGTGCTAAAATATTTGCTTACGCGTTTGACAAAAATCGTGGAAGGGGATCCGGCCGACTCCTGCATGAGCTGCTTTGGTAGGTATTGTAAGGAGAGCTGAATATGTTAAGGGTTCACTAAAGTGGAGTTTGCTACCATCAACTTGTATGTTGTTTATTTCTGTGTGTGTAGTATTTTAAGTCTTGTCAGGAGGCTTGCAGCTACACTCAGTTGGATACCCAGCACTGGGGGTTCCCATAGATCTTACTATGGTTTGATTTTGCACTAAGCCTTCAAATAGCTGAGTCGCTGTAAAAATGTTATTCCCAGGGAAAGCAGTGATAGGTGAGTATTATTCTAGTAGACACTGTTTAAATCTGAGAAATGCTACTAAAACTTCAGCTGGGCAGGGAGGAGCCAGGGACTGGCTCCATTTAATAGGTGAATACTAACCTTTTGAGGTTTGTTTTTGTTTTTTTTTTTCCTCCCATGATAATCAGGTACATCTTGTTGGCACCAGTGAGAACTGGCAGAGCACTGGAGAGAGATGGAATCTCTGATAACTTAAAACTGTGGGGTTTTTTGTTTGGCCGTCTGGAAAGCTGCCTGAAGTGATGCTGATGATGCTTCATATCAGCTGCTGTGTCTTATTTTCCTTAGATTCTGCGAATCATTGCTTGATAACCTTTGTAGCTGCCAGTTTAGATTCAGAGGCCAACTTACTTGCTTGTGAGAGATTAGTTCATCCAGTGAGCTAATACATTGCTCTTTCTAGATATGTTCATGGGTTTGTAGAAAATATAGAGTACGCTAAAGAGAACTGTTGTTTCCTTCAAAAGCTGTTTTTTGAGAAATTAAACATGTTTTCTATTCAGTTCCATAAAATGTACTTGGAAGTCACAGTCCCCAAGACAGAGCTGTGCTTTCTTTATTGTTCCAGATTACTTTTATTCCCCAAACTAGTGTCTATACAAGAGGAGGAAGGCAGGAAGAATAGCAGAGACTATTACTATTATTTACAATCTGCTCACTAAATATGGATTTTAACCTTCATCTGTTAATGTTTAATCTTGTTGTACATACAACTTTGAAAATTATTATGGCAGTATGTGGGATAAATCACTGTCAGCTACTGCTAACTGAACCTCATACAGTAATAACTGTCATCTGTAAGTAGCACTGAACAGCACCTGAAAATTAGTCTAGCTGACTGTTGAAGGTGGTGTAGATGATGATAGTCCAGCTGTTTGCTTATTACGGAGCCCAGTCGTTGCCTCTTCTGGTTTGTTTTACTCAAATTAGGAAATAATTCTAACATTTATTTAGGTAATTCAAATTGTGTCACTCTGGCATGAAAAAAATCTGAGATTGTGTGTGTGATAGAGATTTCTGAAAGTCACAAAGGTGGGGTGTAAATAGGCAAGTGGAACTGGAGTTCTGAAGTTGCAAAGTCAAATTCTTCCACTAGAAAATAGAAAATATTTCAGCTGTTTCTGTAAATTCAGCTTGATCCCTTTGAGGGTGTATGTTTTGCTGTGATCTTTAATTACAAGCTGACACAAGGCACGTTAGTATACCTTTGTGACTGAGTCTTCTAATGTCTTTACATAGTCTTGGCTACGGGTGCTATGTAGTTACTGCTCCTCCTAAACAGAATAGGCACATTGTTCAGTTTTACTTACCTGTACTGGGGACTGCTTTGAAAACAAAACAGAAATGTATTTTAGTGACAGAACCTTCTCTTTGTGAGAAGGAGTAATGCTGAAGGTTTTGGAGCCTTTGAAAGACAGGAGAGATGGGCAATATCAGTCATTTCTTCCAAATTACTCAAGAAGTAAGTCTGGCACTGGAAAGAGTAAAGAACTTGAATTAGTGTAGGTACAGGAATGTAATTTCATTGTTCTTCCCCAAACGTACCCTAAAAAATCAGCTTACTCTGAAAAAGCTAACCTGATTGTGTGCTTCTGGTTTAACATTAAGTGAGTAGACCTGTGTTGGATGCTATTGCAAGTAAAGCAGTTTTAAATTTTTTGTTTTTTAATTTTGGTAAGCAGGTATCATTGTTCGCATAGTATGGCTTTTGGAATAGGAAGCTGGTAACTTCCAAAGCTGCAGCAATGACAGGGACCTTCTCCTGTTCTTTCCCCAAAGCCCTCCAGCTGACCTCTGCAGAGAGTGAACTGCTGTACTAAATGAGAATCAAGATGGGAACATGCCTGTGTTTGCTGCAAATATTCTTTCAGGAAGAACTTCATGGAGCCTCTCTTGTGCTTGCTGTGATTTCAGGGTGGACTGTTAGCTCCTCCAAAGCACGATTTGAATGTCTCTGGCCAGGGACCTGCAGAATAAATCTCTCATCTTCTTGCCCTGTTCCCTGTATAGAAATCGCAGCTTGCTGTATTTTGGCTGGGTGTAGCGATGTTCACTGGGGAATAGCAGCATCAAGAGATTAGTCATAAGTATCACTGTGTGTTCAAAAAGATATCTAAGACCTGATTTTTTTTTTCCCCAGGATCACTTACCATCATACTGCCTATAACCTACTCAGTTATGGCTCCTGTTGATTTGAATTGCTGCTGCCTGTGCTTGGCACTCTTATTACAGGCCTTGCTTCTCAAGTTAGCTGTTGAAATACAAAGAGAACAGTATCCAATTAATTCTCTGAAAAATTTTGGTGTAAGTGTTTTGCCTGACACCTTGTAGGAGCTCTGGTGTGGTGGGGGAGGTAGAAGCCACAGCTCTGCAGGAGAGTTGGCCACATTAGCGAGGCTATTTCTTTGTTCCCTTTTTCTGCAAGGGAGAAGGAAGGTTCTTCCATGATCCTGTCCTTCACTTCACGTTTCAGATTAACTTCTGGAGATGGTTCATGCTGCATACTTTCAAACCATAGGTCTAGGGAGAGGAATAGTGCGTGCTTGTGTATTCAAAGGTTGCTTGATTGAGTATGGAGAAAAGGCACTGTCCCAAATTTGCCAGTACTAATTCTGACATCTCAATCAAGAGGTTTTGTGTTGGTACTTTCATCAGTCATCAGCAAGGCCAAATTTCCACACTTCCTTGAAGACCTTTGTCACTTGAAGTATGAGAAAAACTGACATCAATATAGATGAATGTGCGTTTTTACAAAGTGAGAAAAATGGGCTTACTCTGCTAGTAAGTTTTATCAATATTTACTTATGGGGGGTTCTGCGGGCCGATCTAGACTTTGTAGGAGCAGTGGTAGGTATGTGCTTCTTTCCTGTGACCTCCTGGTGTCATGAACAATCTCCTAATTCTCTTTCCCCAACTCCAACCTTTCTTAAACTCTCATTATCTAATCCATTTCAAAAATGTTTCTTAACTTGGTCTTAGACTCCCCTCCTTCCTTTCTCCCCCTGCACAGTTTGCTCTTGCTCGGAACTCCTGTCTCCTCCCAGATTCCTTGTTTGTATCTATCCCATCTCTCTTGTTGGCACTTTGTCCTGGTCTCAGTCTAAGAACCTTAACTCCTTCCCTGTCTCCATATCTGACTGATGTTCACCTTCATCCGTTTGGGTCCATGTGTCTACTGGGTTCCCACTTGCAGTCCTCAGGGTTCCTGATTTTCTTTGCCAGACCCTCTGGTAGCTTCAGCAGCTGAAGAGTAGCTTTTCTTCTAGGGCCTTTCAGCAGACTCATTTCCATAGTTTATTTGCTTTTGTGTGTGTCTTTTTTTTTTTTTTTTTTTTTTCCCCCTTCTCCCAAAATAAAGGTTTTATTCCTTTTACCTTCAAAGGGGAGAGCTGCTCCCCGTTCTGAGGAGGCCCAAAAGACTCGCTAGCAGGAGGTTTCACGCTCATTTTTCATGCTCAAATTTTTTATTATCAGTCAGATTGAATTTCCCTGTTCTGCTGGATAATGCTAGAGCTTTGTAAAGGGAAAAAAAGTGTGATTTTTTTTTAACTTGGGCAAATCATATCTCTTCAAAATTGGATGAGTCATTTGAACTGAAATGTTCAGTAAGTGCTGAGCAGGAAGCAACATCCAAACTAGACTTGTGTAAAGTTGCAAGTAGCTGTTGGAACAGTCACTTACAAGGAAATGCTTGATAACCCGCAGACAGTGCTCTTAGTTTTACGTTGTTCTTGATTGCTGCCAGTATGTCCTCTCTGTGCTGTGAAATTAATCATGGGAGAGCAAACATACCGAGACATAACTTCTGTCCAAGCCTTACATTTCAGGTGGGATGGGATTCCTGCAAGGAGTGATACGGAAACTTGTCCAGGCATAAGGGTGCTTGACAGTGAACTTGATACTTCATGATATAAAGGAGAGATGAGAAAAAGGTGGAGTAGGAAATGAAAATAGTCAATGGGGAAGAATCGCAGTAGGGCCTAGTGTGCAGCCATCCTCCTTGCCAATAGTCCTGCTTTGGTTCTGAGCAAGTTTCAGATGTCTCTTGGTCAACTGTGTAGTCACTGCAGACTTTCTATGTGTTACACACAATTAGAGTCTAAAAAAAGCGTTTGCATACTTGGTGAAGCCTCTGTCATCTTGGTTGTTAAGGGTTATTTCATAAATAACAAACTCTGTGACTTCATACCAATGCCAAACTTGCATAACTGTGTCTGATAGAATTTCCTATTAAAATAATAAAACAGCATTGGCACCTTTCATGTCTGTTCTGTGGAACACAATAATTACATAGATGCTTTTGCAGTAACTGGAGTAGCAGTCTCTGGAACTTTCTTTGAAATATGCTTACAATTATAATATACTGCATTTGTCTTTTGATTCAACTCATTTATAATGGAAATAACCTCATGGAACAAGTCTCTGTCTTCTAGGAGTTGATATGTCTGAAGTAGCCACTGTATTCTGTTGGCAAGCCCAGTTTTACTGCAGCTGTTTCAGTGACTCCAGACAGCAGACTAGAATACAATATATCTTCTGGAATTAATGTGATTCTTTGCTTTTTAGCTATGGAGTCTTGATCATCAGTGACTTTGAAGCTTCTTTTGTCTCCTCCAGGGAGAGACACCGGGGAGGGATTGCTCCTGGATTTCAGGTGGTACATCTGAATTCAGTGACAGTGGACAACCGCCTAGACAATCTGCGCCTAGTTCCTTGGGGGTGGAAACCCAAAGCTGAAGAAATCTCTAGTAAACAAAGGTATGTCAATATTTGGCAGGGGTTTGCCATCCACAAAGATTTAAATTATCTTAAATTGTTGTGTCCTTCCTTTAGTCATTCTCATCTTGGCAGAGCTTTTTTTTACTTGACCTTGGGTTACTTATACATCACTTACACCTCTTAGCTTCCTTACCTGAGGAACAGAGTTAATGCACGCTCTTCATGCTGGCTGTGAAGGGACCATCTAACCCCATGGCGTTATTATGTAGAGGTCCTGCTGTGCCAGATGTTGTCACCACAGTGAAACAAGAAGCCTGCATTCCCTTCCACTTGAGTGATGGTGATGGCATCTGGGCATGCTGAATTAAGTCTGCAGATGTTACTGGCTTGTGGCTCTCGTCCTCAGGCACTGAAATTTGAACACAACCTGTAGAATCCAGCAGCTGCAAAATGCTTACACTTGTAGGGATGTATTTAGGTTGAAACCAAAGTGAGTTCCTGGGATCACCTTTCAATAGTAGGCTGTAGGAACTTCCTATGTGCTGTGTTGCATTAATGTCACTCAAAGCACATCAGACTTGATGTCCGGATGGATTTGGTTAATCTGTGGTGTAATGCAGGCACATTCATTTTTGGTGGGAGATACATTGACCTAACTTCGCGCTAGACACTTGAAACACTTGCAGCACCTATAAAATGGGGATGTTCAGAGCTTATTAAACTGATTTTGAGAAGCTGTAGTGAATGGCTGTGATGCTGCAATGATGCTCGACTTCAGGCCATTTACACAGAACGAATTTTGCTTGGTGTAAATGTTTCCTGATAGACACTTTTTAACTTTTTTTGCATTTAGGGTAATATAACCCTACAAATGTCCAATATATGAGTAGTATGTGTAATCTGAGGCTTAACAGGCTAGATACAATGTTAACCCTACTTAATTTGGAATTGATTTCCCTGTATGCTTATTATGAATTTATGGACCAAATTTGTGTGTTTTTTACAGGGAACAAAGTCTGTATTGGCTGGCAATCCAACAGCTTCCTACAGATCCTATAGAAGAGCAGTTTCCTGTACTGAATGTAACACGATATTACAACGCTAACGGGGATGTTGTGGAGGAGGAAGAGAACTCATGCACATACTATGAATGTCACTACCCCCCATGCACAATGATTGAAAAACAGGTATGTTCAAAAGAATTGGAAGTAAGCATGTAATGACTGCGGCTACCGTGTGTCCCCCAGGATTTGTTCCTTAACATGTAAAGCTTTACATGTGCCATTCAGTTGCTAAAAGTGATAATTCTTTTTAACTCGGGTTTTCTTTGGCACGAGTCTTCAGACCCTACAATAATTTTCTGTTTGAGATAATATACTTCTGAATTGGAACAGTAAATGACCTAGTGGATTACTGGGAGGAGCGTCATTTGTGCAGAGTGTACAAAAAGACAGGTGGAGGCATTTCTCTAGGGACCCAGAGCTGGAATGAGCAAGCAGCTGTATGAGACAGGAGAAAGCATTGTAAGAGGTTTTGGGTAGTAGTGGAATCAAAAAATAACATGCTTAACCTTTCATGAAAAGAGAGTGAATCCGAGAGGCCTTTTTTTCAGGGGAGAACTGGGAGGAAAGCTGATTCTAGTACTTCGCTGCAGGTAGATGAAATGAAGCAACATATATAGTCAGAGAATGAGATGTCCAAGGGCTGTGCCTCTTTGTCAGACAGATGTCCTTATCTAGGAAGGGCTTTTCTTGTGATAACAAATGCTGAGTAGGATAAAATCATTATGTTTCACTTTTTTCTTTGTGGAAGGGAACACTTGGAAGAACAGTCTTAAATACCCTCTATTTGAAAAAAAGAGTAAGATTCACCTTTTATTTGGGTCTGCATATGAAAGCTTTCTGTATAACTGCAAGTTTGGTAATGGCTGAGCTTGTGCAGCCCTCCTGATCATTTCTGAATTTAAGATGTTTCTAGTTGATGAAGCAGTAGCATTGTGAGAATAAATGTGAAACACTCAAAATATTTTGTCTGTTAAGCCCATTCTGCAACAGCAACTGTAAAATCAAATAAATGCAGCTGCTTTAAAACCTTTTGATACTCTGGCACTCATGGTGGGATGTTCATATTTGTGATAGGTGTGAAAGGCCTGATTGTAAACCTACTTGGGAAATGATGTAGGGGTGCTCCTTGGCCCTGAGCAGGCTCACTAACGCCGTCTTGTGTTCTTCCCAGTTACGTGAATTCAACATTTGTGGCCGATGCCAGGTAGCGAGGTACTGTGGGTCACAATGCCAGCAAAAAGATTGGCCTGCTCACAAGAAACACTGTCGGGAGAAGAAACGGACCTTCCAGCAAGAGCTCGGACCAGAACGATGACCGGGTGGCACAGGCCTCTCAGCAGCAGGATTCCTTCTCAAAGGCATTGGACTCTTGCTTTTGCACAGTAATGACAGACTGCTTATTGAAGCCAGAGGCACTGAAGAAGACAAACCCTGTGATGCTTGAGCAGAATGGCTGACTGGACAAAGCCAGCTCTGACTGGTGCTGTGGAAAGGGATTGGGTCTACCCTTCCAGTATTATATTCTCAAGCAAAAAGACTACTGTGGAGGCTCCAGGCAGGAAGCTTCTCATTATTTATATGTTAATACGTTTGTAAACTCATGTACAGTTTTTGTTAGAAATTCTTGATAGGACTCATTAACTGTAATGTTCAGATGAGAACACATTGTTGGCCTAAAAGCTTAAAAAAAAAAAAAAAGTCATGTAGCAAAAGCTTTTCCTCCCATGTGGCTAGTAGTATCTGTGGCAGTGCCAAGGCCAGAAGGCAGGCTCCGACATCAGCAGATACTCTGGAGAACTCTGCATGGAAGTTTTATTTAAAAAAGGAAAAAAAAAAAAGGGGGGGGTGGGGAGGGGGCAGGGAGGGGCAAACAAACTAAAGGTTGGAATGAATCATTGTCTGCTCTCTAGCTTTCTCCCGTTCCCTTCCAGCTGCTTTCAGAGCACAGTCACACTTGGACGTTGAAAATACCTACTCAGTAGGAACCAGTGCACCAGAAACTGGAGCGGAGTGTAGGGGACCATCTGGGATCTGTGCATGCAGGCAAGCTGTAGCGTGTCGCTGCCTTCAGAGAAGGGCTGCTGGAGATTGTGCGTTAAGCAACCAATATTTTTAGAAAGCTGAATTGGCTTTCTTGTTATGAAACCTTTGTATATAAAGTAGTTGTAGGGAAGCTCAGGTAGTCAGCTGTGTGTGGATGTGGTTGCCCTTGTGGCTTCCCCGTAAGCATAGCAAATACTATAGTGATGTGCAGAAATGTTTAAATGATCTAATATTTGGTAATTTGAGTTATTTATTCATTTTTTTAAAGAGATGCCATCAATTCAAGGATCACTTTTTAATTTTTTTTATGTAGTAATGAGTAAAAATAATATAGGAGGAGGATTTGACTTACTGAGTACATGCCTGTTTTTCTTTTCACTTTGTCGTGCATAATCTGAAAGTTTTGGGTTTGTTTTTTTTTTTTTTCATTTTTGCCTTAGAAAGGAATGCCGACTGAAGTTTCCTGAAGAACCAAGTGGATAATTTAGTGCCAGGTGTTAGTCTTGTTTCACAGTAGAAGAATGTGAGCTGCTGACTTTTTAATGCAGAGCCTTTCTCGGAGTACTTAGTGAAATAGGTGTTTAAAATTTTTTTGTAAAAGCCGTTAAGAACTTTAATTTTTCAGTCAGGATTCACTTTGCCACTTCATGTTGCAATGTTGGTCTTGCTTGTATTCAGTTTGCTAGAAAATTGAACTGCTGTGGACTTCCAAAATTATATTATGTTTCTAATATCTGCACAGGAAGTTCTTAATTATTAGCATTTGGGTGGGTTTTCATACTTTGGCTTTACGCATCTTAGGAAATAACAAAGAACTACTGAAGCTTCCTGCTGGAAGTTCACTTGGTAGGCACATTGTCAAGCTACAATTCTTAAATCGTGGTTATACTGTAACTTTTCTGTTTAGGCAGTCTAAAATGTCCTTAAGTATGAAGTAGTCAGGCAGGAACTAATCAGACTTTCCTGTAATGGGTGATTTTTTTTTTTTTTTTTCCTAAGGAAACACTCAATTATTTGCTTTAAATGAACTGTACAGTTTTTGATGAACATAAAATGGGACACAAGGAATATTTTTTTTTAATTGGAGGTAATCTGTTGAAAAGGGCAGAAGTATTGACTCTTTCTTCTTGCCTTTTTAAAAGGCTGCTATTTGATGTGCCAGTTTTCCACTGCAGTACCAGTTATCACGTTTAGCAAACTGAAGTGCAGTCCTAGAGCGTTCAAACACTTCTGCAGCACTGAGCAGGGAAGATGGTTAGTTCTGATGTTTATAATGTTGCTGCAGTGGGAAATGAGGACAAAGACTGCAGATGAAGTCCTGATGGGGAAACGGCAACAGGTAGATTCTTCTGGAGCAGCAGATGAAAGGGATGGAGGAAGGCTGAGACTCGAGCTAAAGAGTCTGCAAAACTAGGGTGGTACCTGATCCCGATGAACGTGGGAGGGAAGGGGATGGAGATGGAAGGAAGGGGTGAAGCGGGTGGGGAGTAAAGTTGCCCCCTGCTCTGTTAGACCATCGACCAAATGAAAAGTAAGGAGTTGCCTGGACATCCTGGAAGGGCTGGGTGAGATAACACAGGTTCTGACTTCTGTGTGTGACCTTTGATTCCAGACTGTCCTTGTGCCAGAGGAGGGAAGTGGCTACAGGGATTATGACTTTAGAAGGGTCCTGGGGACTGCAGGAAGCATGTCACTGCCTGCAGAACAGCTTTTCCCGATTGGTGTGGGAAGCTGTGTGATCAGCAGTTCTGGCAGAAGATCTCTGCAATTTACAGAGTTCTTAGCTTTTTGTAAGGTGTGTTGGAAAGGAACCAGTTACACTTGAACATGGCAGCTCTGCCTCATGCAGCCTATATGGTTTTTCAGAGGAAGAACTTCTCATAAAGGACCTCCTTTCCTCTCTTCAAGAAACCAGGCTGAGGCGGATATCCTCATATGGGCAAGTATTAAAAAAGCACAGGGTTAGAGTACATAGTCATTTATCTTGGGGCAGGCCTGTGCAGTACTGGTAAGTGAGCTGACTTCAATGATTTATCCTGATGAAGATCCACTCCCTTTAAGATGTTTCCTGCAGGGGAAAAAACCCTACAGCTGTATCTTTTATTCCTTGTCTCTCTGAAGCATGGAGTACACACCCCTGATTCACCTATGGACCAAAACAAGGTTTAATGAGTCAGGTTTCCTAGATAGGAACATCTGTTTGGAATAGGAGCTCCAGAGGACTTTTGGGGAGAGATGTGGTCATGCTTCCTGGGCTATGAAGAGTATGGAGCAAGAGAAAGAGAACGAGCAGTGGGTTAGGGTATTCTGCACCTCTGCAGCCTGTTGTGCAGCCATCTATCTGCGCAGTGATGCCTGCCAAGCTCTTGAGGATCTGCTGGTTTGTGTTTTGGGAGGCAGAATTTGGCTGTTCAGGTCAGTGCAGTCCTGCTGGCTTGGCTTTGCTACCGTGTCCTTGTGAACGCACGTGGCATCTTGTGCTGCTGATGGGGGGTGTCGGTGTGAAAGTTCCTGCTGGTGGGTCATACTGGTTGCTCTTGAGTCACCAGGAGTGGGTGAACATTTGTCTGGTGTAAGCCAGTTCCAGGAGGAGCCCATGGGCTTCCTTTTGGCAGAGTAGAGAAAGATTTCTGACAGTTGCAAAGCGGTAAATCCAGCTCATGTCAGGAACCTGCAGTGTTACTGATGCAGTCTGTAACAGGGGTGCACACACGTGTAAACGCACCATGAAATGTTGATACTTTCACCCCAGGTGCTCTCTTTCATATCAAAGTAGGGTGGTATTACCAGTCTCAAACATTCAAAAGTCACAGTCAAGCTGATCAAAATCATGGCTGGTTTAAGGAACACAAAATCTGAAATATAATGTATTTCAGGGCTCAATGTTTACCTTTTGGTACTTGAGCCTTTAATATGCCCATGGGATTATACTTACAAGTTTTCCCCTGTGGTGGTGATTTAAATAAAACTGGTGAAGGTAAAAGGGACAGCTTAAAAGACTCAAATGCTTGCAGGTAGCATGGAGACAGTGTAAGACACCACATTGGGGCCAGAAGCAAATGTTTACCACCCATCAAAACAACTGAGAGGACAAAAGGAGACTTGTGGTCAAACAGCTGTGTGTAGCATGTTTGTAGAGTTAAGAAGAAATCCTTTATAAACTGACCTTGTATCCAAATGTAGATGGAAAGAATAAGATTTGGCAGGTGAAGTGGGTTGGGGGGAGAAGATGAACAAAAGAAACCAAACCCCAAAATAATGCAAAGGAAAACGGAACATGAAGAGTATTCAAGTCATAAAACTTGCACAAATTATTTTGAAAAAGCAGGAGCACGGAGACTGCCAGAGTCAGTAGGTGTGATACACAGTAAAGGGAAGTTCTGACCTGAAGATGAAGTCTCAGCAGAAAAAGTGAATTGTTTGCAATATGTATTTGCTGTGAAAGAGCTGGGGGAGTTCACACAGGAATACTTCCATATGGAGAGCTCAACAGGGAATCTGTTTAAAACTGAAGTGCTTTTAAGAGAGATTAAAGTTCAGATGAAATGAGCAGCAACAAGTTGCCAGGACCAGACGGTGCCACCTACAGACTCTGAGGGAGCTGAAAGAGGAATGAGCTGAGCTACCAGCTGGGCCGGTAACCTCCCTCCCTACCCACAGCAAACGGGACAGCAGCTTCTGAAAGGAGTTTTAGGGCACAAGTGGCAACCACAGCCAGGTGAACAAAGCACTTGCACTTAGCAAATTCACAGATGCTGTGATGCTGCATCAATGCCTAAATATTGGGGAGGATTCAACAGTTTTTGTACAGGGAAGTTGTACTTCAGAACCATATTGGAATTGTTTTAATGGCATCAACAAGCAGGGGATAAAGGGGACTGGGTTGGTATGGTCTGATTGAGTTTCCAAAATGCAGTTGATTGTGACTTTACTCAAGGCATCTAAGGAAAAAAAGCTGCTATGGGAAAAGGGGGAATATCATCACATGGACAAGCAACTGTTTAAAAGACAGGAAAGAAGGAGTTAAAGGGAGGGATTTTTTAGTGGAAGTCAACAGTTGGATGCCCATTATATTAAAAATAATTGGGAAAAGGTAATGAATCAGGAAAGTGACAACATCCACTGATGAGGTTATTCAGTGTAATAATATAATAAAGGCTGAGTGAAGAATTGCAGAAGGATCGTATGAGACAGACTGGTAGATGAAACTTGGTGTCAATGATTGTATCTTTGCTTATGGGAAAACACCACAAGACGAGCCCTTAGCTGACTATTTTCACTCAGCAATGAGACCTTTGGGTTGTGACACACAATCCTGCTGAAATTTCTGTCTGGGGAACAGCAGCAAACTAGGCTCAAGGAAAGGACGGGAAAGCAGAGACCAGCACAGTGGCAGAAATCGGCTGTGTGCTGCACCCTGAGCGTGCCCTACTCACCCTCGGTCTTGGAAAGGGGAGAGGCTCAGGGCAGGGAACGGGATCCCTCCGTGGCCCAGAAGAGCTTCTGCCAGGGCACAGCTATGTCGACTGCATCTCGACTCTGGAAGAGAGATGAGCGACAGGGATTTGAGGAAAGTCTCTACGAGTGGCAGAGGGAGGATTGCCAAGGGAAGACTGATGCCGATTTTTTCTCTGATGAGCAGCCGCTGGGTTAAAACTGAGCAGAGGTCCTTCGCCTAACGCGCGTTTGAGCTGCAGCCCCCTTTCCGCAGGATGCGGTGGGTGCAGAAAGCCTTTGGAAAGGGACGTTAACGGCGAGACCCCCACCCGAGGGCGGGTAAGGGCGAGGCTCGGCACGTCCCCGAGCTGCCTGCGCCGACGAGCAGCCCCGCTTGGGCCGCCGGGCTCCTTCCCCCGGCGGGCAGCGGCGCAGCCCCGGGCTCCGCGGGGCCGGGGGCGGGCAGCAGCGCCCGCCGCGCCGGGCCCGCCCCGCGCCGCCCCTGACCGGGAAGCAGACGGGCGGCGGTTCCGCTGCGCGGCGGCGCGGCCTGCCCGGGGGCCGTCCCGCCGCGGCATGAGCCCGCCCTGAGATGGCGGCGCCGTGCCGGACGCGGACCCTGCAGGTGGTGGACACGGAGTTCAGCGCGGACGCGGTGGAGTGGTGCCCGGTGGAGGGCTGGCACAGCATCCTGGCCTGCGGCACCTACCACCTCCGCCCGCCCGCCGCGGTGAGCCCGCCCGCCGCCGCACCGGCGCTGCCTTCCACCCCCCCGCCGCGGCCACCGCGCCCGGGCTGGGCGGGTGTTTCCCGCCCTTGGCGAGCCGCCTCAGCGACGCCCCGGCCCCGGTCCCCTCGGTGGCCGCGGCGTGTGGGGCTGAGCGGGCCCCGCCGGTGAGCGTGGCAGGCGCTGAGGGAGCTGTGGCACCTTCAGTTCCTCACGGGAGCGACTTGCCGAGCAGGAGCCCTCAGCCCTGCTCCTGCCGCGGGCAGGATCTCGGGTGGGGAGAGGTCTGGGGAAGGTAGAAATGCTGCTAAGCCTGCTCTTTCCCATTTTTGATGTAGACTGACTCCCGTGGAAGCAATGGGGCCTGTGACCGGACCGGGCGGCTCTACCTGTATCACTACAACGAGGAGCAGCCATACATCCCGCTGACAGAAATCCAAAGGATTGACACCGCCGCCATCCTGGACATCAAATGGTAATGCTGGCCTGCAAGGCCCAGAGCTCACAGCAGAGTGGTCTGCTGTTCTGGGCATCTTCTTTGGCTGTTGGTGTGGCAGCAACAGTAACATTTACTGACTAAACCATCCCTGAATTCTCAGAGGAAAATATTCTCTAGTTTGTTCTAGTGAGCAAAGAGTGCTCATTTCTATGTTATGCTATTCTGTTCACTTATGAGCAGCTGGTCAGTGATTGTGGACCTCTTTTGTTTATATAATAATATATAACAGTTTTCCCCTATATATAATCCCCTCCACTCAGGTTTGTGGGATCTTGAGGAGCCTTAGATTTTCTTCATTAAATTTTTTTGCTCAAATACCTTCTCCTTGTACATCCTCGAATAAAAGCTATAACCTCCTTCTTATACGCCAGAAAGATGGACGTTCAGGACTTGTTTAACTCGATCTTTTAGGTGCCACGTTCCTGTTGCGGAACATCCCATGGTTGGCATTGCAAACTCAACAGGCGCTGTGGAGTTTTGCCACCTGACTGGAAGTGAGGTAGGTGGCTGTAACACCTGCTGCTGTTGAAGCTGTGTTTAACCCAGATTTAGTACATCTCTAGATTTATTAGCAGTGTTCAAAGACTTGTAGGAAAGCTGTATAGTTTCCATGCCTTCTTCAGTATGGTTAGCTTTTTAAATACTTATTTTGTCTTCTGATAATTTTTCTTGTAAATCCCACAAATTTATTCATGCCACTAGAGAGACTGGCTGGGCTCTACCCACTTGCAGAATGTGGGAGATGAGACGCACGAGAGGAGCAGAAGCAAACGCTGGAAACTGTCACTTGAGAGTATGGACTGAGTGGTAAACATAGTAGAAGGTGCAAAGTTGTTAACAGGGAAGAATTTTGGAGGGGGGTTTCTTCTGGTTGGTGAGAGAAGGGAGTAATCAAGAGAACCATTTCCACAGAGCAAACAAAGCAGAAGCCAGTTTGTAAGGGAATTTAACAGTCAGGTTATCACTTCTGCACTTCAGTCACCTAGAGGAAAAAAAGTTTCAGGGGGATTTGGTGGGAGTTGGGAAGCAGAAAGGTGGAGATCCTGTGTATAAGTATGTTTGCCCTTCAGCTAGTACTAAGCAATTTAATTTGCTGTGGGACATTTCATCTCTTCTTTAGTGTGGGACACTAATACGCTGGTCAGTCTCCCATACACCTGTGGTAGGAGTAAGCAGTACAAGTGGTGTTACATACCTACTGTCTTCCCAGTTTTAACCCTTTCCTTTTCTTTCCAGTAGAAGAACAGCTGCATGTTGGAGCCATGCTTCAGGGTCGATCTTGGTGCGCAGCGTCTGGCCTTGTCTCTAGACTGGTCCACAGGACGAGAGCAATGGTGAGGATGGGCTGGTATTGGAGATTGTTGCGTGTGGCAGTTTGCAGGCATGAGTTGGGGACTTGAATGAATGAATCTTTGGTAGCTTTTTGCAAAGTGGCTTAAAGCTTTCTTGATTCTAGATGTCTCCCTGCATCTTCTCTAGAAGTTACTATTTGCAGAGCAAGGGTAGCAAAGGAACAAGAATACATACTGTGGCCACTGTAACAAGAGCAGGGACTAAACCAGCAACAGATGTGAGGTGGTGCTATGGTGAGTGGTGGCAGGTGAGCCAGGGATGTGTCTTCTGTTGCTTTGCTAGTGGGATGCAGATGGGTCTGCTGGCTACAACTCTGCTCTTAGAATGGCTGAAATTTTAATGTGAAGTTCTGCTTAAGAGCTGCTAATAATGGCACGTGTAGGAAGTTTGAACATGGGCTAGTGAGAAACGGGAGAGAATTGTTTTGTAAGTGGTTCCTTCCTCTCTCAAATGCTCATACATTTGATTTCAGAAATGGCATCTGCATGAAATAACATGAATTAGCTGTACCTTGAAAGTGGTAGGGTATATGTTTTTTGTAAGTTAAGTGCAAAACAGAGTGGTGCCTTTGGTGTGAAGCTGGAAGCTGAGGGGATTGGGCAGTCCTGTGCTTAATGCTGTAGGGCAAATATTTAGTAGCTTTTGCTATTTCAAGCTGTTTCTGTTCCTGCTGTTAAATAACTAAGTAGAATTCCCTGTTCTACTTTCTTCTTCCCCATGACTCTGCTCTTCAAGATAAATGATTGTTGCCGTGATGGAAAGTCCCTTTAAAGCCTGTCACTGTTGTCATTTGAGAGACAAATAACCTCTTCTAGAAGCTGAATGTTCAGCCTTCACATCTCTGTAGGAAGGGGATGACCCTTTCTCTCTCTTGTGGAAGTTTTGGAGATTCAGTATGGTTTAGTAACTAGCATACAGTGTAGAACTGTGAAAAGAAGCCCCGAGCCACCAAATCAGTACCTACAGTTGCAGGTAGCCAAACAGAAGGTATGTAGTCATGTCAGGTAACGTCAGAAGATTTGTGCAAAACTTTTGCCAGTGCTCCAAGAACATTGTCTCCAGAAACTGCAGCTGTACCATGCCACAGGAAGAGAGCAGGAAATGTCAGGATCAGCCAGCGCTTCAGATGTTTTATTTCCCTGTTATCACGGACACTTCTTCATACTCCAGAAGAAGGAAGAGGCTCTCGGAGGTCCTTGTCAGTCTGACTTGGAGGAAAAAAAATCCCTCTTCACATTAAATTTGTTTCTTGATGTAGTATCAAGCATGTGAGAAGTCCAATTATACATCCAGGAGGAAGAAAGACCCAAGGCTGGTTTTCTTTCCCCCACATGAGTGTGAGGGTTTGCTCCCCCTGTGCGATCAGGGAATGGGAATCATTGGTATAGATGAATTTAAGATGGGATGGACTGAAGCTAAAGAACTGTGTAAATGTCTGCATTCCTTCCACTGTGCTACTGGTTTCCATCAATGTTTAGTTGAATCAAACATTTATAGTATTATGTTATCTGTCTACACTTTGGCTGCTATTTTTTACTCTAACAGCTTCTTAGGACACAGGTTTCAATAATTTCTAATGTTTTCTCTGTATTCCACTGTAGTGGTTGTCCTTTGAGAGTAATCAGCAGTGATTCAGAGGGGAAGCTGAATCTTTTCTCCATAGATGAATCTGCTCCTTCTGTGCATGTCCTGAACCAGTGGGAAGCTCACAAATTTGAGGCCTGGATTGCTGCTTTTAATTACTGGGACACCGATATTGTGTATTCAGGTCTGTAAGGACTGGGAATTGGGTTTAGGGGTGTTGGGGAGGGGGGACCTTGTTCAGGGATATGTATTCTTTGGGATTTTACGTTCCAGGATTGGGTACGCTGCTTGTACCACACTTCTTGAAAGAGTTGGTGCCTCTGCTAGGGGTAAAAGGCTTCTTGACTATGGGAAGTGGTTGGAGTTAGTTAGGAGAAGCTGTGCCTTTTAAACTGTACTTTTTCTGGCTGTTGGCAAAAAAGATGTTAATCTCTTGCAGTGTGCAAGAGAGCAGAGAGCTTCTGGAGTCCAGTCTTTTCTTCTTCTAAATTTTTTTGCTTGGCAAAGTGAGGGCACGTCTCTTCTGTGGTGATGAGTACTGTGAGCCTCAAATTGTGTTGGTATGTCTGTTAAATGCTAAGAGATTCTAGGACTGATAAGCATCAACTCTGTGTTAACTACTCTGCCTCAGTGCCCTGCACTGGTCATTGGGATGGTGTTCAGGGTAGCAGTGTTTTTTGTCTTTGTGCAGGAGGAGATGACAGCCTGCTGAAGGGCTGGGACACCAGGTGCAGTCCAGAGACTCCTGTCTTCACCAGCAAGAGGTAAGCAAGCCGGGCCTGCAGCTGGACCCTACAGCTATCGTGTATGAACGTATGGTGCTACTGTGTCCCTTCCCAAGTCACGGAATTCAGAGACGTTCAGTGGCAGTGGAGTCCTGTTTCTGCCTCCCTTGGGAAATTGAGACATCAATGAGACTTTTTCATCAGGACAATTTCAACTTGAAATTTTCTTCTCCGTGTCCTTCAATATAATAAACCAACAGCTTGCTTCCACACATGAAGATGGTGGTAACTCCTTTCTAAAAGAAGGATCCTGACTTACACTTTTATTTGGGGAATTTTTGTGTGTGTTTAAATTTGGTTATCTTACTATGGAATGTTTTTTAGAAAATATTTTATTCTCCACTGTTCACTCAATTGAAGTAATCTTTTTTCTGGTGGCATAACTTATCTTCCAGAATATGATTAAAACAATATACACAACCCTCCAGTGAAATTTTATATGTAACCTTAAAATACACTGGGGACTATTGCTATGGAAATATTAATGTTGTGAGTAAAGTCTCATGGGAATTAAGTTGTTGGGCTGAAATTCTTACGGGCTCTGAACAGCAGTTTATATTGGGACTGAGAGACTGTGTGAGTAGAAGTTTTGCCTTGGAAAGGCTGTTGGACTGTGTAGATGGAACTCTGCCTGTGTCTTTCATTGGGCTGAAATTTGATTTCACCTTGATGTAGTTACATGGACCCAAAATCCTTGAAATTCAAGGAAGAATCCCTTTTCAAATCATACATTGCTGTCTCTTCCCACTGCTGTATGTTACTCTTTTGCAGGCACTCAATGGGCGTGTGCAGCATTCAGTGCAGTCCGCACCGTGAGAATCTTCTGGCTACTGGCAGGTAAATCCCTTCCAGCTGCTCTTCACCAGTGTGACCAGCCTCCTGTTACTTTGAATGTGGTGCTGCTGCTCAGGGTGTGGTCTCTTCAGACGTTCAGGGTGGTGAAGAGCATGCGATCTTTCCTAATTTTCTTCTGTGCTTGTTGCACTGAATCAGCTTTGCTGCTTGTCTGTGTATTTATTTGTGATACGTCTCCAGCTATGACGAGCACGTGCTGTTGTGGGACACCAGGAACATGAAGCGGCCGCTGGCAGACACCCACGTTGAAGGTGGAGTTTGGAGGTTGAAGTGGCACCCAACCTGTGATTTTGTGCTGCTGGCAGCCTGCATGCAGAGCGGATTCAAAATCCTCGACTGCCGCGGAAGCATGGGTGAGTGTTCAGTGGGACAGAGATGCTCTTGCGCTGCTGTGCTGCTCTCCTTTCCTGTCTCCAGGTTAATGGGGGAACTCCAGCTCTGAGCTTGCTATAAAGATCCAGATGTTGTTAATAGCCATAGACTTTTATTCCAACTTGAAGTAACTCCTTCAGCTTTCCCAGACCTATCCTCACTGTTGGTCTGATCAGTTACGCAAAGGCACTGTCATTGTTCATGTGTAAATCTCTTGTAAATTCTTTTCACGGGAAGGAAGCCTGTTTGTTTTGGTGTGAAGGCATTATCTGGTGACATGACCATTCTGGTTTGTATTCATCTTTATGGTTCAAAGAGGTTCTTCCGAGTGCCAGGTGGTGCTTTGCTGTCAGCAGAAGTTACTGACCTGCTGGGGAATTGGCTGTTGCCTCAGAAAGGAAGTGCTGTGCAGTCTGGTTAATCTAGAATGACATGAATAAGCCCTCCATGTGAATCAGAAGGTATTTACATGATTAAAAGCTGTTTGCATTTATATTACAAATACAATCTTGCATAAAATGGTTGCCCATCCTGGGTTCCTCCAGGCCTTGGGCAGATCCACAGCTTGTAAAATGAGGATAGCATTTCTGCTGTATAGGGAATGGAGGAACATGATGTCCATTTAATATCAGAGTAAGCAATTGACTCTTCATGGGAAGAACACATCCACAATATATTAATAACCAGAACCTGGTCTGGCAACCTCACTAGTTATATTTATGGCTCAGTGGAGATCACTGTGTGATGTCTTGTCTTTCCTGAGCCCTTTTTAGGTATTTTGAATAATAAGGCTTTTAAGCCTCATGTACGTTAAACCCTCTTCTATCTACTTACTGAACCAGGGAAGATGAAGGCTAGCAAGAGGTGGCTGAAGAATTGTCAGGAGAGGCAGTAACTCATTTCTCCTGGAATGCTTAACTGTTGTGAAGAAGGCAATAAGGACACAGCCAGTGCTAGAATAGCTTCTGAGCAGTTTGCAACAAACCATTTCACAACTTGACTTCTGCTCATTTCTTTTTTTTCTTTAAGCGGAAAACATGGAGGAATGCATCATCCTCTCATCCTACGTCTTGCACAATTCCTTGGCCTACGGGGCTGACTGGTCGAGGCTCTGTCCGAGGGATTCCTTGCCTGCTACACAGGACTCAGCTGCTGTATGCCAGTCTTCAGAGGAGCTTGTGGGAAGATCAGGGGAAGGAGATGAGAGACTGAATTTGCGGGTCCAAAACCTGAAGATAATTTATGAGTCTCCTACAGCTACTTTTGATGTAATATTGGATGAGGAGAGTGAAGGCCCTGCCTTACCACTCAAAGCAGAGGGAGGTCCTAAGGTCTCAGGGGATCCTGAGCTGGTTAGGGGCCCTGATTTAAAGGGGAGTTTAGATTTGGCTGGGGGTCCTGACCAAGGGGAAGATCCCAAGTCAGCCAGCAGTTCCGAATCAGGAGCTAAGAGACCCAACGGAACGGGCCTGGACAGGAGCGGTGATTCAGCCAGGTCACTAGACAGCCCGAAAGCAATGAGCATTGTAGCAACTTGTTCTTTCTATGACAACATCCTCCATGTCTGGAAGTGGGAGATGAGCCTGGTGACCCCGTTGGGGACACCCAGTACTAGGTCTCCCTCTGAAAGAACAGTTGAAAGTTTGCATTGACCAGTCCCAAGGGAGAGAGGTAGGAAAACTCCTGTACTGAGAGTGACATCTGAGCTTATGCTCTAATTTCTGTTGGGCTTCTCCAGTTTTATTGTTGAGTTTGTGAGTCTTCTAAGGCCAATACTGATGGACTTACTGGTGTTTTATTTTCAGCACTGAGGAAAGCCTTTGCTTTGAGGCATGTGGTCAAGCACAGACACATTTATTTAGTTTTCCCCTAATATACTAGTTGAAAGTAGGACAGTGTTCCTCTCAAAGGCTGCTTGTTTGTACCTTAGATTTGAATCCCTTCAAGCCTGGTTTGCATTTGTGTGATCTGTTAAGCCCGTCTCCTCCTTCCATCACAAGCCAAACTTGTCTGCGCTGCTACGTGTAGACAAACACAGTATGTGATGAGAGGTTTTCCTGAATGTCTCAGAAAAGCCTGTGAGTAGAGGCTTAGCTGTGTGTGTAGCTTGCTGTGTGATCTGTAAACTAGTAGGTACTTTGAGAAGACACTCAAAGAAAGTCCAGATACTGACAGTGCAGTGTGCTTATAGTGATCTTTAGTAGAGAGAAATTATTTTTCAGAAGGAAATCCAGACTGACCGGTATGAGAGACAGCAGTTCAGTGACAGGAAGCTTTGTTCTGAGCAGGGCCTTTCTTGGAAGGATTCTGGTGTATCTGCACAGCCTAATTTTACATCAGACTCATTACCTGGTTGCAATCTCACTTTTATCACTCTCCAAGCTAAGCACAACCTGCTTCAGCGTAAATGGTGTAGCGAGCCCCGCTATGTTTCAGTGCCACACTAAACCAACCCCCCCTAGCCTCTTGGTATCGAACTCACGTTTTCTACTCTCCACAGCGAGACATAGATTTAGGTCCAAAGTCAGGATCTTTCAGTTTTGTAAAGGTGAACAGCTTTAAGATCAAAACCTCCAAAAAGTACAGGCAATGTTTCCTGACATCTTTTAAGTTCAAAATAAGTACGTACAGAAACCAAAATCTTAACAACATTGCCCTAACTACCTCCAGGAATGGCTGCAGAATTTCTCATGGTTGCTCCATTAGCTTTCTTTTTTCACTGTGAAATATCAGCAAAACACCGTTTCTGGAACACTTTCTTTGTTATCTTCCTAGAAACAAAAAACCAGCTTAAACTAGGTAAGTAACCTCTAGCTTGTATAGTTTCTCTTTGAGGGTCCTAAACAATTAGTTGTCTGGAGGGAAAGAAACACCAGCAACAGGTATCTATCTGTAACAGTGCTGCGTCTAAAACGAGGTACAGCAGATAAGAATTTTACTGCTTCAAAACTCCTTTTTCAAGGGTGAATGTGTATTTTAGAAAACATTCTTGAGCACTGTTACATGAAGATTCATATTAGTATTGTGAACAAGAGCTTTTGTTAAAAAAAAAAAAACCAACACCCTATTTTTGGATGTTTCTAAAATAAAATCAATATAAGTGATTAATCCTTGGTCATTTTGATTTTTACAAAGTCCTTTGCAGTTAGTCCTTGCGAGGACCTGCCGCCTTGTCCTCTGGTGGCTCTGTCTCTTAGAGGATGTTTGGTGGTGGTGAATGGTCTTGGGGAGTGGGAGTAGATAATCCAGTTTCCTCATGCCTTGGTGAGAACACAGAGGGTGTATCCATGTAGCAACAGGGCTTTTGACTATGACTCTGTCTTAAGAGGTTATAATGGTTTTTTATTGCTGTGTGACATTAAGAGGAAACAATCTGAGGTTGGTGAAGCTGGAGAGGTGTCACAGAATGCAGTCAGACTGAAGCACTTGGTTTGTGCATTATCTCAGTCCTCGCTTTGCTGTGAGAAATGAGGAGTCTCCTGTTAAAATCTGCCTTCACATAGGGAAGGGAAGGCAAGCGACTTGAGACGAAGCTGGTATTAGCATTCACCTGCCCACTCCCCTGTAACCAACTGCAAACAATTGTCCCTTCTGAAAAGTGTGAGGTGGAAGCTAAGAAAGTGACACCTCTGGAAGGAAGGGGGAAGCACCAGCTCTGCCAACAGCAGCCAGAGCTGAAGGCAGAAAACCACTTTTGTATAACCATTATTCAGATGAGCTGAAAAATAAATGAAAAATGCAGGTTGGGCTTGCTTAACTAGAAAACCTGTGCCTTCCCTCACCCCCACTATGTGTGTGATTGTTGCACCCTTGGTGTCAGCTTGTTAACAACTCCTCCATTTGCGGTTGTTTGGGGCTGCAGCACTAAGAAGCGGAAGCCTGTGCAGCATCCCTTCCCTGCCATCACAGCCCTGCTCACAGAAAACCCAGTGAATATGCTTCCTTCCTCCAAAAGTTGAACATTTTCATTGCGATTTAATTCTCTAATTCTTAACCTTTGCAGTCCTTGGTATGTAGGAAATCTAATGGAAATCCCCCCTGAGCACCTCTTGGGAGGGCTACGCCCTCCAGACACAGAACCATCTTGGAGGAGAATTATTTTCTCAAGAGCTACAGCACTTGTGTTAGAGAAAACATGTTATTTCCAATGACTTAAAACCATGGAGAATTTAGCATTCTACTTTAAATAGCTGCACACAACTGTTGAGGTAAGTATCACTTGTATTCATTTAATTTGATGAACATCAAGACACTGGTCTTCTAGGAATATATGGCCAAAAATAACAATTCTTGAGATATGTTTCAAACTTAGTTATCTTGTAATTTCAAGTAACTGCACTAAGGAACAGACATTAAATGTACCTATTAACTGTATCTCGATTTACTCTTAGGAGTAGTTTTAAAGCTTGGGAAAGTCTGGAAAAATTGTGGCATTTGATATAAGCTACGGTTTTCTCCTCAGCGAGTTTAGGGTATGGACTTCATAGAATCACAGAATGGTTTGGGTTGGAAGGGATCTTAGAGATCATCTAGTTCCAACCTGGCCTTGAACCCTTCCAGGGAGGGGGCAGCCACAGCTTCTCTGGGCACCCTGGGCCAGCGCCTCACCGCCCGCACAGGGAAGGATTTCTTCCTTACTAAATCTACCCTCTTTTAGTTTAAAACCGTTACCCCTTATCCTATCACTTGGTTTTGCTGGTTGGAGATGTCCCTCTTGGTTTAGTGGGACGCTTCCTTGGGGCTGGGGGTTAATCCATCAGAGTGTTCCCTCCTTGGCTGCAACCGCTGCTCCCGGCAAGGGGCGGCAGCACTGGCCTGCTCTCCACAGCCAGGACACCCCAGACCCTCCCAAGGAGATAACACATGCCTTCTTGGTCTTAAAAGACAGGAATTCCTTCTCACAAAGAAGGAATTATGCTTCAGCAACCTGGAGAGAAACTGCCTTCTGCTAATTATCGGCACCTGGTCAGTCAGCTCTTGTCTGGAGAGCAGGACACCTGCATGCTTACACAATGCAACTCTACACATGGTGCAAGACACAGGCAACCTCTCCTTGGTCACATGTAGGAAATGAACGGCCGATTTCCCCCCAGCGATTTGAATCAGACATTGCAGAAAGACAAAGTGGAAGGATTTGCTTTTAATAGCCAGTGACAGCAACTGTCCCATGTTTGCCGGCGCAGGTCATGTCTCACGGTGGTGATGCTCTCCACGGCGCCGGGAGCCCTGCCGCTCGCTGCCTACCGCACGTAGTTCTTGGGGAAGAGCTGGAAGAGCTTGCCCTCCTGCGTTGGCTCGAAGCCGTACTTCTCCAGGTTGTTGGGGTCAAAAGTGCCTTCCTTCACATCCTTCTTGATGTGGGGAGCCACCACCTCAGTGAAGAGCTGCTCGGCTGTCATAGGCGGCTCGGAGCCCTCCGGGGCGCGGTAGGAGACATACGGCTTGAGCTTGAAGCCTTCCAGGTCGGGGACGACGAACTGCGGCACCATCTCCTTGATGAGGATGAACTTCTTGTTCGAGGTGAGCACGCCCGGCCTCCTGGCCCCTCGGCCCTTGTTGTAGCTCCGGGGGCCGCGCTTGCTGGTGAACGGGGACATGCGGTCGGCGCCCCGCACCAGCCCGCGGGCCAGCTCGGTCAGCAGCCCCATGCCGGGTACCCACGGCCGCCGACCGGCCCCCTTCCCGACTCAGCCACCGGGACCGGCGCCGCCGCTCCCCGCCTCCGCACACCCCAACACCGCCCGCTCCTATTGGCCGAAAGGCGGCGGCCAATCCGCAAGCGCCCCTCGCAATTAGTATTCCTTCCCTGCCAATCAGCAGTGGGGAGCCAGTGGGTGGGCGTCGCCTGCCGGCTGCCCGCCCCACCCCGCCCCTCAGCCCGCGGGATGACCCTTGACCCCGGCGCGGCGGCGGCGGCAGCGGGTGAGGGGCTGGGGGGACCGGGGGGACCGTTGGGACCGTTGGGCTTGGGCGGATGGTTTTAATGTCCGCGTTCCGTAATCCACTTTAGCGAGAGGCGGGAAGCGGGGGCCGGGGTGACCCGGGGCTGGCCCGGGCTCTGCCGCGACCCCCCGACTCCTTTCTGTAAAGGCTTTTCCCTGGGTAATGAGCGTCGGTGAGCGTCCCCGTGTTAGTGCCTGACGCGTGGTTATAACCGGAATTTTCATTTTCTTTGAAGACTACGTAACCCAGAGGCGGTCTGTTTGTACCACTGGAACGTGGGCGTCCCCCGCGCCCCTGGGAGTTCGCAGCGTTTCAGGGCCCGGGGGAGGTTTTGTCAGGGGACAGCAGGGTCACAGCCGCGCTCGGGTGTTGGAGCGAAGCCCCGGTGCCGCTTCCCCGAGGACTTCAGTAGCTATTGTTACTGGTAGCTCTGCTTTTCCGTGAAGACTCGCTGGTTTTTGTTGCTTGACGCAGAGGAAAAGGGACAGTAAAGTACAAAAAATGTACCCCTTGAACTGTTCCGCCAAACTGGAAGAGCAGTTCTGCTACACTTTGCATTGTGGGGTTAAAACCAATTTGGATTAGAGTCCTGTCAGCTCTTAACTCAGTCTTTTATTTTTGTTCCTGCTGTACCTCCAGACATGGATGAAGAAGGCAACAGCACCAGCCTTGAGGTACAGTATGCTTTGCTATTACTTTTGAACATACTTATTTCTCTATTAGTATTTCCAGAAGCTGAAAGTTACTATACCTAATTTGATAATATTTGGATAATGTCCTTAGATGCAGTGTTTTTACTTTGAAGGAACTTTTCCTGATAAGAGTTTTATCTTTCCAAAAATTTCAAGATAGGTCCCAGTTTTTTGTGTATATTTTAATTATTTTTTTTACTGCAAACTGTTTGCACTCTGCTTCATATTCTAAGCTGTTAGCAGAATGGTACAATTTAAGTACCTTCTGCTTCAACAATACATTTTTAACCTGAAGATGGAAGGATTTCAGAGTTCTCTGACAGCTAGCTCTTCTTGCATTTGTTCTTAATCATAAATATGAAACTCATAGTCCAACAAGGCACGTGGTGCTTTTCATAGTAACGAAAGACAAGGCCCGTGACAGGAAATATTTCTTTGCAGAACTGAAAAATACATACAACCTACTCGTACATAGTTAAAAAGCATTTTGTGAAAATCCAGTATCTGTAGTCAAAACATAGGCATGTGGACCCATGTACTTACACGCTACAAGTCAGGCTGATGTTCTGGGCAGTCCCAGTTTTAAGGCCTTGCTTTCAGCACTGATCAGCGTTTGCCACCCCTCCCTCAATACAGGCTATGCCTCACTGTTTGCCTTTGATTACAAGGTGAAGTTGTTAAACTCTCAGCAGAGCTACTTGTTCTGTGCTTGTTACTCTGGATGAGCATTATTTATGTAGCTGTATATTTTTGTTAATTACTTTCCCATTTTTTTAATGAAATGTCAACATCATTGGAAAAAGCAGACAAATGTTATTTATGCTAATACATGCCCTTAGCATATAATTGCTCCATTTTCTAATGACACAAGGGTCTTTTCAGGGTTGTTCCACATGTGTTTTGTGTCTGAGACTTGTTTGAGGCTGTGTAAGGCATGTGTGAAGTCCTTGTATTTTGGTGCTGGCTGTCACCCTCCGAAGAGAGGTCCTGCAGGCTTGGGCTGGTGGGAGGGCCCTGTAGTGCTCTTGGCTTGACCGTGACCTCATACCTCTCTCAGATGCCATCATGTAACAATAAGTGCTTACATATCTCAAATGTCTGTATGGTTGCAACCTGTCTGCTTGCTTTCTCTGCTTTTCTGGAAGGATTCTCAGTGCTTGAAAAGATAACCCACCAATTATGTGGGAGGAATACCATGTTTTCACCAGTTTGTGAGAAACCTTGCAAGAACCTCCCAGTTTTTCTTGGAGGTCTGAATTTCTCTTTTACCTTGTTGTTTTTCTGTATTGAGGCATGAGGGCTCAGTCTGGTGCACGTGTGTGTTCCATTCTTTTGCTCGTGAATTTGTTGCTTCTCCTCGTGTAGCAGCAATGTGACTGTCAGTTGGCAACTACTATTTTTGATGTTATTTGAGATCATACAGACCTGGATAGTAGCAAAACTGTGCATGTCCCTAAGACTGTCAAGGGGAAATAAATTAAGTGACCACAAAGTGACTTAAACCAAGAACCTTCTGTATTTTACCAGAATGTGTTGCATTTGTTGCTAACAAATTTTCAACTTTTTTTTTTTTCAAGTTCTTGTGACTTTCCTCTGCAATCCCACTAATAATAGTTTGATAATAATAGTGATAGAGTTAGTTCAACTCATGCTGGGATGATAAATTGTTGATACACTGTGTTAAATCAACCTAAGAAGACAAACCAAAGACAGCAGTCCATTTGAGTTGACTGGTCAGGCAGGAGTTTTATTTGCACTGTAGAACTGGAATGAACTTCATGAGAGACTAGTTTGGTGACTTGCCATACACTTCATTTTTTTCTTGGTGACAAAGCTAAATTAAGAGGTCATCCAGATATGGAGCTGAGGGCAAAAACTGGGACCAGAAGTATGTGTAGTACTTACGGCTCAAGTACTTGTAAGGTTCAGGACTTATAGGGGGGGCATAGCTGTTCTTATACTTGTTTTGTTTCTTACTTGTTCCTAATAGTTGGCTTGCTTTTTTCCCCCCTGTTCTGGTAAGTTTTGAGCTGGGATTTGTGAGACTATTTTAACTGCCAGAGTTTTTTCCTGAATAACAGTAGTTGGCACAGGTCCCAGGACAGCATACCTGAGGTTGGAGCTTTTTCCTGTACCCATGATTTTCTTTTTATGATTAATTTCATCTGCTTTTTTTTGTCAGTCTCATGGAGTCCTTTACGCTCAGTCCTCATCCTTGTTGCTCTGAATAATATAAAATCATCAAAAAAGTTCTCAACTCACTGTTTGACCCTGTCTTAGAACTATTTAGGAATGTGTTTAACAGCCACCAACACAGAAATCCACTACTGACCCCTCTCCACTGAATGTCTTGTGTTTGTAAAGGGGGCTATAGCTGAAAGAAAGATGTTGGAACAATCTAGTTGTGTTGTATGTGCCAGACCAGGCATTGAGATGTTTTTATGGAGTCTTTTTGCCAGTCGTGGGGAAACTAATTTCACCTTCCTTTTGGTGCTAGCCTGTGTTACCAGCAGGTGGAACACAAATTCTTCAGTTTGTAGAAGACAGAATACAGACTACTATGGTAATGTGTAGCTTTAATCAACTGGATGAAAGGTTGTGTGTGCATAAATAGTGCGTAGCTTCTCGTAAGTTCTAGGAACTCTACTAAGTCACAGTCAAAGTGTGAGTATTTGTTTTTTTGCTGTTGCTGTGCATGAGGTAGGAATTAATACCTGTTATTTCAGCTCATGTACATTGACTTGATCAGCTTGCAGATCTGTGGGGGGAAAAATGCTGAATATTCTGCATGGGAGCTTATGAGTGAGATACTGATGTAGTTTAAACTTCTTGCATGTGTGGTGTTTTAATTAAAGATGAATGTGTTTGACTTTTGGACATCTTACTGAGCTAAGCGTTCTTCAGCCCTCCAGAAATTACTTAATAGTTTTCAACTTAAGAAGTTACTAACTTCTTTCCCCCCTAAATTCCTTTCACAGCTGACTGGAATTGCAATTGGAGCTGCAGTTGCATTACTACTTATAGCAATTGTTGTGTTTGTCATTTACAGAAGAGTGAAACAATCTAGTAAGTACTCAATAACTATGTATGTTTTAAAAACAGTTTTCTCAGATATCTTCAGTATTTTTGTAATAATATGTGGCAGATTCTATGCAGATTCATAATAATTGTTTGCTGTGAAGGTAGCTTTAAAAGCATGGAGAACTTGTGTTGATTCACTCACTCAGGTCTGAGCATGGAATTCCTGTTACATGCAGAACTCTGGAGATTTTTATTTCTCTTGTGTTTGATAGCCTAAGTATCAGTTGTCATGCAAATAATTTCAGCCCTGCTGCAATTTCACTGTTGCAGTAATGAGAAATGGGTGAATTAGAGGTTTCCTTTGTGAGATTAAAAAGGCTCTCTAAACAAATATCAGGATTGGGTAACTTTATCTCCTCTGCTGATTAGGTAGAGCCTCAAGCCAGCTCTTCCCTAGTTTGGCTTGGCTAACCAGAGTTGGATAATGAGATATCTTGTGTTGGTTTAAATGCCAAATGCTGGCCACAGGAACTTGCTGCTTGGTAGACAGGAGGCACAGCTGTTACAGAGGTAGCAGAACTGACAACCCGTGCTCAGTGTTCCTTCCCTCAGCATTGAGCTGCAGCTGGCTTCTGATGTGACACTTCTCTGTTTCAGAACAACTTCAGCCACATGTGCCTCAGTACAGATTTCGCAAGAGAGACAAAGTGATGTTCTATGGGCGGAAGATCATGAGAAAGGTAAGTGCATCTGACACGATGGGAGGGAAGTAAAGATCCAGTTCGGGAGGTGTTGTAAACTTTGCAGTACTTCACTTCCTTAGCCTGGCCCAGGGCCTTCAATCCATAAAATGTCATTGGAATTCTGGGGATGTTTCAGAACTCCTGGAATTCTGCCTGAATTGCTGGTGGAACAGCAATAGCTTCTCTTCTGGCCAAACCTTACCTCTTTCAAGAATATTTGCAGACAATGAGGGTGGTAATAAATCATTGAATATCTAACTCCTCTATGGTGTTAATGATTGTTTAAATAACTATAGTCTTTCTCAGTATTTAGGATTATATTCAAGATACTCAGTGTTTATATTCAGGATTGTCCTATTCAGATAATGACTTCCAGTACTGCCATTGCATTCAAAGCTGACACCTTTCCCACATGAGTCTATCTGCAGAGCAGATAAGTGAATTTACCCTTCTGCAGTCTACCCGTGAGGAACACTAAGTACTTCAGCATATGAGCCTGTGTTTTCTTGTACTCAACTGTAAATAAGATGTGTCAAACTGTCTCATTAGAGACTGTTCAAGAGGGGCTTATCCCAAGATTGACCTCTGCCTTGGATTGGCACAAGGAATACACCTGTGCCATTAGGTTCCTGTCCTGATGTTGTTTCTGTCCTATTACTCTGAAAGGTCTCCTCAAGGGTTTTCTGTCAGTCTGGAATCTGTTTCTGCATCAGTTGGTTAAATCCTTCAAGGCTATGGCTGCCTGTTTGGTATTTACTTCCTTTTTTGTTTGTTTGTTTTTTACTTTTATCTTTGCAAATGGCTTTTCTTGGGAAATTGCAGCAAGAAGGCTTGAGGAAATCTGAAGACAGATATTTCCTTTAATGGATTAGGTTAATCTTAGTAGGTATGCTAGATGTTCAGCACTGATTGCCTGGATTTCATTTAACTGAGGGGATTCATCTTCCTGTCTTTCTCTTCAAAATACAGGTTTCCCTTAAAGCTACTTAGTTGCACGTGGAATGTGAGATTCATTTTTTTCTGGCGGACAGCACCACCATGGTGAAAAGAACTCATCTTTTCAGAGGTGTCACAAGTGGCTATGTCAGTGCAGAGATTTTGCATTTGGTTTTGTTACAAGCTTGTGCAATAGGTCCTGGAGGTCGAGGTGACTTCCTTACTCAACACTTCCCATACCAAAATTTATGTAGCAGCTTCTTGGACCTCCACGTGCAGTTTTAGTATATATGATGCTATTGATAAAGCCTGACTTTGGAAAACTGCCTCTTATTCAGGTGGGGACTCTGACCCCTCTTCAGACTAGCAAGTGTTTATTGCTTGCTTGTAATCATCTGTTGAATGAATGATGGTAGATACAAATGGTTAGTGAAGAAAAAGGCTGTTTAATTCTGACTGCAGTAAGTGCTCCCTGTCTTCTGTCTGGTAGAGTCAGAACCATGGTGTGGGTCCGGTGGGCCTCCTGACCCTGGGGAGCTGTGAGGCAGGAATGGCCCCTTTTGGGACCAAAGGCAGAGTGTTGCTGAGGGGGGTCTTGTGGAAAAACCTGCTTGAGTCCAGGTGTGCACTCACATGGCCAGGGCACTTAAACCAACTTCTATAGAAAAATAAGGTACAGGTAAGTAACCTTGCTTTGTTAGTCACTCCTTGTTGAAGAACACTTCCTCTTGTGAGCTGCTGCAGCCTTCTGCCTCATGCACTACTAAACTTCATTGAGGTGAATTCAAATACTTGGACTTAATTAGACACTGTGCTGGTTTTAATATTAAGTTCTGGAGCTCTGTTTCATTGCGGAGGTTCTCCCTGAGACAGAGATTACTCCCTGAATAGAAGTTACTCCCTGAACCTTGCTTTTGCATTGCAGATCTGCCTTTTTGTAGAACTTGGCCAAAAAAGGCCTCCGTGAAAAGAAATCATGTGTGTTGCCATCAACTTCGCAATTTTAATATTCTTTAATGCAGCTCTTTAACACACAGAAGTGAAGAATGCTTAGAATTCCACATGGTAAAATAATTTCAGGTAGTTTTTGGTTTGGGGTTTTAGACCTTGGTTTTTGCTTTTATTTCTGAATAAGACAGACTATTACAAACTAATGCCGTTGCCTGTACTTCATGTATTTTTGATAAAATACCAAGATTTTACTTAAAAAAAAAAAAAAAAAAAAAAAGAAAAGAGCTTCCAAACTCATTAAAGATTTATTTTGTGAGAGAAACTTTTTCCTGGATTTCAACAGTTTGAGAAACAAAGAGCGAACTAGTAATGTTGTGACAGTAACTGAGGTGTTTTCTTGGTCTTGCAGTTGTTGCATTTCTCCAGAAGGTGGCACTTAGTAACTATTAAAACCAGGTAAAAGCCTTGCAGCATGTCCGTGGTGCTGTCTGTCACTATCTCAAAAATGTGCCAGGCCCTAGTTTGTCAGCATCACAGGCTGCCATGGGAGTAGTGGAGCTTTAAATGTTACTCGTCTGCCTGATCTTGAGTGTTCCTAAGTGAGAACTGTATAGCTAAGGGCTTTTTTTACCCTCTACCATCCATTTCCGTTGTAGTAGTTGATTATTAAAAGCAAAGTATACCCCACTTGCTTTCTAGAAAGAAAGTGATCCTGGAGTAAATGTTGTTCCAATCCTCCAAGGTCTTATAAGAGTGCTTCACTCTGCTCATGTTCCAGTGACCTGGTAGATGAGTTGGAGCCTTTACAGGGCTGGAACTAGTGGGTTGGGTTTTTGGTTTGGTTTGTTTTTTAGTAAATGTTTTTGTTTTCATTTTTCCTCCTAGGTTACAACTCTTCCAAATTCTCTGGTTGGGAACACTGTGCCTCGCCAAAGGATGCGGAAGCGGGCAAAAGTTTTATCTTTGGCTAAAAGGTACTGGGCCTTTTGGGGAAGGGAAAATTCATGCCATGAAGGCTGGGTTTGTGGTTTTTTGTTTGTGGTGTGGAACCTACCTCTAGCATAGCACTTTTCTGTAGCTGCTGTTTTTCCACAGTTCCATCAGCTGTGCATCGGTCTAGCATTTTTCTGGGAAGTTTGCTGAAATGGTGCTTTATGCATGCAGCACTGTCACTAGTTTTGCTGAAGAAAGGCAGGAGGGTGGAATGCTACTGTTTTATCTAAATGATAATGTGTAACTTGGCATGGTGTGCATTTAGTATTGCAGTTAACCTATGGTGTCATTACACAGCCCGTACTTAAGACAAATGAGGAGACTTCCTGATCTTTCTGACTTGTGTTTTTTGTTGTAGGATTCTGCGTATTAAGAAGGAATGTCCAACTCTGCAGCCGAAAGAACCACCTCCCTCTTTGCTAGAGGCAGATTTGACGGAATTTGATGTAAAGAATTCCCATTTGCCATCAGAAGTCCTATACATGCTTAAAAATGTTAGGTAATGTTAAACAGAAAGACAAATTTGGATTTTGGTTTTGGCAGATGTTCAGATGATCTAAATATCTGTCAGTCTGTGTCATGTCTTATATTTTATCGCTGCATGGTCAGAATCTTTAAGCAGTCGACTAAAAATTCATCTGAGCATGAGGAAAGAATAAATGACTTGTAATTTTCTAGAAATGTTAAGGAAGAGTTGAGTGCATTTAAAAAAAAGGATGTAGACTAGTGGCCTGAATTCAGAGTTAGTGATAATAAAGCTATTCTAACATGAACAGATTTCTTTTAGTGCCTTTTAATACTAGCCCTTTGGACTATACCAGAAACTTTTTTGTACAGAAAAGCATCATAATTGGTAAATGTTAGTTAGATATCATATTGACAACTCTCTAAGCTGCAGAATCTTTTACTTCTCAGGCTAAAAACGTTGCAAATGGAATCAAAGTCAACTTAATCCCCACAGCATTTTTGGCAAGTTGAGAAGAAGGGATGGTCTTTGTGCCTGTTTAGCAAGGGGTTAAATTTTCTGACACAGCAAAGATGAGATCTTCCAATCTGTAATTTTGTTTGAGTATGTTCATTTTTCTTCCAATTATGATACAATTTGGTCTTGAAGGTCATACATACTGTAATAAAACTGCTATTTAAGTCATCTGAATTTTCTACTGTGGAATTATGATCTCCTATGACTAATTGATGTTGCAGTAGAATTTGATTGATTGATCCTGTTAAATGTGAGCTAATGGATCAGGTTTAATATGCGTATTTTTGTCTGCCTGGTAGTGACTGATTAGTTTCAGTATTGAAGGAGTCTAGTTGCACATTACCTGTAGGAGATGGAATATTCCAAACTTACAAGTATGTGCAGATGACAGGAATTTTTCCCTTTGCAGTAATTATTGTGTTCTGGTTCCACGGACAGAGTAGTTGTACTAAAAGGAAAAGTTCCATAGAGTGACATTTCTCAGGCAGTGTGTGAATCTTGCAGGTTCTTCCCCTTCAAAAGCCATGCTGGTTTTTGCTTGAGGAAGGCTAGTTATACTTCCTTCTGAGCCTGCTGGCACTGCTTGTAGTGTTACACAAAAAGGAACTCCAGTCTTTACAGTTTTCAGTGTTTCACAGTAGTCTTGCACTTCTGTCTTGGAGTTCTGCTCCTTCTGCCATGCTATTGGACTGCCCTGCAACAACTGACTGCTATTCGTGTCTGGGGCCTTTGCTAATTTAGGGGGGATTTTCCAAGGACAGCAGTGATTTTAGGTTTCCCTTTGCATTTTCTTTCCTGCAGGGTCCTTGGCCACTTTGAGAAACCTCTTTTTCTGGAACTTTGCAAACACATGTTTTTTGTGCAATTGCATGAAGGTGAATACATCTTCCGTCCCGGGCAGCTGGATAACAGCATCTACGTTGTGCAGGATGGCAAGCTGGAAGTTTGCATTCAAGAAAGTGTAAGAATAAACTGATCTGCAGTTCTTGAGATCAATCCATAGGTGTAGCATATGGGTTGGCATGAATCATTAAGCATTGATTAGACTTAGACATTTGAATAATAGTGATTTAGAAGGGATTACTTCCAACCCTTCAGGGCCTTGATATTTATAAAGATCAAGGTTTTTAGCTGTGATCCCCCGTATCTTAGATGAGAGAGCAAAACACAATGCTGATCAGGCATTCTGAAATGTCCTCGCATATTCTAGTTGCATAGTTATTGAGGGAGGACAGGATGGAAGATGGACTTTGCATAGTATTGGGAACATTCTCCTTTTGGATGGTAGTTACATAAACGAGTTAGGTACATAGAGAAGGAGAAACCAAGTACACTTCACTCCATAATATTCTAGAGTGGTCGTCAGAAGGTTTGCTTGGGAGGTGGAAGATTCAGTTTCACTTTTGGGTAGACAGGGAAAAGAAAGGACGGCTTGTTTTATAGGTGAGTTAAAATGCTGAGTGCTAACCCTTGTGATCCCCGCCCACCTTTTTTTTTTTTTCTTCCCTGATGGAACTTTTGAGTTTAGCTTTAACATGTGAACAGTTTTTTGATGGCTGAAAATACAGGGGTTTTGTGTTTGTAAATTATACCAAATTTGCCGATTTTTTTTTTTTTTTTTTTAATATATTTTTTGCATTTTGCTGTTCTTTGTTTTGTCCTACCTCTCGACATGCAATCCTTTGATAAAGGGAGCTAATTCTGTCTCAGAATGAAGGAAGCTTTTTTTATTTTTAATTGATTATTACATAGCAAAGACAAGCAGGTCACGTCTCCCCCTGGACAAAACTGTCTTTCAGTTTCTTTTAATTTATCACTTTTAGAATTGTGGTTTAAAGCTTTGGTGGTTTGAATTAGCACACTTCCATCAGAGCGGAGAGAAAAAAAGCATCCAAGTTATAATGGGAGACCATTTCTTTCAGGGCTGTTCAGAGTATCTGGCAGAATGAGAGCAAATTAAGCTTTCTGAAATGCTCCATATATGCTAAATATGCAACTGTGAGCCTGCAGTAATCTTCTATCCTACACTTGCAGGATGGAACAGAAGTGGTTGTTAAGGAGGTGCTGGCAGGAGACAGCGTCCACAGCCTTCTCAGCATTCTTGATGTTATCACCGTAAGTTCTTGAACATGCAGGTTTTCTTCAGTGCTGCTTTATGTCACAGAGCCTGTCAGGGGAAGTAGACTTTGAATATTGCTAGGAAAGAATCAGAATTCTTTGACCAATTCTTTTCCTCCTCCCAGGCCTTCACAGCTATAAACTTATCTCTGTAGTATGTAAGTTGGTTGTGAAATGTGTATGCTTGGCAGTGTACCACTGGAGTAGGATTTGAATGATTCTTTTATGGCTGGAAAACTGAGGTATTGTTTGATTTGCTCAAGGTCACAAAGCAGGCAGGAGGAGGACCAGGTTAGGGCCCAGAAGTCCAAGCTTTTACACTGTTTGCTTTGCTACTTACTGAATTTATTTTTGTTTAGTCTAATGAAAATAAATTTGACAGTTGTTATTGCTGCAATTATACTGTGAAACCAGTTGATGGATTTAATTTTTATCTAATATGTTAATGTTGCTGGTGACCATGTGAAGGTTGTGCTCTTTGGCAGGCGACAAGGTGAGCCAAATGCTAGCTGACTGTATTTACTGCACAAATTAGTGGTGTGGATTTTGTTTCAGTTGGAATTACAATGATGGTTTTGCTGAAATTGTCACAGTGCATCTACTGAGGAATACCTAAATTGAAGGTGGTAAATTCATCATCTTTGATAATATGCAAGCACTTAAAGTGTTTACTTGAATAATTTTGGTAGTTGAGAGGATGAAGGTAATCTAATCAATAAGTTGTTCATATCTGACCTTGTATCATGTTTCTCTTGTGCTTGGCTGTCTCCTTTCATTAAAAGGTACAGTTATTCTATGTGTAAGTAGTTTTAATGATTCTGTAAAGTGTTCTTTGCCACTTTTAGATGCAAACATGTATCTATATATCTATAGGTATAATTTCCATAAAACCTATTGAAAGCGATAAACAATTTTAAAGCTTGTTCACGCTTTCTTCTGTAGAAAGTAATGGCATCTGAGTAATTTGGACTGTACAAGTTTAGTTCTTGCTGTCAAATCCATGTTAATAGCAGATTTAGAGGTATCTTTGCCCTTGTTACTTTCACCAGTAAATTTTCTTAATGACAATATTCTACAGAGAAGGACCATTCTACAGGAACAGGAATAGTAGTTGTGTTCTTTTCCTGTGTTCTTTTTGAATAAATAAGAAGAAATCCTTCTTGTATAACAATGTGGTTTTTTTTTTTTTTTGGCTTTTTTTTTGGTGTTTTTTTGTTTTTAAATGGTGGTTGACATTCATTTTGTGTTGTGGTGGGTTTTTTGTGTTGTCTTCTTTTTTTTTTAATTCTTATCCTATCTTTTTTTTCCTCTTATTAATTATACCACTGGTAAATCAGAAAATAAAAATTACTGAAAGTGTATTGAAAAGACATATCAGCATGCAGAAGAGCATATAATCAAAAACCTTGTAAATTTTTTTGCTAAAGCAACTTGGTCTCATTTATTTTTGCAGCGCTGTCTTTTCTCCCTTATTTCCCAGCTTTGTGAACTGGTTGTTTTATTTCTACTTCTCCTCTTCCTTATACTCCATGCTGAATTTTGGTGTAGTAGTGGTCTGAAAATGGACAAGGGGAGAGAAAGTAGCATTGATCAAAATAGAGGAGACTTCTCAGTGACCTTCCAAGTTAGTGAAGGAGTCTTAGGATATTGTATCTGCAGGAAGTTCTTAATTAAGTTTCACAGGACCACCGAATATGTGGATCTGACATGAAGAAAGAATGAATTCAGAGAGGATTTGAGTTGTCTGAGCTGAATTTGTGATTCCTTTGACTGATTTTGTAACATATGATGTCAGGCCGGACCCCCGCTTGGTTGAGAGATGTGCAAGAAATTGAGGTTGCTGCAAGAAGTGGTGACCTCTTATTGTTGGTTCTTAAATAAAATTCACACAAGAGGTACTTTTCGAATTTAATTTTCCAGTTTTTTAAATTGAGAAGTCCCCTTAGATCGACTAAATACAAAGATACCAGCTGTGACATAAGACATTTGTTCTGTATTTCCCTTGTTCTGAGAACAGATAAATGCTGCTTTCTCAAAACTCAAAGGAGAAACTGGAAGCTTTTGAATCCAAGTAGATGCCAGCCCTTTCTTTTTGTATTTTGGAACAAATCTGTGTTGTAGTTAATCTGATTCTGAACTGATACTGCCTCAAATATTAAAGGGGTCTCTGAACTGATTATTGTTGATGTTCATGCGAGTGTTTTCAGAAGCTGTTGCCGAGTGCTTGCTCTACCCGTATGTGCAGTCAGATCTTTTTCCTGAATGGTTGAATTTTCATTCAGAGTTAAATGGGACATAAAGAGACAGTATTTTATGCTGATTGCTGGGGCTTTGGGTTTTACTTATCTTTTGCCCTCGATGTGGAGATGGTATTTTGAAAACTATGAGCAGATGGCATAGTTGGAATGAAAAAGAAGAGACTCGGAGGAATATTGATTAATTGCCAGTGACTGGAGAAAAAAAATGTAAATCTGAGGTTTAAAAGAAGCTGAAAAAAACCACTTGGATAAAGGTGAGCCTGCAGGGCTCAAGTGTGTTTAAATGGCAGTGGACAAGATAGATGAGGTTATAAAGAAGCGATTGATTGCTGCAAGAACTTCGGGTTGCAGCAGAGTCGGTGTAGTGTGGAGGAAGACAAAATCCAAGCAATGGGAATAGGGAGGATATGCCAGATTTTTGGGTACAAAAAGGAGTGACTGCTCCAGGTGAGAGAGCGTAAGGCACCTGTGTCTCTTGTAGCAGATTTCTTAATCAGATTCATTTGGATTTGGCTATTAGCTGCCATCTGGATTCAACTGCTGCTTTAGCTGTGACATTCGTCACCTACAATATTTAATTACTCCGCAACTCTTAGAACAAGACAGAATTAAATAGTTATTCGTGTTGAGAACAAAAAGTTCTCTGAAAAAGCCCTAGTTCACTACTGATTATAACTTAACTGTTCTTTGTGACCTCAATGTGTGATTGTAAAATAGTATAATTTAAATGTGGTGTTCTCTGTGTGCTGCTGATTACATAATATTTGAGAGAACTGACAATTACAGGAGCATTTTCTCTTCGCATTCCTCTGACAGCTTTTAGTATGTTCCAAACCAATTAGACATGGTGGTTGGCCCTTTCAAAATCAGGCTTCTCTCTTGCAGGGATTTTGAAAAGGAAAAATTATATGCTGAAAAACTAGAGGGATGGGCTGTTCTTTGGAGAAAAAGGCTGCTGCATCATTATCTGTTATTATCCTAAAACTGGTTTTCTGGGAGACTGTCAGTATTGATCTAGCCTCAAACAAGCAGTGTTCAGAAAAATCCCGAACACTCTACTTGGTATAGACCATATAAATGTGATATACAGTGCTTTTTTTGCCCTTTTGAGTAACTGTTATGGACCACTGTTAAGCTGAATGCCTACCCATTGTGCAGCAACTAAAGATTTAATAGATTTCCTTAGTTTTTCACTATGCATTTGGTGTAGAGATTGGTAGGAAATACAGTTGATGGCAAATATACTGTTGTATGTACTTAAAAGCAGACTATATAAATTTTCTTTTACATTTGAGTATAAGGAGAATTCCAAATGACTACTGCGTCTAAAGCCAGGCTTTAAACTGGCCTATAAAAGAGGAATGTTGCATTTATTTTTAGGTACAGCAACAGCACAGGAATGTAATTTGTTAATTTCGTTACTTAATTAAAAGAAACTCAGGAAAACTGAGGACACCTGACAGCTTTGTACTGTAGGTCAAAGAGATGCTTAAAACTTCAAATCCCTCAGGAACTTGAAAATCGAAGCTATTAATATCATCCCCAGATTTTATAAAAAGGTCATCTGAAGTTGGTGTAATTAATGAATTGGTTCCATTTAACTTAATTTAATTTTAGAATCTGCTTCATCGTGACTTCCAGATCAGCAGGCAAACAGAGCTACAGCTTTATTTTCCAGACTGATAATAGTTGTACAGAATGTATCTTGTTTGGTTTTGCTGTGTTCTTTAGGCAGAAATTCTTTTGCAGTAATTGTGTTTAGTTGTTTGATGCTCTGGAAGACCTGCAAGTTTTTTCCTTTGTAATCAGCATTTAGCATCTGTGAGTTTAATGTTTGGAAAAATTTGCCTTCTGCCGCTCAGGAGGAATGAAAGCTTCAGAAGCTGTAAGGTGACTGTTAAAGTAGAAACTCCATTTCTTCCTTAGCTTCTGTTTCATACCACAAAAGGACTCATTTTATCTTAGAAATATTGGATAAATCAGTATTTAATGTATTAGTAAATGAATTCATGACTTAAAGATATTCTTTTCAGCATTTACTAATGGGTAGAAGGGGTGTTGTCTGGAGTTTTTATCCAAGTGTTTGGCAGTATATTTTTGTTAAAATCTATTCTGAGTCAAGGGGGGAAATCCTAAACCAGAGGCTTGCCTTCCAGTGTAAAAAAATCTCTGTATTCTTCCCACTTACAGTTTTATCTTTCAGTGGTTTGTTAATTCTCCATCTGTTCAAGCAAATCAGGATGGTCTAGACCCAGTTTATCTCAAGTTAAGAGAAGCTGTTTGGCTTTGTAATTTGAAATATTTCATATATATGTATATATGAATATATATGAAGATATACATAAATATCATAGAACACAAGAAGTCTGCCTGGTTTTTGTCTTATTTCATTATGTATTTAATTACTACACAATTTTGTTATAATTTTTTGCTGATTGTGTCAGTCTATGATTCTTACTGCAGAAAATAGCTTGGTCGTCAGTACAGCTAATAAAATCAACAAAACCTCTTTTCTCTGCAATCTTGAATAACTGGAAGTTGAAATACTTGTGAAGCCTGGCTTTGTAATATAACTGTAATAGGATTGACAGACTAGCCAGTTCCCCTTAACCTGATACACCTTCTTGTAGCTCTTATTTCTCTACCTCTGTCTCTGTTTAATGTTAGTGAAGTTGTTGGTGTGGATTCACCTGACCATGCTGCCCTCATTACACCACCTGTAGGTCATGGAGCGTAAGTTCAAGGCTTTTTGTGGTCCGATGAAGTCTGTCAAGCATATACAGTATTAAAGTAGAAATTTGGGAAGCCATGGGAAAGAATTGTGTCAGATAATTGGTGGGTTAATCTCTTGTCTTTGAAACTTTCTGTTAGGGTCACCCTGCTCCTTATAAAACGGTCTCAGCCCGAGCAGCCACTCCATCCACTATATTGAGACTTCCAGCAAGTGCCTTTCAAGATGTCTTCCAGAAATATCCTGAAACTCTCGTTAGAGTGGTACAGGTAAGCTTTGTTATTAAGTAGAATTTGGGGCGGGGTGGGGGGAAATCACTCTAATTTCAAGGTTACAGGGAAGACATTTTGAAGTTCAGCAAGCTTATCCTTTTGCAGATATGGAACTGTTCAGTGTATCTTCTTTTTAAGATTTGGACTAGTTCTGCTATTTCTCTCACTCTTAGAGCCCTAGACTTAATCTCAGCATTATTCACATACAAGAAGGAATAATTCATATATATATCTATATCTATATATATATATATATATATATGTATATATATGTATATACACACAGAGAGAATCTATTTCTGCCTGTGATAGTCTTTTGAATCAGCCTGACCTGCACTGTAAACTCATTGGTCCTGGTGGAGTAGAATCTGCTGGCGTGGGCTCTGCATCATATTTACGCACCAACAAGGCTTCAGAATGAGTTAGTGTATGGAAAAGACTGTCGTGTGTTCTGAAAAAGGACTGATGTACCCTCTAAAGCCGTTTGTTGAGGCATGATGCTTTGTAAAATTTACAAAATTCAGACTGACATGTGAATTTCCACTTCACAAGCAGTTGTCAGCATCTGAGGAAAGAACTGTGCTTTATATTAGTTTCAAATTCACCTTCTCTTGGTTTGCAGGAGCTTAGACTATTCTCAAGTGAGTACTGCAAATGTCTCTTACATCCTGCAAGTGTAAGCTAGTGCAGGGACTACTGTGTTAAAGATTTAAGTTTGGAGAGTTTGCCAAATGGTGCATTGTCCCACAGGTATAATAGTCAAATGGGTGCACACGACCTGATGAGTCATTCTGATCTGTCCTTTTGTTTTACTGTCACTTCTAAATCTTGTTGTTCTTGCAAACTCAGCCAGTATCTGGATGATTTATGAGTGACACATGAACCTCCTAATACTGACGGTTGAGGAGAACAGATCATTATACCAATTCAGTTTGCTCCATGAGAGCTGATACAAGAGGATGGGTTAAGAGTGGGAATAAGCTGAGAGCAGAGGAGTGTCAGATGGCACTGATGTCTTAGGTTAGTTTAGTGTGCTTACAGAGTAGTAGCACAGGGTTCCCTCTGCATGGGGAAAACTGGAAAAATGTTTTCAATGAGGGGGAAAAAATCGGAAGCAAAAGCTTTTATTTCAAAGCATGTTTATTATTAATGTTTACAGAAAACAAAAAGCGTTATTTGGTGTTTGAGAGTAAAACTTTGGATTTTTCTGCCATCAAATGATTCTGAAGTCTTTGGTAAATCACTTAAATCTGTCTTTGCCTCGATTTATCAACTGCTAAAAAGGAATTTCAGCATAGGGTACAGTCTGTATTTTATAAAGTGCCTTCAGTTACTCTGGTATATAGCTGTATCTAAATGCAAGAACAAGTGTGGAAGAATGTTAAGTCCATTCCTATTGCTTCTTAATTTCACATTTATAGATCATCATGGTAAGGCTGCAGAGAGTGACATTCCTTGCTTTGCACAACTACCTTGGTCTGACTACTGAGCTCTTCAATTGTGTAAGTTTGGGGTACATTTTATCTGCTCTTCCTATGCAGCCTGTCTGTGATGTGATACAGAAAAGTTTTCCTTCTTTCAGAAAATGGTAAAGCAAATGTTATGCATTAATTTAATAATGACAGTACTTGAACTAAGGTACTTACTATAACCAGACCAAAAATCTAGCCTATGCTGATGCCTAGGGAATTGGGGGGAAAGCTTAAATTTCAAAAGTGTGAAGCAGTGCATCACTTCAAACTGGTGTATGTGCACCACTCTGTGCCTACATCACTGTATTTCAGCAGTCCTGACATTTGTTAATTAATGATACTGAGTCACTTCTACCTACTACAGTTCAAAGAATCATGTACTCTTGGTGGAAGAGGATCAGGTCAGGGAATAATTAAGCAAACTGGACATACATAAGTCCATGGGCCACAACGGGATGCACCTAGGGAGGTCCTGAGGGAGCTGGCAGATATCGTTGCAAGGCCACCCTTGATAATCTTTGATTAATCACTGCAACTGGGAGGGGTACCCCAGGGGTCAATATGGGGTCCAGTCCTGTTTAACATGTGTGAATGTGTGGTTTATGTTTGACTTTTCACCTGGCTTCTTGCAGCAGAGCCAAGCCATCCCGCTCATCTCTGTGGCAAGTGTAACATCTGGAGGAAGTTCGAGCAAAGCAGTGAAAAGACAAGTGTCTAATGTATCAGAGGAAGATCGTGGAGAAAAGTTTGAAAAATCTGGGGAAGCACCGGAAATAGGTAATGTTTCTGGAAATGTGTAGTAACGTTCCTTTGTGGTGGTATTTAATTGTTATGCTATTGATCAGAGGACTTGTATTTGATTAGAGTAGTTAGAGATTGTCTTAAATCAGTTTCAGGTTTGAAGTCTTTGGATAGTGTCATTGTTTGAGCCCAGAGGTCCGCTGAGCACCACGCAGCCATTCACTCACCCCTTCCCTCTCAGGAATGGGAAGGAGAAAATGAAGCAAAACCTCTGAGGAATCAGATAAAGACAGGGAAGGGTAGCTCACTCTTTATAGTCACAGGCAAAAGACAGTCTCATTAGGGGAAGGAAAAAAAAAGAGCATGACTTTAATTCAGACACTCACAAAGACAACACTTAACGGACAAGGTGGGACAGTGAGAAGTGCCACCACATCCAAACACACCTCCCACCACCCCTCCCTTCCCTGTCTCAGCTCTGCCCCAACCTCTCTCCCTCCTCCCCAAGCAGGGCAGGGCATGGGGGTTACAGTCAGCTCACTGCTCCTTCCTCCTCGGGAGGTGGGGTGAATGACACACATTCCTCCCCTGTTCCACGGGGCTCCCCTCTCACTGCAGACAGGCCTCCATGAACCTTCTCCGCTGTGAGTCCTCCCCACAGGATGCAGCCGTTCCCGAGCTGATCCGATGTGGGTCCTCCCAGCACCAAACCACAACAGCAGGGCCGTGTCTCCCCTCAGAGTCCCAGCTTCTTCTAAGAGCAGACGCCTGTCCTGGTGTGGGCTCCTCCACAGGCTTCAGGTCGGCCTCTGCTCCAGCGCAGATCTCCATGGGTGGCAGGGTGGGTGGCCCTGCTGTCTCACCACAGGATACAGGGGATTCTGCTCCCATGCACCTCCCTGCTTCCTTCCACTGACCTTGGTGTTTGTCCTTCTCATAATTCCTCCTCACAAGTCCCCCCCAGGTTCCCCTTACATATGCTCTTGCAGAGGCACAGCCACCATCACTAATTGGCTCGGCCCTGGACAGAGGTGGGTCTGACTTGGAGCTGGGGGAGCTTCAAGAAGCTTCTCACAGGGGCCACCACTGTAGCCCCCTCCCCTGCTCCCAAAAACTCCTGCCACACACAAACCCAGCTCAGATAGGCCTCAGCTTTAATAGGAAATTATTAGTGTTGTTAATGGTATTGAGGGGTGAAGAGGAGGGGGAAAAAAAGTGGTTCACACTTGACTTCATAGGAGGAGCCGTGAAAATTCAGTACTTTGAATACTAGTAGAAGAATTGCTCAATATATGTAGGTTTTCAGGTTGAAGTGTCAGTATGGAAGCTAAACCTAGGAAAATAGATGGAGTTTAATTTTTTAATTAAATCAAAATTTTAATTAAAAGCAGGAAGCAGGTTTAAACAACGTTTAACACTGGCGTTTTGAAACCTTTAACACAGCTTTTAAATTTTAGAAGTGGGTAGTGAGAGCTTCTTGCTGTCCGTGAAATTTATTTTATGTGGGGAGTACCTTGTGTTTACATTCATGTAACCTTGTTTCTAAATTTCAGATACACTGAAGATTACTGGTACAGAAAACTCTGAGCACGTTTTCAGAAGAAGCCTTTCTTCACCTCCTTATGCAGGATCTGCAGAAGCTTCTAGTAAGTACTGCTTGGCAAAATTGTGGGAAATAGGTAATATATCTAATCATATGGGGGAAGATACATACTCTCTGGAGCACTGGATTAGATAATATTCCTGTTTATGTTAGATAATCATCTTGCAGTAGTACTGCTCCTAACTCGTTTGTCAAAAATTTATTTTCTTAAGTAACAAACGGACAGTTATCTGAGAGGGCATTCCCTTGCTGTCTTTATTAGCAGTGAGGAATATACAGTAATTTGGCTACTGAGACCTGCAAATTAAGAGCTTTATTAATTGATATAACTGAAATGAAGTGAGTTACGATGATATGCTATTATCCTTCACACAGATGTCACACGATTCTTGCTTGGCTGGTTGTCCCAAAGAGCACATTACATGGCTTTGTTGCTTTTAGAGGAATGTTTTTTGAGTGGGTAATAAAGGTGATTTGTCATTGAATGCTCTGATGAGACATTTATGAGGCTGTTTTGATGCTGCTGTATTCATTTCAGTGAACCTCAGTCATCCCTACTGTAGGCCTATTCCTCTGAGCCAGTTCCTTAGGTTAGCTTTATGTTCAGAATAGAGAAACTGGAACTTCTTGGGTGAATCACTGAAGGCAGGCATCTGTCTTTTGTTAGCTGAGTACCAAACTAAATATCTTGAGGTAGTTGTAAGGTCATGCTTGGATACTGTAGTCATTATGGAGATACTGTTAATAGAGAAGTCATATAAAGTTTAATCAGTGGAATGAAGGTACACTGGATACATTAGAAGATACATGTATTGCTTACTTTGACTATTAAGTGATTTAGGAAATAAGAACATATTATGAGGGATTGGAGAGGGTGCAGACAAGGAGGAAGGAGGGAGACAAGCTGATGGAGCCCTCAGTTTTGAGGGCTTTCCTCAGTGTAAGCTTTTTAACACTTGGTGCTATCAAGTTAAGTTGGTGGTATGCAGAGAACAGAAGTATGGGTAGTTATTTAATTTTTAACAATAGAGAATTCGTTCAATTCCTCTTCAATTTCTGCTGTACAAGTGTACAAATGTCTCAGTTACATTTTTTTTTTTTTTTTTTTTTTTTTTTTTTTTTTTTGGTAACTTTCATGTTACTGTCCAGAGGGATGAATGTGACAAAGAAGTAGGTTTTTAGCTAGTGATAAGTACCTTATCTTTCTGAACCAGGGAGACAAATTAAGAGAAAATATCGAACTGACCCTTGCAAGACTTGGCTTTGTTTTCATACATGCTAGGCTGTTTTGCACTATGCTTTATATAATGTATCAGCAGACTTGATTCAGTGGTGATTTAAGTAATGCTTATTCTGAACATAGTAATTTTTCTCCCAGGTGAATAAGTAGTTTGGTGAGATCTGCCTATGCAGCCCTGTAACACTTTTAAGGTAGAGTCCATACGTATTCTTAAAAGCTTTTATGTAGAAGGATTCCTGCATACTGAACAACTAATACGTCCATTTGTCCTTCCTTTCTCCTTTTATGTCTTCTAAGGGTTATGTTTGGGTACACAGAGCTTAGCAGAGAAAGAAAATTAATTTTTACTGACAGAAGGAGCATATCTAATTGGGTAATTATGATTGCCTCAGTTAATGGACCTGATTTCTGTTCACTGCACTGAGGTTACAGTCACTGTTTAGCTTGCACGGAAAGTATCTTGATGTCTGTAATGAAAAGATCAAGATCTTGCTTCAGATTCTGTTCCACTACCTTACTGTGTGTTCAGACTCTAAGGGAATATTGATTATATTTATTATTGATGTAAAGAAAAAAGAACTGTCTGTTACTAGAGTCATACAGGCGCTATTATGTCAGCATCTCTTTGATTTGCTTGGCTTATTAGAATTAACAAAAACTGCTACAAATTACTTTGGGGAAAACATTTTTGCCTCAGTTGCTCCTGGGATTGGGGTGTAATTTGTTCTGTTTTTTGTATATCTATCTAACTTGAAACATAACAGCCGTGTAGATGAGGAAGTACAATGCTGCCAATTTAGTCTAGCCTACTTCTTAAGTATCCTAACTTTATGTGGAGAAAGGTGTAATTCATTCATGAGAAGTATCTGGGCTGATGGACAGAAGAATTAGATGAATGAAATTAAACAATGGGATCTTTTTTATGTGATAACTTCATCGGTCTTACTGTTCCTGGAAGTAAGTGTTTCCAACTCTTTTTAAGGTTAAATAGCAGTTATCTTTTATTGGTTGGTTTGTCTGGGTTTTTTTTTATCAAGAGATAAGAGAAGCTGCTTTTCCTTCTTCAAAACTGAATCCATGACCCTACAGCATACATGCAGGAGCATAGGACCACCTGTGTTAGGAGCAGGGACTTCAGCGAGTGAGTACTTGGAAGGAAAGAGGCAGCTGAAATACCACCATGGACTATGCTGGTTGCCACTGTTTTTGCAGTGACTTCCACACCAGCAGTGTGTGGGTACCAGTGAGCATGTGTTCATCAAACAGGATTGCATTCCACTCTTGAGTTTTGTACTGCCTTCTGTTCTTTTGACTCAACGATTCTAGTTAAAGCTTGTTCTGCTGTATCCTTTCTAACTCCTGTTTGAGCAACAAGACAGTTTAATTAATCATCGTGTGGGAAGCTTATATCTACGACTGAGATGAAGACTTCTACTTTGAATAGAAGTCTAGTAGACATAAGCTTTCACTCTTAGAATGCCTCCTCTTTTTGCTCTCTCTGATTTTTTTTTTTTTTTTTTTTAATATGCAGAGCTATGTAGAGGGTGCTTTTCATGCTGACATGCCCATTATCAGATTATTTAGGTTTAACCAGAGAAGTGTGTGTGTTTAGATTTAAAATGCACTTGGTATATTGGGGCTTAGTAACTATGCTGACACTGTGATTTGTGGGGCAGTATAACTGACGGGTAGTCAGATCAGCCCATATGGAGTTCCATGAGTTCTGTGCCACTATTTCTACTGTCCCAGCTTTTTTTGTTTATAACTAATTTAGGCTCTTTAATGTTGAAATGTGTATGAAATTTAGTTAGTAGCATCAACAGCTTTTTTTTTTTTTCTTTTGGTTTGTAAGTTTTGCTAATGAGAGTCTTTGGGTCAGCTTATTGGGTTTCTTGTTTGGAGGCTGATCATTAATTGATGTTATGACGCCTGTGGCAGATGTGGATTTACTACATGCAAAGATTTGTTCATATTTGTACATAACATGGAAAGAGTACTCAAAGATAGATCTGAATCTTTGGGACAGTAGAAGTCTCTCCTCATCCTAGCTGGGGTGGAGATGGGTATAAGAAACATAATAATTGTATTGTATTTTTAAAATTAAATTTATAGACAGCTCTTCATGGGAGGGTAATATTTTCACATGATGATATGTCACAAGGGTGTAAATATAGGTCAGCTCCATGTTTCCAGGAGCCAACTTTCCAAAGATCTGGGCAAATTCAAGTGTGTGTGTGTGGAGGCGGGGGAAATGGGGGAGGAATTCAGAACTAAAAATTTGAGCCTATTCAGAATTTATTAGGTAACAAAATTCAACAGCCAGGAAAGACAATTGCTTTTCCTAAGGGCTCATTCTATTTTTGAGCCACAATTTATATTTAAAAAAGAAAAAATATAATAACAATGTAGTAACAGAAGGAAAAAGCGTAAGGGACAAAACTTGAACTTTTCTGAATACAGTGTATTTTTGAGATATATTAGGCATAGAAATATGATAGAAATGATTCTAGGTTTATTTGTAACAGAAAATTGCAATCTCTGCATGATTCTTAAACTCACCTGTAAATCATCAGGCTGGTATGTGGGTATCCTATTTAAGGTAATTAAATAGGAAGCATTTCCCAGTTATGTTTGCATTATTGATTATCTGAGATAAGTTCCTGGAAGGTGGGTAGGACAACCAAGGAGCTAATATAATTAAGATGTATTAAAATGGGGAAGTAAGGAATAGAAGTTGTTAGTGAATTTAAATTAATTAATTAAATAAGTGAGACCTGTAAAGGAATTCCTTATATATCTCAGCACATGATGTGCATTAAAAATTTAGACAAGTTGTAGAAAAGATCTGAAATTATTTTAGGCATCGTGGGAAAATGCTTTCTATGGAGAGACTTCAAGAAGTTGCTGATCATAGTATTCTCCCTATGAAAGCTCCTGCAATGTATCAGGTGCAAGAAAAGTTCTTTGGTTTGGTGGAAAAGAGGTTAATAAGAATAATTTCCTGAAAACAATGAGTAAAATCTGTTTGGATTTGCCTCTTTGTGATAATCTTCAGATCCAAATGACTCTGTTTTGTCTAACACAAAATAATTATTGTCCTCTGTACAGGAGAGGATGTGGGAATTGTGGGACATGTATACCTGAGCTCAGATGAGAAGATTTAAAGTTCCCATCAGATCATCCAGGTCATAAGGAACTGGGAAGTCAATAAGAATATGAGGATGCCACTTTCTGTTTTATCCTCAGCTTCAGAAACAAACAAGATGCTTGACTTTGTGTACTATCTGCTGTTTCTGAGAAACTGTAATAAAGGAGGTGCTTAAAAGATTTTTATATATTGCTTGTAGATAATTCCAGCAGTGCAAAGTCAGACATGGACATGGCATATGAAAGAGCCAGAGTGCACTTTGGCTCGGAGGACACTGCCAGCAGTCCTGTTGTGGGCAAGGTAGGCTGTCTTTGGAGAGTCTGACATGTTTCTTGCATTGTACTTCCTTACATCATTATTCTTTGAGTAATTTAAATGTTTTCTCCCATACTTCAAAATGCTGCTTTTGGAACTTTGTATGAGTTATTTGGTCTTCTTGCATTGGTGTGTTTTAACTTTATAGTTGTTTCAGTAGATTTTGGTGACTGTTTAGGCTTTTTAGTGCAGATCTTGAAACTCTGTGGAGATTCCCTTGGCAGATAATGGGGAAGCACTGCTGCAACTTCTTGATTTTTTTTTTTTAGGTATTGCCTTCCCAGACTCATGAAAAAGATTATTTGGAAAGGTGAATTTGTCAGACCATGCTTTATTTGTGAGAACTACTTTGCAGCAAGGACTTAAAAACTTGTATCAGCCTGTCAACTTCCTGTAGGTTTTCAGTCATGACTTACAGATCTGTTTTTCTTTTTGTTATCTGCTTTTTACAAATACTGACCTGGAAGTTAAGAGCACAAAAATATTCTTGACTTATAAAACTGCAAACCAAAATCTGAAGAGGAACTATGGGTCGGTGTGACCTTGACAGCCATTGTATCTTTCCCTCCATCTTTGCACACTCTGTTGATCAAGTTTTAGTTCTATCAAGCTGGCAGCTGCCCAGTTTCTGAAAAGTCTATTATTCTTCCTTTTTGCAAGGTGTGATGAGCAACTTTGTTTGATTTGAGTGTCAAGCTTTGCAGAAAAATACAAGGATAATGAAGTTAGCAAGCTGTTGCTTTTTTGGAAACCTAGGTTTGTTTTGGTTTTTTTTTTTTTTTTTTTTTTTTTTTTTTTAGGCCACCAGTTGTGGTGGATAGAGAACACAGATGATGGGGCAAGTTTTTGCTGGGTAGGTGCCAATTATGACCTTTAAACCGATACTTACCGTGTATCTGTTCTTTGCAGTCGATATTGAAGAAGACTGTGACAGTGACAGAAACTCCTTCAGCAGTTTTCCATTATAGTGCTGTGCAAGATTCCTGCAATAGCAAACATATCGATGCCATAGTCGAAGCAGCAAAGAAAGACCTTTCAACCTTGATGAAACTTGATGTAAGTTATTGCAGGAAGAAATGGCTTTGCTTTTGATTTTCATCTTGTTCTGCCAGGCAATAAAAAGGAAATTGTCTCCCTACTATACTGTAGACTAGCTCAATGTTTTATTCTCTAGTCTGAAGTTATTAGCAGGTCTGAAATAAATCTGAATTATTCTGCCATCTGAAAAGACTATACTGAAATGCACTCCATGAATCTTTTCTCACTGTGTACAGATTTATCCATGTGAGAAGTAAAAGTGCAATTTCTGCTGCCTTGTAATTTCATGTTCTTGCATACTGTGTGAAGTTATGTAAAGGTGTTCAGGTGATTGCTGAATCTGTTAATCCTGTTGGCATAGCATCCGAGTTCCTCATTTGGTTGTTGGAATTGGATCCCTGTATTTGGCCCGTGGCTACGAGTGCATTTCACAGCTGAGTGACTCTGCCATGCTCGTTCTAAGTGAAATGCTTGGCCCCTCACAGTCGTCATTATTGAGCTCAGCTGCTGCTTATCACCTTCGTGTTGTAAGGAGTGAAAATGTTTGTTTTCATCATTCCTGTGATTCCAGCTGCATTTCATTAGAGAGGTGGTGTAGCTGTTCATGCAGTTAATCAGACAATCTGGGAAAACTGTACATCTGCCTAAATCACTCAGATATCCTAGTTTTATTATAGCATCTATTTCAATAACTCAAATCTGTTGATATTGCAGAGGCCAGGGCACAGCTGCTGCAGCCTCCTCTGAGCTCTCACCAAACCAGACTTACTAGAACTTAAAAGATTTTACTTTTGGATTTTAACATTCTCTGCTGACTTCCAAATTATTCCCCTTGCAACTTCAAAATCTTGGTCATGGTCTTTCAGCTACCAGTACTGAGGCTGGACATACATGTTCTACATCGTTGCCGATTTCACCAAGGGCTGCAGTACTGTCTGTTAGTCTGCAGGAGACTTAACTGTCTTGCTACGTTAATTTTCTTTTTTTTTTTTTCAGGCATTTATATCCTCATGAAAGGCTACAGACTTTTTTAGAAGAAATTCTTGTTAAAGATGGAGTAAAGTAGGACTAGGTACTTTCATCTGTTCTGTTCAGCCTTATGTGCTTGATAGGACTGGCTTCATGTGCCACGTGTGACAAAAGTTTGTATCCAATATACAACTGATGTCTTCCTTTTTAGACCTATTGCATCATGAGCAAAAATTCCAAAATCACTGAAGCTAGAGATTACAGCACTTTTTTTTTTTTTTAATTCAGAATAAATTTCTCAGTAATTTACAAGTGAACAGATTAGATTTGAATTGGAACAGTATCCTTAAATTGCAGCATCTAATAGGCAGCATTTTTAACATGAAGATCTAAATAATAGTGAAATAAGGTAGGCTTTTCAAGCTTTGATATTATAGAAATTCAGTTTTGCATAAGCAAATAAGAATCTGATGGAATGTAGCCAAATGCTAGATTTCTAGCATTTAAAAGGTCAGAGTTAATTTTTTCTATGCAGAGTTGATTCTTCTACAGGTAATGAAAGAAAAATCTTACTGTGTTTAAAATATTTGTGTTCAATACTACTTAGATAAAGGAAGAAAATTCTGTAAACTCTTCTTTTAAAAAAATTAGCTCAGATCTTTTATTTCTTAGCTGGCTGGAGGCATTGTAAGTTGTCATTTTTCAAAGCACACATTTAGTGTGAATAAAATCAAGATCTTTTGATTACAGTGCTGCGGTTGGGTTTTTTGGTTTGGTTATTTTTTTATGAGACTGTAAGAGATAGAGAGAAGAGGGGATAATTTACTATAGGAGAGAGGCAATATTATTTCAAATGACCATTAGGTATCTGACTTCAGAATTAAGATTTTTTTTTTTTTTTTTTTTTTCCCCCTTGAATTTTTTGGACCTCTGTCATGAATGATTTACAGTCTCATACAACTTTTACATGTTTTCAACTTTGTCTGCAGTTATCATATAAGAGTTAAGCAGTGTTGCAGGACATATCTTCTGTGTGAGTTACAAAGGAATTTCCTTTGAGAAAAAAATTATTTGTCCCAGTTAGTTACTGCTTTTATTTATTGTTTATAAGTGGTTTGTGCTTTCACTTCTGCATCATAAATCTCTGCTAATTTATTATCTATTACAGTAACAGAAAGAAAGAAACTCACTGTGCAATGGATTTTGTTGTGCTAGTGATTTTTCCTAAAAGCTAGTAGCTGGAGGAGGCTGGAGGACTTCAGTGCAAAGTTATTTAGCTCAAACCCTGTAACTATGCAATGCTGAATTTCGATTTTTTTGGTCTTGCCCATTCAAGAGAGAAGATACTAGACAGGGTGGATCTTGTCTGTGATCTTGTTTGTTAACTCCCTTATTGCTTAATCAGAAAAGTAGGATTTCAAGGACTGCTTGGAGGTCATTCAGTCTCTTTTCATGCCCAAGGCAGGATCAAATACTGCCAAGTCATTTCAGGCAGGTTTCTGACTAAGCTGTTCTTAAAGATCTCCTATGATGAGGACTTCACAGCTTTGTATGCAATCTATTCCAATACTTAAGTAGTCTTAAACATGAAGAAAATCTTCACAACAATTTTTGTTAGAGCTAATACAGCCAGAAAAAAAAAACATAAGTTGAGCTAATTCGGGAGTTTATATTCCCTTACCGTGAGATACTTTCATAGTTAAAACTTCGACTTTAAGAAAAGGTAATACTATACAACCATAAATGTATAAATATAGAAAAAACATCATAGAAATTAGTTGAGTTGATATTGCTGAACTGAAATATTTTGACAGGTGCTTGTCAGGTTCTTCGCACTGGATATGTTCCCATGAAACAGATTGGTTTCAATAAAACTATTTTTTGATGAAAATCTGTTCTTTTTATCAGCTGTATGTGTAAAGAATAATTCTGATTATTTCACTTGTTCTATTTTTTTCAACCAAAAATTAGCAGAGAAAAACCTGGCATAACAATTACAATGTAAAATGTTTACATCTCTGCTATATTGTTTTTCTGCTGCAATATGGTTACTGGCTATGGATAGATTGTGCTATGCTGTTTGTGCTGAATTGTATTCTGCTGTGCAGGCAGCTCTCTTGCTTTTGGTGGTTCTACCTCTGTGGTGAAGTACTGGACACAGTAGTGTCTGGCTTGACCTTGCAGAAGTTAAGCTGCGAGGTGCCTGGACTGCACAGTCACTCTTTAGCATAATGTGAGAACCATGTGATTTGAGCCTAGGTTTTTGCCCCTACCCATTCAGATGATGATGATAAACTGTTGAGCTTCTGAAGATTTGCTGGATTGGGTGAAAGTTTTGCGAAAGCAAAGGTGGCCTGAAGCTTTAGGATTTGATACTGACTGCACATGGGACACCAAATTATATGGGAAGTCCTTTGAGATGGAAAGAAAATTCTTGCCGTGCCTGTTGGTTGTCTGTGTTGTCAGTGTTATGGTGGTGACCAGTGTTGGAGCTGGAAAGGAATGTTGTCATCAGCTGATGCACTTAACCAGATCAGCTCCTTGCTGTTGCAGGAGTTTGGGATTGAGTCCAAACTGCTGGCAGGCTTTTGGAGAGACCTTCCCTCCCATGTGCTCTTCAGTCCGGAGGAAAATTCCCACTCTCTTGTGCAATCCGCGTGTACATGCACACAAGAATTCATTACTTTGGGGAAGCTTTTGGTCTACAGTGTGTATGAAAATTTACTATGCATGCACAGCACAGCTGAGCTGTGTGACCGGGGAAGGGCCGTGATAAAGCAAGTGTTAGATCATGTTGTTTAGTTCCTCCATGATGTAGACAGTCTCCTCTAGTTTCATCTTCCTTTGAAAATAACTTCATATTTCATGATTTTCATGCCAGCTGATACATGTTTCTTTTTGTTATAGACCCTTCAAAGACTCTGGGGGCAAAATTGACAAGTATAAAATCCTTAAGAAACTAAGTCTGATCAACTGAAATGAATTAAACCTTTTTTTCTTCTGGAAGAAATGTCTGTTGGGTAGAGAAATATAAAAATCGTACTTATTGTCTTTAGTAATTATTATTCTTATTTGCTTTATTTGGATGCTTCCTCACATTCTTGGATTTTTACATGTGCACAGACAAGTAAATTGTACCCCACCACCCCCTTCTTCTCCAGGATCCTTCGTTGTTGAATGGCAAAGTGACGCTGCACCAGGTTAGTGCTGGGACTGTGCTGTCAAGGCAAGGAGATCAGGTGAGTGAGCATCATCTAAGCACAGAGAGAACATAAGTCTGGCTTAGTCTTTGCCCGCCCCGCCCCCCCCCAAGGTATTTATACACATTGATGAGAAATAAACAATCCCCACCCAGCTCTTCCCAGGCCTTCTCTTCTGGAGGTGAAAATCCCAGCCCTCAGCCTTTCTGTGCACTTGGAGTAGCAGTGTAGCCAGAGCCAGAGTGGAAATCTGGTGCCTGTCTGTTTTCAGCTCTTACGTACCTTCATGGGAAGGTATGGAGTATCATACCTCCATCCTTCCTGAGGAGGTGTGGGGACCAGGTAGCCTCTTCTCATGCCCCACACTGCGGGCTTTTGGTGAGGTCACTCAGTTGCAGTAAAAGTATTTTTCCTCCCCATAGAACAGAAATCCAGTGTTATTTGTTTATAGAAAAGTGTATTTAGGATATAACAAGATTAATTGATAATAATACTGTGTAAACAGACAAGCTTATGCAAAGCAGATGAGGGGCAGCTACAGTTACAGTGCTGCTGTATTCTGCTCCGCTGAGCTGCGATGTCCCTCATCATGCTGCTGTGATTACCCCATTATCCCCAGTCGTAATTCTGCTGTTATTTCTTGAGATGTTACAGATGCAGCCTTCATTTTTCATAGCCGTACAGAGAAAAACACATTTTTCAGTATTGTGGCTGCTTAGTTTTAAATATTCATAACATCTTTTAATAATTCACTGTTGTGTCTTATTTTATCGCTTAATTGTTCAAAAACTATAGGGAACTTTGTGGAAAACAGATTGGTCATGACAGTACTGTCACTGTGGTAATTGCTTTTAAAATCTTTGGGGATTTTATTGAGCTCTTTTTCTGTTTCCTCCAGGATGTTAACGTTTGCTTTGTGGTCTCGGGGATGCTTCATGTGTACCAACGGAAGATAGACTCAGAGGAGGACACCTGTCTGTTCATTACCCATCCAGGAGAACTTGTAGGCCAGCTCGCTGTCCTGACTGGGGAACCACTGATTTTCACCATCAAGGCCAATCGAGACTGCAGCTTCCTGTCTATTTCTAAGTCCAACTTCTATGAGTGAGTTTTGCCATGAAAACATATATTGATTTTTTTTTTATTATTATTTTTTTTATGGCCCTTTTGAACAAATGTGGGTGGTGGATGTATGTGCGGCATAGAACTGCTACAATACATCCTGCAGTAAACCATGTAGCTTACATGAGGGTTTTAAGCACCCAGATGAGCTGTGACCCACTTATCAAATGGCTTTATCTCCAGCAAAAGGTTACATGGGGAACATGGTGATATTAAAGGATGATATCTCCTTTGTTCTAGGTTTATAGAGCACTTAACCCAATGGGATGTGATTTATGACTCAAGACTCAAATACCTCATAATCTAAAGAAGAAAGTCTGGCCAGAGCCTGCGTTAAGTGCTTCTTTGCCAGGCCCTTTCTCTTAGATTCAGTATTCCTTTTTACTGGAGAACGACTCCAGTTCTGTTTCTAAACACAGCCCAGGGTGTTGGGTGCGTTATGAATGATTGGTCGTGGTGCAACTGTAGGTTTTCAATGCTCACTAATAGAATAGGGCTAACAATAATGCCCTTGTGCAAGACAGATTCCTTTCTGGGCCTTGGAAGCAGTACATGATTTATGACTTAATGCTTAAAGGGGGATATAGGTATTTCTTAATTAAAAATCCAGTATGATGACTGTGGTTAGCCTTCTTGTCCACTATGAATGAATAACGCCCTGATTTATTCCATGATCCTATTCTTAAGACTTACTATTAGTTTGCACATATAATTTGTGTCAAATACCTCAACTTCCTTTTCTAAACTCCTTTTTCAACTTCTGCTTGAATGTGCCATCAGTCCTGTGTTATGTGTAGGACTTTTTGAGGTTGCATTTTTTAGGCCACTATTATGTTGTATATTTCTGTGTACTTCTTACTTTTAAATAATTCAAATTGTTTCTATTCCTAATCAACTCTACCACAGAATCTTATTCTGTGATTTTTCAGTTTTTCATCTCAGGCAAAAGGCTGCATGCTGTAAAACTGAACACACTGTTCTCAGCAGTGTGCTTGGTTGATTAGCTGTGTTTTTTCCAAGTCTGTGGTGGATGTCAACTCTTTGACCTAATTTCTGATAGATGCTCCCCGCTTGTGCCATTCCATGTCGTATCAGATCTGTTTCTTCTAAGCTCCTGGTTTTTCCTTCTTTCTTCTTCTACTGTTGTTTTCCTACTTGTTTCTGACCTTTCAGGCAATTCTACCAGCCAATTTCAGTCAGATTCCACCTTTTCCTCCTCTATTTTTGTTCTGATATTCAGTCGTGGATTAACTCTTAGTTGCTTGAGTTAATTTTCCTGAGTTTTCTCTCTCAAGAATCAAATTGTCTCTTGTTTATTACAACTTATCTTTTTTCTTCCACTAACCCTTTACCAGTCAGTGACCTCAAACCCATCAGTATCACCTCTTCATCATTTTAGGGGCCTTTCCAAATCTTTCTTTTTCTCCTTTAAAAAATATATTGCCAGTTCTCTGCATTTTACAAGCTCTGTGATCTTTCAGCATTCCACCTTCACAGTTTCTCCTGAAATCCAAGCTTTATAGCACTTCTAACTCCTGTTCCCATATTTAAAAGTATAATTGTAGAAAGTCTTTGAAAAGAATTAGGTTTCTTCAAGTTTGTTCATCTTTGCTTTGAACTCAAAGAACGATTTGTTGATAAAATTAGAAGTGAATTTTACTTTCTACTTTTTGTGCCAAATTCTGTGCTCATAGTCCTACAATTTTAGGCTTTCTCCCTCACTTGGAATCTCATAGGAATTATTTTCAATATTAATTATTTTTGGGAGGCTCTTATCTTACTGACCAGAAGAAATTTGACAAGAACCTCCATTATTCTCCAAATTCGTTTATTCCTTTCTCTTTGAGCTGCGCTGGAATGCTGTACGTGGTTTTTCTCAATAATTAATGGGAGGGTGAAGCAGAAAGAACAGTTGCCATTAGGCAAAAAGCACCATAATAGAAGTAGCCCAGGGTTTAGAATTGCATGTTGGATATTGGACAACAGATTAAAGCCCTTTCACTGAAACTCTGGGGCAGGAGCCTTTAACCGTGGTACTAACATGACTGAATAGCTATCTGCATATAGAGCTTAAGTATAGAAGTGACACAAGCTAATTATATAGTATAGACCTTAAATGCTTTGCTATGTTGCTGAACTGATGTACTAAGTGTGCAATGCCTACACTGCAACTGTTGGTGTCTCCTGACAAACAGTGTAATCAAGTTGTCACCAGACTCTCTTGAGGGAATATGTTCAGGTTCTGCAGTACCAGGGACTCTCTCACATTTTCTGCTTCAGTAAATTTCACAGTTTGGAGTCTTAATCATGCGCGCTTGCCAGAGAAGCAGAATGCTTTGATTTTTATTTGCAATTGCCAGCCAAGCTGAATATCAAATTGTATCTGCATTCGTAAGAATATCTGCGTAAGTCCCAGGCTTTCACAGACACTAGTTTAGCCCTCTCATTACTTGGTGAGCTTTCTAATAAAGAATCCTCAGGACCCTTTCAGAAACAGGTTTCTGTAGTACAGAGCTTTGGTTTTTAATTTTCCCAGAATTTTTTTTTTTTAATTTTCTGCCTGGCATGTGCCAAACAGAAGAGTGAAGATGGAAATGCCCAAGTGAGAGGAGGGAAACCTGGCTGATAATAGGTGGAAAAAAAAAAAAAAATCTCTTTTCCTTTTCTTGTGCATAATGGTGGGATTTTATCTTCTATGCTAATACTCTTGTATAAGCTATATAGCACTGGGTGAAATAACAGAGAACTCCAGATGGAAATAAAAGCAGCCTGTTAGTAGTTTACATTTTGAATGCATTAAGTACTAAGATACATATCTTGAGGGAGGAAAAGGAGTAAATGGCTTTTATTGATCACGGCAGACAGCCTGTGTGGGAGAAGACTTTGAGGGCTTAATAAGCAAGTAGAGTAAAAACAATGAGCTCAACCATTCAGGAGTTTTCAGGGGGTTTGTTTAACTTTTAAGTCAGCTGAAAAGGGGGATAGGGCTGGGTGTTTTGCGTGAGGGCTCAGGGTTGTCTGTTTATTGCTGCTTGTCCTGGAGTGCTTCTTCCAGCTCTTTGTCCTTTGCTCCAAGTTAGGTTAGTGTGATAAAGTTTCCATAAGATAATATGTTGTTTTCATGTGCAATAAAAGCTTATCAAAACCAAGGTAGTTTGTAGGTATGTTTGGTAAGGGATGGTGCAGGGCCTGGAAATCTCAGGGCAAGCGAAGAGCGGCAGCAGAGGAAAGCTGTCCTGCTTTTTCGTAATCCTGATTTGATGGCTGGATTTTAACCCATGCTAAATGTAAGAGTTGATGTTCAGTTTAATTTGCCTAGTAGCACATATGAGTGTAGGGGTACAAGTGTGATGAGCTCAATATGGAATAGGGGTATACGCCTACGAATCTCTTCCATTTCAAATTCAGGGATTTCAACTGAAGAAATTACAAGCTTCATTATTGCAAAAAATAGTAATTTGAAGCATTGGGTAAGGAGAGTAGAACAGTCACGTGTGATAAACATGAAAGCTTCCTACAATGTCCTGTGTGCTACACTTGACCCATAGTCACTGTCTGCTCTGGGTCTCTTGCTGCAGCTATAGGACTAATGAATGAGGGATCTGCTATTTTAGAAACTTCAGGGTAGTTTCTGTGCTTCATCCAGGCAGTAAAGAGCTTCTGGTGAGTTTGCTTTTAATATCATATTCTAGGATTATGGATCTGTATTCAGGCTTTCTCTGGTTTCTGCCAGGTTACAATGGTCCACAAAGAACCGTTTCAGTTAAGGAACAAAGAGTGACAGTGCTCCTTCCATGCCTTTCTCTCCTCCGTTCTCTTTTTTAGGGTGCAAGGTTAGATACGAAGCTTACATGATTTGTGCTTAGTGAGAGTTCTCATGTACACAGGGTCTCCTAAGTAGATTGTCTAATGGCAGTCTGTCATTTTCACTGTAAAGGGAACATTGATGCAGAAACATACTAAGTATTTATCATTTTCTCTTTGTTGTTTCTGCCCATGTGTGGCTTTAACATAGCTCCCTCATCTCTCTCTGCGTGCACTTCACATACCAAGTCTACATACACTTACCTACTTCTTTCTGAATTGTGCTGCCTCTTGTGAAATAACTATTTTTCAGTAGTTTGCCATAAATTGCTCTTGATGCTGTGCAGGAACAGAAAAGATAAGATGTCCTAACAAGTAGACTATCTAGAGATGTGCGTGATCAGTAAATTCCTGTGGGGTAGTGCTTCAGTGGGAATTTGAGTGCTTACTTGTAAAGTGACAGGATGCAATGATCTTTAGTCTAAAAAGAAAGAGAAATAAGACGTTCTTGAGCAGTTATCAGGTGTCTGTGAGAGTGATTTCCCTTGGGCCTCGCAGTTACCATCGAGTTTGCAGTTATCTCTGGCAGAACATTCTCAAAGTTTTTCAGTTTGAGAAAAGTATTGAATTACATGGTATCTTTATTCCTAGAGACTTTTAAGCATTACTCAAAAGATTCAGTGGGAAGATCAGAGGCTTTATTAGAAGGTGTGTCAGTTCTTTGTGGTCTTTGCAACAGGGAAAAGGGTAAGTTTGAAATGCAGAGCAGGTCTCTTATTTTTAAGAGCATCAGACTTTACATATAATAAGGTTTTGACCTGATATAAAATCCAGGGGAGACTGCTTGCACATGCACATGTGAGAGACTGAGAGGTGCAGAATGGCAGGAAGGGATAATCTCCCGGACAATGTGAACATTCTCCTGAGTCATAAGAGATCTGGGTGAAGGGGAGGTTGGGAGGCTGGCTCCCATCCATCCTGCTGCTCACTTAAAGAAAAGAATTGAGCCAGACAGCAGGACTAACCAGTATCCTACTAGCGTGGTCCAACTGCCGCTAGAACAATGGCAACTTTGAGTGATGTTTAATTTGGGCTAGCTTGGAAGGCTGCAGCCCCATATATGGTCAAATTATCACTGATGTAGTGTGGTTGTGATGAGATAGTGGAGAGTGTATATGGGTATGTACTAACTTCTGAATTAGGGATTATAAAACTGCCCAGTTGCATTGGCAGCAGCTGTGTTGGGATGTTGTGGCTGTGTCTACCTATTCCTGTTTTGGGGAAGTACTTGAATAACACTTTCTTTTTTTTTTTTTTTTTTTTTTTTTTTTTTCCCTCTTCCAGGATAATGCGGGAGCAGCCAAGTGTAGTTCTCGGTGTAGCCCACACTGTTGTGAAGAGAATGTCCCCGTTTGTTAGGCAAATTGACTTTGCCCTGGATTGGATGGAGGTTGAGGCTGGACGAGCTGTTTACAGGTGAAATGTGGACAAAATTGTATATTGTCTGTTGAATATTTCCGTTCTCATAATTAAGGAGTTGTTCTCCCTTAGTGATATACAGAATAAGAAACTCATTGGAACTAAATTTATTGACCATTTTATCAGCTTTATCTGTTTGCCTATTTTGAGATTATTTTCTTTCTGCAGTACCCATCAACATTGCTTAAGTGTCTTGTCTCCAGGTGTTACTAAAATTCTTTCATAGTATTCTTCATCCTTTATGTTGTCTTGGCAAGCTTTTAGAGTGACATAATTGAATAAGACATAGACATTTGTATGTTCTGGTAGTAGTTTCTGCATTGTTCGGGGCATGAACATCTATTGCTCAAAGACTTTTTCAGCCTTTCTAAAATAAACAACAAAATTCAAAGATAATTTAGTTAGGCTTATGTTGTGGTTTGAGCTCAGAGGGCAACTGAGCACCACACAGTCACTCACTCCCCCCTTACCCCCTCCCATGTTCCCCTTCTTAAATACGTTAGCACAGAAGCACAACCACCATCACCAATTGGCTCAGCCCTGGCCAGAGTTGAGTCTGACCTGGAGCTGGGGGAGCTTTGAGAAGCTTCTCACAGGGGGCCAGCTCTGCAGCCCCCTCCCCTGCTACAAAAACCCCACTGCTTACTCAAACCCAGGACAGCTTATTGAATAGTAAATTGAAAATAGGCACTGCACTTGACGTTTGAGGGGCAAAAGTTATCCTTAGGGAAACTTAGGTTTATGGATTTTTTTTTTTTTTTTTTTTTTTACTATGATACATTTGAGCTATTATACGGTTGTTGCAGTGGTGGGAGAATAAAGGTCTAATTTAGTATGTGTTCTATATAATCGTAATTTTAATTTTTATAATTATACCTGCAGCACTAATGCTAATGGAAGTTTTGGATTACTTTGTGCATCAAAGCTGTCAATATCTTGTTAAAATCTTTTGGAATTTCTTGTGTTGGTTTTAACTCCACTACCAGAAGTGTGGCATTTCATCTGTGTACTAGGTTATGCTGGAAATCTGCATGCCAAACAGCACTCTTAATCATGCAAACTGAATATAGCAAAACCTTTGTGATAGACTAAGATGTGCACACTGAAAGGAATCCAAATCCTGAGCCACTCAGGGGTTTTTCTCTTTGACCTGCAGAATTTCTATATGGCCCTATTAACCTTGCAATGACAACAAGCTCCAGCTGTAACCAGTAACAAGCCTGGTGTGTTCCCTAGAGACTGCTTGCATTCTGGTCATCTGCTTCCAGACCTAATATTAGCCAGTTGTGCAAAGCATGTCTGTTTAAACATATTTCCAAGTCACATTTTAAGATGCCTGTTCAGTTTCTTGTTTGCTTGTTATGTTTAATTGTTGGTTAAACATTTTCCTATGTCCTCTAAGCCAGGTAGGGAAAGATGATCAACATATCAGAAGGCTGTAGATGTATTTGCTGAACAAAGATGCTTCACTAATCCTCGTTATTGATTATTCTTTCTGCAGGCAGGGTGACAAGTCAGACTGCACATACATTGTGTTGAATGGTCGACTTCGCTCAGTCATACGGATGGATGATGGAAAAAAGCACCTGACTGGTGAATATGGCCGAGGAGACTTAACTGGAGTGGTAAGAGCGAGTTTCAAAAGTGAATTGTTCAACTGAGAAGTTGGTATTGACTCTGCACTAAACAAACAAAAACTTGCTCTGATCAGTTATTAGTCTTAGTTAAGGGTTTTTACAAGTTGAAAAGATGGAAGATCCCTTCTACCTGGAAACTTTATGTAATAACTTGAATGGGATTATGAGACTTGGTTTAAAAAGAAACCTAAACAAAAAAAAAGTCACAACCAAACCAAAAAGTGTTGCACGATGCTCTTTTGTGATATGGGTTACTTTCACATCGAGAGGAGCACAGCTTGTTAGAATAGTTCAGGAAGAATTGCAGGAATGTGCACTGAATGGTGATTTGAATAAATTTAGTGTCATAGAAAGGTTCAGTTCGGCTGGGGCCCTCTGGAAGTGTCAACCTCCTCCAGGTTAGCAGACCTAACTCCAAAGCTGCATTGGGTTGTTCAGGGAATGTGTAGTTATTAAAAGTTATTAAAGCAACTTTTGATATAAAAATGGTAGTATTTATTTATGTCTAATTTCTTGTCTATGTTCATTTTTTGTTTCTCAGCCCTAGTTAACAACTGAAATAGGCGTCTTACATCATAAATATGTGTGCCTTTTCTGATTTTTATATTTAAAATTAGAAGGCTTCTGTTGTTCAGGCCCTCTTCTGCTTTCTGAGCTGAAAACTAAACATTTAATATGTATCTGGTTACAGCCAGAATTAGTGTACCTCTGAATAAAGAAAACACAAGCATTTGTATTGGTACTATGGGAAGAAACCTTTGTTTATAGTGATCAAGAGGAAGAAGGAGTACAAGAGTGTTTCCCTTGAGAGCTGATTTAGGATCGTGCTGATTGCAAAAGGTGGGATTTTTGAAAATGCCATGATCCAGCATTTGTTACCCAGTGATAGGAAGTTCTTCTCTGCTACCTTGCCTCTTTCCCTTAACACTGGCTGTGTCTCTAGTGGAGGAATCTGTCTCTCTAGCTGGGGCAGGAATAGCACGTCAGTATGTGAGACCTAGTTGTCTTTGGTGGCAGGTGGGTCACAGACCGGTATCTGTATCGTAAAGTATTTGTGGCAGAGGTCTCATACTCTGAGAGTACTGACCTAACTTGTGAGTTGTTTTTCTTGAGAGAAGTAAAAAGTTGTCTTGTAAGGAGGGTGAAGTCTCTAGACACTTTTAGTGTCAGTTCACAGCTCATTTTCACTTGCCTAGGAACTTTAAAATAAACTGTATGTCATTCAGAAGTGACTTCAGTAGAGTACAAGAGGCAATTCTGGTGATACTCCCAGCAGAAGACAACAGTGGTTTGGACTGGTGACTGCACCGTATTTGTTGTTATATGTGGAAAGTATTTAAGGATATCTTCCCAAGGTCAGTGCTACTTCTGGCTGAGGAGTTTTGTTGGCTTGGGACTGTATTTGGAGAACCAGGCCTATTCTTGAGTGTGCTGGGTACACTCACAAACTTTTTCTTTGTTTTTTTTTTTTTTTTTTTTTTTTGGTGGTTTTTTTTTTTTTTTTTTTGGTTTTTTTTTTCTTTATTGAGCTACCTCTTTGGAATTCCCCATTAAAGGTAAAATCACATGGTTTGACAGGAACAAAAGCTGAGATCTCTTGTGACTAATCATGCTGGTACAAGGCCTTTCAGTGTGTGAATAAGAGTTTGTCAGTTTTGGCACGTACAAGCATTTTCCTGCTTGTTTCCCTGCTTTCCTTCACCAGAGGTGACCTGTAGCTTCACTGTCAAGCTTCTGGAGTTTTGCAGAGCTCCCAGGTTAAAACAACAGAGCCGTTCTACTTTCTGAAAGAGGTTTTCAGTGACAGTGGAGCATATGGTCTAAACTCTCCCTCCCTGTATGAGCGCTAGTGCTGCTTTTGGCATATGTTTCATGCTGGCTCAACTGTTTATCTGGTGAGGAGAGAGGGCGGTCGATTTGGTGGATGGATGGGGCTGTGTTTGCTGGAACCGGTGCCGTGTTTGCTGGCAAGTCTCTAGGCATGGATACAGAAATACCCACATAGTTTATGTCTATACCATAACTCACTTTTCTGGATCCATGTTATGACATGAATCATTTGAAGACTTTTGTGACTCCATGGACGTCATCATCATCTTCCTGCCCACAGCTCCCAGACCCACTGACTCATGCTGCCATTTGTTGAACGAATCTCAATGCTCTGGCTGTCTTTTGAAAACATGGGGGAGGATTTGTAAAGATTGCCAAGATTAATGTAGCCGTTCTTTGCGGAGGGCATTAGTAAAATGACATTTTTCCCTTTTTTTTTTTTAATTTGTTTATCCCCTTCTGCAGGATCTGTTATAAACCTTTAAAAGCCTGCTATAGGGTTTTGGCTTTTTCCCTGAAAGTAAAGTAACTGGGGGGTTCTAGGTGCTTGCAGGGAATGAAATTAGCAGTTAGTACTGGTGATTGGTATTTCAGTCAACAGGTGGCATGTTCCTCCCTGAAACCCCTCCAAAACCCCTTGCATCATTTGGAACTGTGGGCACTAGCAAAATACAAGTCTTGTAGTTGATGTATTTTTGTTTATTGCCTTTATTTCAGAACTTTAAAAATGCTGTGTGTCATATGCATAAGAGATGAGTATCTGCCATTTCTGCTTTCAGAAGAAAAGCACTGAAAAATGAAGGATTTCAGACAAGATGTTAATTTTCAAGCATGTGTGTGCACTCCCAAGGCTAAACTTGTGGTTCGAACTGTTTTGTTCCTTACACTGACTCAATGGCATCTGTTTCTGAGGTCTGTCAATTCAGGGGGAGAAGAACAGATTAGAAACTAAAGTTTGCCTTCCCTGTGTAGTTACTTGAAGAGCTGATGAGGATAGTTAGGTCAGGGGAAAATGATCTCTACTCCCTGGGAGCCTTTCTGGAGGGATGCTGCCAGCTGCTTGCTGCTGCCGACCCTATCAGTGGGCAACTCCAGTTGCTGTATCTGGTCAAATCAAGTCAAAACTTGATTGAAGGTCTTCCAGGTAGCTTTTAAAGGACAATGATGAATCTGTTAGATTATTCTCTCGCATTTGAAATACAGTTGACCACTTGAAAGGCAGTTGCGAGAAATCCTGTTGTCTAGACTATCTGACCCATTTTGGGTGTAATCTTTTCATTTGTTAGTGCCATTGCTAAAGATGCACTTGTGGAAAAATGTTGAAATGTTAATTTTATTAAACTATTATGCAAGCTAAGGGGTAACTCTTCTAGTGTAATTTCTACCATGCCCAAGTGACCCCAGAGGAAATTGGAAAAGCCCATTTTGTGTTGATAGAGTGAAAGGGCTTCTCTTTTCTAAGTTATTTGTTTAAAATGCTTATATTAGTGTCTCTCTTTTTTTTTTTTTTTTTTTTTTCTTTGATGTTGCTGTCTTAGTTCTGATCTTGGTTAACTGCTGCAAGTTTTAGTTTTTACTGTTGCTATCTTGATCTCATTAACACATTGTTGTCTGAGAAACAGGATTCCTTTTCATTAACTTACTTGTTATGCCTATTGATACCAGGCAAACTGGCCCAGACTTTGACATGTAGTGTTGTCCCTAGCACTGCTGATGAGACTGGGGCAGTTATTCAGTATTTTGTCTTTTTCTTTACAACCTATGAAATAGGTTGCTCTATATGGGTAACAGGATCACAACTCCAGGTATCTGTTGAGATGGGTGTTCTTTGCTTTTTGCACTGTTGGATGCTAGCGGGTACAAAGGTAAAACAACCCCAGTGGAGCTATCTTGCAGAATAATCTCCTGCCGAATTAAAGTTCTTTGTATACTGCCTGTTCCTTTCAAATATCCAGATGTGATAGAACCTTCTTTGCAATTTGCTTTTTATGCAAATCACCACATTGTTTTAATTGGGTACCTGAAGAATGGCTGCAGTGTTGGTAAGATGACTAAATGCCAGGCAGTTCTTACAGGCCTCAGTGACAGCTGTTGAACTTACAGTATTTTTAAAAGCTGGGCTGTTACATAGTTTATAGCTAGACTTATTGGTAGCCACCTGCATCCTAAAACTCCTGTCTGCAGTGTTTTACCAGCAAACCAGTTGCCTTTCAGAAGTGCCCTACTGAGTGGGAAAGTTGCGGCAGTGGTTTGGTTAATTCAGGATTCTTTCTGTTCTAACAGCCAGAATGCCCCTTCTTACTAGAAGAGTTCTACCCAGTCCTTTTTGGGTAGCAAAATATCAAAGCAAATGCAGAAAGGCATTTGTGCACTAACACTTTCTTTTAACGCAGGGCAGCACAAGTGGTAAACTGCAGGAAGAATCCTCATCTGCTTGTGTTGCAGCATACCAGTTCTGCTGTAGAAAAAAAAAATCATGCTTTACATTCTACAAATAATAAATATTTTAAGTATTTTTATAGGTTAAGCTGTTTATCTACTTAATACAGTTAAGTGTGCATGGCTTTTTTCTCTCTCTAAAAAGTTAAAACCCAAGAAGAATCTGTAAATGACTTATGATTTCCTTAGGGGTTTGGGGGACTGTCCTTTTGAAATGTAACAGTAACTGTTAGAAATCTTTAATTGCTGCGTAATCCTCAAAGGAAACACACCAGTATCAGGATTACACTTGTCAGGCTTTTGTTCTTTATCAGTATTAATGTTATCATACGCCTCCGTCTTTTGACAGTACCAAAGCCAGCTGAAAATCATTGTACCCTTGACAACTGTGCTAACACTGGGCAAGTTCTACTCTGTTAAGGCAGGTTTACTTCATTATTTTTAAGTGTTTGGATGTTTTTTGCCAATTGCATGTAATTTTTTCAAACCATGACTACATCATTTCTAAAGCTTTAAGATACTAAAAAAATATTTCAGGTTAATTCAGGTTAGTGGCGCCTCAGGCACTCTCTGTGCACAGCTCATATCTGTGGAAAATGGAGGCGGATGAGGTCCAAGAACTGAGCTGGAAGACATGGTTCTGGAAGGAGGTGTTCTCTTTTCATCTCTTCCACCGTCTGTCTTGGTAATGCATTACTAAAAATTATTATTTGCCTAGCAGCATCTTAGGTGTGAAATTGTATTTAACAAAACAAAACAAAAAGAACAAAAAGCCAAACCAACCAAACAAAAGCCAAACCGAAATGCAAACCACACAACAGCAACAGCAACCCCTCCAGTATTTACCAGCAGTGAAGTGAGACAGAGGAAGCTCTGAGAAATGAGTTCACATTTGCACAGCTAAATTAGTGTCGGACTGAAATTAGAAGCTCGGTGTCCTGATTTCCAAACCTGTCTTGAGGGTGTTTTTGGCTGAATTTAAGTTACTTATCTGAGCTGTCTAAGACTCAATTTCCTACAAGCATCTTTACTTATGGTGTGAGCTGCTGAGTACTGTCTGTTTTTCTAGTTCGTTTCTCTACAATTTATTCTTTTATCCACAACAATTTATCTTTTATCTTTATTTGCCTCAAGTTCTAAAGAGCTAATGAAAGCAAGAGACCATTCATAACTGAAAATTGTTGTGGTACAGTTTAGTGGTCTCATTGCTGGCTGGGAAAACCACAGGCACAGTTTTGACAGGGTCTGGTGTTAAATTGTCTGCCATTAATGTTACACGGCTAAGTCATTTGGCTTTGTACCTGACACAGATAAAACTGCAGAGAGCTTTATCTCCTTAGCCAAATTCTTTTTAGAGTGTATTAGGATCGTTGGTGACAGATAGTGGGAAAAGTTGTGACCTTGTGGGTTTCAGCTAGGTAATTTCATGCCATTCCTGATTTCTGTCATTTCTTAAGTTATTTTCTGACTCCCTCCTGCTTGCAGCTGAACTCCCTTGTGATAGTATCATTGCTAGTGTTCAGCTATCAACTAGCTCTTGATAGACCTGTCCTCAGGACAGTATTCTACTTTCCTTGCCTTCTGTTCCTTTCAACCATTTTGAGAAGTGCTGCATCAAACTAGGCTGACTTGTGAATGTCAAGAGTTAATATTGCATCCCCTTTAACCTTTGCAAAATGTGTAAGTTGTTAGCAGAAGAGATTATTTTTTTTTCTTTACTGTAACTTTTCTTTTTGGCAAGCATCATTAAGAGCGTGCCATTGAATAAGAGAGGGAAGTGTGATCCTTTTCATCGTCATGAAAATGCTTGGAGGCCAGCATAATGAGGAGCAGAGTCCAGAAGAGGTGACAGAAAATATTTATAGGGGAGGGTCAGCAGTGGAGGATCGGGAGAGGATATTGCTAAGGTTTCAGCCAGGCTTGGTATTCTTGTTGTGTGAAGCTGAGTCAATGGCAATCAGATCTCTCTCTCTTGTTGGTAAGTATTTGAACAGGTCATCATGTTCCGTTATCTCTTCTATTGTTGAAATCCAGGTATAATTTTGCCATAAGAGGAGCATGCTGCACACCTGCCAGTGGCGTTGCACTTGCAGATACTTTTCAAAAAACTGGGATAAATTTGATGGATTCGTTGGGTGCTTTGTGTGTGTGCTTTAGATAGCTTTTGGTATGTTTTTTGATGGTGTTTTGACTGTAATGCTGGATTAGGGGAGCAAAAGGTCCATGTAACTTCCCATCTTTTCTATAGCCACATGTATATAAGGAGTGAAATCTAAATACACAAGGTAGGGCTTTTATCAGTTCCTTTCCCCAGCTGTAATCTTTCACTTTTTCTCTCCCTTAATGGCCTTCACTGCTGCAACAGGACTCTCATTGCACTGCTGAAAAATGGCAGGCTCAGTCCTTTTGGGAGAACCTATAGCATGACTCCCACTGCCTTAGTTACAAAGGGCAGCAAGCTCAGTCTTATTTAATTTTTACAAGTATTTTATATATACACTTATACATGTGTGTATGTATGTAAGTCTTCTATGTTTTTAAAAATATATAACTTATGTTTTATATCATTTATGTTTATATATACTTATAAATAAAAATGAGAGAGGGAGGTTTGGATTATTCTTTCTGCACAGAAGTAGTGCTGGATGTCCTCAGTCAGGGGGTTAACTTGGCACGGGAAAGATTGCAGAAGGTGGTTGTTCGAACAACTTTCAAGAGTACATCGTGTACTGCATTCATCCACTGGCACTGCTCCCACAAATACCATTGATTTGCAGCATGTCTGGTTGTTCTTCCCACTCATTCATTGCTCCCAGCAGTGTCTCCTCCTTTGTCCTTTTCTTACACAAACAAATTAATGTTTCAAATCCCTCTGAACTGATAGCCGGAGGAAACACCTTTAAGATTAGCATCCTCTGCTGCTTCAGGTGCAAATGAGCTCAAGAGGGGTCTGAGGGCAGCTTGTATAAACCAGAAAAAAACCTGTTCCCTGTAGACTTTGGTTGCCCTTCATGTAACATTGATTATGTTACATCGTTGTCTTCAGTTGCAGCAGCAGCATCTCCTGCCCTTGCCTAGCAAAAACACTGCTGTGAAAATCCACACGTGTCTGTCTGGTTGTGCCTGTGCTGCTCCAGTGCTTGTGTCGGCCGTTGAGATACGGGTGTGCTACCTGGTACCTGTGCATCTCACTTGTTGCCTCTCCCTCTCCCTGAGCCTCCTAAACTATCAGCAGATGTCAGTGTTGATATTTCTTCTTATGCCTCCACGGGTGCATCTGTGCTTCCTTGCACAGTGTGTTTCCATCCCTGTCCCTTGTGTTTCCCGCTGTCCTGTGATGGTCCTTCCCCAGTGCCTTCAGCCGAGCTGTTGGTTTTACGTAGCGCCTGGCAGGGTTCAGGGTGGATGTTGTGTGAGGAGGCAGGGAGGGAGGGAGGAGGCAGTTTTGGCAGAGGGACCTCTGAGCCGTTTGTCTTTTCCACGGGGAGCCGGGGTGTCTGTGCAGGGTGTGTGCACCAGCAGCAGCACCTCAGCTGTGCTGGGAAGTGTCTCTGAAATGCTGCGTTCCTGCACAGGACAGGCCGTGCCCCCTCCATTGGTGCTGCTGGTGGAAGCTGCACTTCTGTACAAGAGAAGAAAATGCCTTTTTACTGTTTTTGTCTGTTATCAGCGTTCTCACTTTTCTTTGTTAGGCGTGACGCTGCTTTTGTTGGGGCATGGCTGGATGTGTCCTGACCGATCTCCTTGGTGTGCTCTTTTGTAAGAGGGTGCATGTCTGTGGGCTGCTGGGTCTTGCCATAGTGTCTTGTGTGAACATGAAAACTTCAAGCTTACAAATATCAGGCTAAGTGACAGGCAGTGATTGTGGCTTTCATGAATGAGGATTTGGGAGATGAAGAGTTTAAGCTACATAATTCAATAATCCTTGGGGTCCTAACCTGCTTCCCAGGGTCTCGTTGTAACTGATGCTTTCATTTCTGTGGCTGCTGCTCTCTCTTACTGCATCGTGTCCAGGGGGTGGCAGTGCACGGGCCGAGATGCAGGGCACCCTTGGGGTGGAAAAATTACTGCTTTTTGTGAGCTGGTAGCAAGGAAAAGATTGATATGAGAGGAGGAAATATGATGTATGAGAGAATAAAAGATTCTCGGGGGGAATACTAGCCATAATGAAGAGAAACTGGAAGCAGTGTATTACAAAATGGATGGGAAGGGAACGCACAGGAAGAGCCACAAGAGCGCATAAATGTGCCACTGGTTGAAGGTCAGGGGGAATGGATCTGTGACTATAAACACGGTCCTGTTGACTTGTGTTGCTAATTCGGAGTGGATCTGTCTACTCGTGCACTAGGCATACTTGAAAATAAGTAATCTACACAAGAAACTATTTCAAAATTATTTGCATTTTACTGTTTCCTGATGATTAGAAAAGTCACCAAATAATTTGTTGAAGTGAGGCTGAATTTGTATGGAGAAGCAGCGGTTTATTGCCAGCAGATAGGCTCACATAAAACAGTCCCAATTCTGGTGAAGTCCTCCATGAAGTCTCGGAGATGCTTAAGGCTAAGCATGAGAATAGGTGTGCTTATTGCACTGGGGCTATGCACACACTTAGTTAAGCAAATATTCAAAGTAAATGTAGCTCAAAAAAGAATTCATAATAATTAAACCAACTTGCAGAAGATGACGCTTGCTAGTTTTTACTTTCCAACTGTGTAATTTGGAAAGCTGTAAGAACTGTCAGGAATGACTGTTGAAAATTAAGTCAGAAGAGGTCATAAGTATATAAATTGCTTTTCCCCCTCCTTTTAAAAGATTTACAATAACACTTTTTATTTCTAAAGAACTTGTAAGTCAGGGTTGTGAATGATCTGCATTGTACATAATAGATGCATTGTACATGTTTTTGTATCAGTATTTATACTGAACTAAGAGAAGATAGGAGAAACCTAGCTGTCAGAAATAACTGAAACAGTTAAAAGAACATAGGTCTATTTATAGTTGGTTTGTGGGGGGGGTTGTGTGTGGTTTTGTGTTTTTTTTTTTTCTTTTTGTTAGTGTTAGGAACAACAGAACTGCAACAGTGCAGGAGGTACCATCACCTATGATAATATTAATGATCAATTATGAGAACTGCAGAGTATGTAACACTCTACATTGATATGTGCTCCTTGATGCAAATTATTATAGTGTTCGAGACGTTGCTTCATGCAGCTCTTGGAGGAAATGGAAGTAAAGGCAATCATGGACAGACAGATTTTTTTGAGGATGTGATGAAAGTAGAGAGATGTTGATGCTTGCTGTAAATGAGGAACCAAGGGATAGGCATCAGAGACAGGTGAGCAATGAACGGAACATTTAGCAGTTTTGGATGACTGCTAAAATAAGGCATAGCAGTTGGATTTCAAAGAGAGACAGATTGCAAAGTGGAAGTAGAACTGTAATGTATGCTTGCCAGATTTACAATCTGATGAAAAAGTGAACAACACTGGATAATAAAATGGTGAAGAGAATAGCCAGTCCAGCTAGAGCAGAAGAGGTGAAAAAGAGGCTCAAACCTTCAGTGAACTCCAGGAAAACTGGAGGATTGTTTGAGAGGGAGAGGACAAGCAAGGATGGCATATGGGTGAATTAAAAATTGAAAGAGAAGACCAGAAATGTGCAGTGAGGCAGAACGTGTTTAGAGGCTTGTTACTGGGGAGAAGGAATGGACATTATGGAAGAAGAACCAGAGATGTACTGTTGCCTCAAGCAAAATATATCATGTTGACTTGAATTTGAAAAGAAGTGGGAAAGAATCCACAGATTCTTTCTTGCATTGGAGCAAATGTTGTGGCTGTGTTCACAATGGCATGGGTAAATGATGACAATCATCAGGAGCTCAAAAGAGAGCCTTGAGTGGTTATATATACAAATATATGCTCTCCCTCCCTCAGGTAGAATAAGATTTGGAAGATAATAATACTATTTCTTGAAACATTTGTTTATTAATGTTATTATGGAGGTGTTTTTGTGTTGTTTGCTGCAGTGGTGGGTGCTCAAGACGTTAAGTTTCTTTATCACCGAGGAAATAATCTTCTGGTGTTGATCTGATCGCAAGTAGATTTTATTCATATTAAAGTTCAAGCTAGATCTCCAAGTCTTGTACTATTTACAAACCTGGAAAAATATGGAAACTTGTTCAAAAGGTTCACTGTACAGAGGACCCCAAGGATCTGAACGTGGCTTAAGACCGAAATGATTTTATGTACTCATGGTGCATGAAACTTTTTCTAAGCAAGAAGAAAAAAACCCCTCGGAATAGGTGACATCTCAAATGGCTTAATAAGAATAAATACAAAGAAAAATATTATTTGCAGGGGAGAACTGTAACACAATGTTAGAATATGTTTTCAATCTCCAAAAAAGGTGAGAATAGCCAAATACCTATTTGATTTGGCAGATTCCTACCTGCAGAACATCTAAAACCAGTGCAAAGAAGGCTTTATTACCCCAGGGTGTAAAGAGGGGAGAGATGAGAATGCAGTGTAGACTGGGAACAATCCTACACAAGGTCCAAATGTTGAATGAGAGTGCTCTCACTTCCAGAGAAGAGGAAGTATTTTATTAACAGTTTAGAGTAACTAGTAAAAATAGAGTTTGGGAACAGATATGATAATATCCAAGGGGAGGGCAGAATTTGAATTTCTTGGTGTACAGTGTCAGGGACCCAGATGCTTTCCGTGCTAGAATACCAGGGTGTATTTAAATGAAAATATCAAAGCTAATGGCAAGACTTATATAATACCTGTATGTAAGAGTGGTACAAGATCCAATTTCTGTAATCAGTTGGAAACTACATTCAACAAATTCCCTGCAGTTACGGGGGTCTGTAACGCTGTTGGTGTTGCTCTGGAGATTTGAATGGCTCCTTGTGAAGGAGGTTTGAAGAAGGTCTCTATCTCCCCTCTGCCTGGGGAACAGTTCAAAAAGGCAAAGTCACAATTTGGAGAAAAAAAATCCCCGAGGCTTTGTTTTAAAGTTAAAATTTAATTCCCTTTTTTACAAATATCATCTTTTCCAAAAGACTTGTGAGCCCTTTGGAGCACAGTTAATTTTATGCACTCATATATCACAGAAAGAGTGGAAAAGGATGTTAGACAGTTCGAGTGTTTTTCTTCTTTATACAAATTAAACTCAATCGGGTGATGACTGGCTGAGAGGAAAGGTTTTGTTTTAACAATTGAAACTCTTAACCTGCTTTCAGGATAAGGAAGCTAAATTACAGAGCCAAAAACGGTAATAAAAAGCTGGTAATAGGGGAGAGACATAAACCAGAAGATGTTATACAACCGTTTGGTGAATCTAAAGGGGACTTGTCTCTCCATAAGTGTATGTACAAAGATGTCATGACCTTTTATAGCCATCTATATAATTAGTTTAAAGTGTGATTACATAACAAAACCGTCCCTGGCATCTGAGCAAAAAACAAAGTCTGGGTCTTGCAAAATGGCGCTACTTTAAATTTACTTGTGCAGTTTTTCATGTGTAGCAATTGGTATTGATTAAACTCTTCCTCACTAGCTAGAGTTAATATTAGCAGATTGAGCTCAGCTTTCTGGACTAATTGCAAGTTTTTGAGATCTAGATGTTCTGGCTGTCTGAATTGTCTATTTTGTGCACGTACAGTCTTCCAAGAATGCATTCTTGTTGGAAGTGGGGTCAGGGAGTTGAGTGTTTTAAATTAGTTATTTTGTACTGTGGGCAGAAGTACATGCCTGGGCCCCTGGCACAGCTCAGCCGTCACACAAGGCATTATATACATTGTGTTAACTTTTTGATGTTTGAGCCCCTAGCTCTGTAATGAAAGCATTGCTTGTGCTGGAATTTACTGTAAACATAAGCTTTAGAATAAATTCTGAAAAAAATCTCAAAAATCAAACAAACAAAAAACACCCAAACCAAACATCAAAGCCCCCAACCCCAAAACAAACCAAACAAGGATAAGCTGACGTATTATTAGTTTATTTTTCTACTGGAAAACTTAAAATGAAAAGTCATGTTTACTTTTATTGTAAGTGTCTTTGAATTGCGGTTAGAGTAAGGAATTATTTTATTTGTGTTTTACCTTTAGTAATTGCACCTACTACAGTGACAACCATTTTTTTCAAAATGACTGATCTATGGATTTTAAACCCGATAAACATTGCCTGTTGCTAAAACTTGCAAAACTGAGCACCAGGCTGTTTCTAAGCAATTAAACGTTGTAGCTCACGCCTGAGCTCTGAATGACACCATCTCGCCTAGCAGGCTATCTCATTAAAGATGTGAAGATATTTCACCAGGGAATTTGATTTCTGCATTTCAAAACAAAATAAGAGCTGGTGGCGGGTCCGGGGCTCTGCTGATGGTGCAGTTGGGGATTCGGGGAACAGCTGCGTTCTGCAGAGTAGGCTTTTAGAAACTGGGTTTGTTTATATTGTGTCAGGTTTTCCCTGTAAAGGCAAACATCTCTGTTAATTTTCATTGTGTGATCATTTTCTTTAAACTTCACTCTCCATAAAATGTTTCTAGGTGAAATAATTGGGCACTATTTAGGTAGGTCCGTACTGACATGTTTTCCTGTTTACATAGGACAGATACACATGCGTATGTAAAAATCAAACCAAAACAACAACAAAATGAACAATTTGAAAAACAAAGCTCACTGCTGGCCAAAATGTGCTGATTTGCTCCTCATCCCTTTCTTTAATTTTTATGAAGTCTGATTATTTCAAGGTTGTCGATATTCAGCTTCCGAAAGTGAAGTGAAAGTATTTCAGGATGGCATTGAGGAAAGAAGAAAGAAAGAGCAGTAGAGAAGTGGGGTTTTCCTGTCTTAGGTGGCTTTATCACAATTAAAAATGATGGATTAAAAGAAATAAGTGTTGTGATGGTGAGTTCATTGTGTGCCTCTATTGCTATGGCAAGCATTAAAAGCAGTTCTTATCCTCACTCTGAAGATGCACTGTGTGAGAGCTTGCAATAGCTCCAGCGAAACTTTCTCTGGTAATTCTGTGTGGTGCTGTGGGTTCTAGTTCTGTGCGAAGCTGCAACGGTCCAGTAGCAGAGCATGTGCCTGAGAGATTTGGATCACATGGAAGCCAATACTTGTTGCAGGTGGATGTGCCTTTGGTGAACTCCCTCTGTAAGAGCCCTTTGTGGAAAATAGCGTTCTGTTTTGAATGTCTGTGAGCAACAAGTAAGACAGTCCAGTTCTGGGGAACTGTTAAGTTTCTTCATCCTGAGATTTGATTTTTGCAGCATGTCGGGAATGATCTTTAACGCTTTGGCTATGTACTCTTTCAGGTAGAGGCATTAACTCATCAGCCTAGAGCCACAACAGTGCACGCAGTCAGAGATTCAGAACTTGCCAAACTCCCAGAGGGAGCACTGACATCTATCAAACGCAAATTCCCCCAGGTAAGAAATTTAAAAGTATTTTCTGTGCATCTCAAAAGGTGTCTGAGAAGCTAAAGCTCTCCATTAGCACCAAGTCTTCTGGGTTTTTGTATGATTGATGCATACTGAGAAAACATGTTGTTCTCTTTGTCTGCCTGATCCGATCTATACCAGACTTTCACCAGTTTCTCTTCCTTTATCCTCTAATCAATTTTAGGGTGTTTTATTGCAGGGCAGTTTTGTGTATCTGGAAGAATTTCATGCTAAATGCAGGACATGCATATTTAGCAGAGTGGAAATCACTTGGTGCTATTGATAGTAAATGAAAGTTTGACTTCTAAAATCACTTTAAAATGTTGTTATTCATTTGTCTTGCTCACTGGGACTCAAAGTCAGCACTTGGTTATATGTACCTTTATTTCCAGAGCATTGACATTTGGGGGTTGGTTTTCTTTCCTTGCATCTTAGGCTGTCAATCCTTGTTCTGCAACTGCCATATCTGTCTGTGTCCTCAAGGCTGTGATTGCTCCCTCTGAATCCATCAACTCATCCATCTTCTTTAATTCAGTTGACATTATACCTCCCTCCTGCAAATCTGGAGGCTGACAGACTTGAAATTTAATTCTTTTGTCCCTAAGTGCATCAGGGACATTATAGTAAGCACTAAATCATTGCACTGGGCTTAAAGACAATTCTTTAATGCTGTTACTTCAAATTATTTCTGATTTTTCTTTTTGTTGTATTTAAAGCATATACTTATTTTACCAGATCTCATAAAAAACAGCAAAAGCAATAAATCTAATTAAAATACTTACATTCTTTTGTTTTCCTAGGACCCATAATAACTTGTTTGATTTTTTTTTTTTTTTAAACTGTATAATATAAGGCCTGTATTCATGCATTCTGATGTTACAAAAGCTGTGGGGTTTTGTCTGGTTTATAGCTAGGATAATTTCATCATTGCAGGAAGTGTTCAGAATTTATGTCAATGAAAAATAATCTCTGTCATTTCCCTGTAAGGATTACTTTTGCGTAAGTGTTTCTGAACTTCTGTTGTGGGTTGTTAAGGCACTCCTGTTCTCTGGATCTCTCTTGAGTAGTCCTTCGAGTCTGTTCTTCTCTGTTTAATGTAACAGATTTCCTGCCCAGATTTATGAGCTGGTAGCAGTTTGCAACTTTTGTCTGTAACTAGCCACAAACTGGGTACTGACAGCATGGCAGCCTGTCTTGAGTTGCCCTTTTAAATATCACTCTCCTTCTGACTGATCAAGAAGTGAGGAAATGAGCCAGGTGGAATTTAAAACCACCTTTCTTCTTACATAGTGGAAGATTTTAAATGTTACTAGTAGACATTTAAACTGTAAATTACTAGTAAGCACTAAACATTTAGCATTTAGTAATGCCTCGAATGCTGATCTGCACAAAGGCTGTGTTCTAATTCTGCATTTTAGTCTTGCGTAGGAATTGATTTTAGTGTCTCTTCCCCTTTTCTATTCTGTCAGTTGGCAGAATTGTTTTCCCCTAAAGAGTGCTGTCTGTGGAAATGTGAATCTTTTTGCTTTGCAGTTAAAGTTGAGCTTGAGTGTTACATTTATAGTACAATTGAAAACATTTATTTGTAATAGAATTCAAATGTCTTCCCATGTCTAAAGAGGGCAGCCTATGAGCCTCAAATTCCTGACCTTTTTGAATATGGAGTTAGTTTTTTTCTAGAGTTGCATGTAGTTTGGCTATTTCATTGCAATGAAACAAAATGCTAAAATAGATCTTTTAGACGTGTTAGAAAAACACATTCTTGGTGCTCTTTGAGATCTCCAAATTCTAAATAGATGTTAAACTGGTATCAAAAATGTGAGAGCTTACATTTTTACTGTTGGATTATTTTAGAACAAGCATTAGAAATAGAAAGAGGAGTGTAAGATAGACTTTAATTAGGTGATTTATGCAGTTAATGCCTTCAGACTGTCTTAAGAACATAAGATAAAATATTTTTTTTTTATATGGTCTCAAAGTTCTTGTCTTCTCTTTCTGTCTGTTAGGTCCATCAGATAAGAGGAAGGATAAAAGTGAGAGGGAATTGAAGTCACGGAGCAAAACAATAGGGTAGAAAGTTTGAAGTCAAGTGGAAAGTACAAAGTCAACTTTAAAGTTAAAGGAATGTACTGGAAAGAAGTTTTTGTGCTGGAAACTAATAAAATGCATACATCAAAAAGGGTCTGGATAGCTGTTTCTTAGAAAAAGAATCCAGACATTAGAGGATCAAAAGCTGACCATGCCTGAACACTGTTGTGCGGTTGTGAAAAAAATATATTAACAGAATGCTTTTTGGAGTGAAGAAATCCTTGCATTCTCCCTGATAACACAAAAAATTCAGTACCAGCCTGTGGCAGCACATTTGAAGGAAGAGGCAGACCAAATGAAGAGAGTCTAGAGGACAAAAAGACAGCTGACTAGTGTTCAAAAATATTAACCTATAAAGGCAGAAAGACTGTGAAAGGTTAAGGGAAGACGTGGTAGCTATTTTCAAATGTATAACATTGTTTTCTGATAGAAAAGGCATAAGCTAATTGCTATATTGGAATAGAGCAAATGGTAGTGTACTGAAATTGCAGCAGTTGGCTATTAAGAAAAAGCTGATTCTACTCCCTGGAAAGGCTAAAAGATTGTTACTTGGTTTTATAACCTCTTAAAAAATTATGTTCGAGGTAGTGCTTAGTGTTGTGCAGAGGGGTTGGCCAAATGAATTTTCTCTGTCCTATTTTCTCTCCTGTTATTCTAGTAGAGTGATTTATACACAGGATTTATGATGTTGTTTTCCCCATCCAACCAGAAGTAATAAAGTAATAAAGGGATAGCAGGTGCAATAGTTTTGAAATAATTGACTAGGTAGCAAGAGCTAGGTTGTCATTCAGCAGTATGGTGGAGGATTTCCCTCTTAGTCCTCTGCAAAGCAGAAAACCATCTTTTAGTCAAAAAAAAAAAAAAAAAAAAGGCAACTCTGCCTTCATCAAACACGTGCTCCTCTAGTGACTGATAAGGTTAAGTTAACCCAAGTCTCACGTGGTGGAATAGTGATCAAACGCTGCTGCTCGTCACTTGAGTCAGGTGAAGTGCTCTCTTTAGTTCAGAGGAATCCCACACCAGGGAGAATTGCTTTTGTTTTGATGTTCCTCTTGGCAGCTTCTGCAGAGCCTAAATAGTGTTTATCTTCACAGCCAAGCACTGGTCAGTTCCTGAGATTGAATTATCCTTTCAATTAGTTACCCTTGAGCTTTACTATTTCCTGTCAAGGGTGAAGAACCCTTTAATTCTAGGAGTTAATGGAGGGACTTCATCCTGCATACTCCTCACCACTCATGGTGTGTTTGTAGATGATCCAGAAAGAGTTCCAACTCTGAAAGACATTGTAAGAAAATATTACCTGATAGGTAAGAAAATTCTAAATGAGGGTGGTGCTTGCCAATGAGCACAATGTGAAATGAGGGAAATCATACTCTATTAGTCTGTACAGTAACTCAAGTTCCTTGAGCTGTGATGTACAATCTGAAAAAATTGCACAGCTGATCCTTGGAGAAGCACTGTATGCTTGCCCTCTGTTTCGTCTTCCCCCCAGGCATCTGCTTTGGTCCTGTCAGAGACAGGATACTGGTCTGCTGGGATCTTTGGTGTGACTCACTATAGCTCCTGTTATTCTGAGGAATGAAACGGATGGGTGAATGTGGGGAATCTAATCTCAGTTATAAGTAACAGCCAAAATTTCAGAGTTTGTGCCCAGAAATGACAGATGTTGACTTCTAGATCCTGCTCAGTCTGCAGAAGTCAAATTTACATATTCTGGCTTCTCAGGAAAGCATCCCAACTTTGAGTCTCTCTGGATATGGCATCCTAGACATTTCCAATTAAAAGTGGTCCACAATACAAAACTTCTCCTTTGTTTTCTCAGGACTCATGCCTGAGGGCCACAGCTCCCCAGCATAGCTGTCAGGGCACTCAGCCAGCGAGAGCATTTGCTCCTCTGACAGCCTCCGTGCTTGCTTCTGGTGCTGCTTAAAGCTTTTCACTGTTGCAGGAGTGAAAGAGAATTGATTTTTTCTATTTTAATCACTGCCTTCAGTTCTGAAAAGTAGGACAGAGAATCAGCTCACGATTTTTGGCACCACAAAGCAGTTTCGAAGCAGTAGCGAGAGCACAGAATTTGTGAACAGATTACAGAGATGTTCTAACATCAGTGTATAACTTGGATCACATTTCATAGATTATCTTTTCCTCTACTGAGCTGAGATTGTTTTTATAACTCTAACTTGAAATGTAGACCTGCTGTAGCTGATGGAAATTGCACTGAGAAATTGCTTAGGAGCTGTGGGGAGTTAACTGTAAGACAACCTTTTGCATGTTAGAAATGCATGCTAGAAAATACAGTTTTTCTGCATCCTTCTTTTAATTCTCTAAGTCTGCCCTTGGGGTTTAAATATATTCAGAATCCATCATCCATCTTGAACATCGAGACCTGCTATCTTTGTATGTGTATTTTAACCAGAGCTTTTCTAAAGTGGATGGAGCCTTCCCTAGGGTTATCTGCCTTACAAAGTGAGTTTGGTAATGTGCCCTCTTTTCAAAACGTTTCCCTCAGGCACTGTGTATATTGTGCATCACATTATTTAAGCTTGATGTGGCACTGTGGAATAGGTCAGGAGAGGCCATGCTTCTAGATTTTTCTGTATTTATTCTCTTAGCCCATTAAAATAAGTTTTCCTTGACTGCAGGAGAAGTGGATGTGAAAAGGAGAGAAGAAAAATGTTCAGTGGAAGCGTGGTCACCGACTGTAGCTGCCCAACATGAGGCAGGCAGGAGTGAGTGCTTAGTCATAGCAGTGATGCGAGAATGACAGTTTTCTTCAAGACACAATTGATCACGAGCGTTAGAAGCTCAAAGAGCCCCAGGATAAAGCCTCAGTTCTGTATGCTTTAATGGCATTTGTAAAGGTGCCAGAAATTGTTGCGAGTGAGCATTTAAGATTTGCTTTGTCACGGCAGTTCTCAAACCGTCAGAAGTTTTAATCAGAGACCCCTTGCTAAGCTCCCTGATTCTGTGACAAACAGTGTTTTGTCTGATCTGTGACCATGTAAAGCTTCAATAACACCATGATTTTATTCAAGTTGAGGAACTAATTTACCTCTCCTCCTCCCTTGTCCTTCAAAAAAACCCTTAAGAAAACTGGTAGAGAATAATCTCAATTCCTGGGAAGATCTCTGCAGAAATGAACCTGTTATTATGTGAATTTGTATAGGTAGAATGGCTGTTATTACTATTTTATCCAGACTGCGTTTACTTCATAGAATAGAAAAACCTTGCCAGCCCTGTTTTCCATACTAGCTTATTTACATTGGGTTTCTCTGTGGTAGAAATCTCTTTTACGTGTCCTTTAACTAAATCACATATGTATGTGAAGGTCTATAAACCCTGCTATGAAGGCACCAATAATTTGTTAGTTAACATATTTAATATAAAGGTACCCTACTGGATGACTGATTTTGTTTTACAGACTTAAGTATCTTATTTTTAAACTTCAAAGTCACAGGTGAAAGACCTTAGCTTACTTACAAGCCATCTTGTTCACTGCAAGCATACTGGTCTTTTGGAGGTGGGTGATGGTAGAGGGTCCACTGGAGAGGACTGGAGCAGACTTGGAAGGAAAAACACATTGAGATTTGTAGGGCTATATATCCATTGGTTTTACAGGATCAAAACTGGCATGTCAGGCTTGTTCCTTGCTTACTTTAGCCAGGGCTGGTTTCCTGAACCAGCAACCTGCAAGAAGACAGCTCTGGCATGGGATGGTACTGTCCTTCCTAGGGGCTGGCCCTTTGCTTTCTTGCATAGTAGCTTTGTTGCTTAGATTTAAAATAGCATACAATTCAAGCTGAACCCTAGTGCAGCATGGAGCTGAGTTGATGAATATATCTTCTAGTTTTGGGGTTTGTTCTTACATATGTTTTGTTCTTATGTATGTTTCTTCTGTTGTAATAGAAATGGATTTGTACTACACAGTACCTTTTACATCAACTAGTTGTTACTAGTTTTTACATCAACTAGTTGTTGGGTATTGGTGTAGATTTTGTGAAGTTTTCCCATGATTTTTCTGAATCAATTTTGTTGAAGGTTAGCTAAGACAGGAAAAAGCTTTGTTTGGTACCATCATTATCTATTAGCAGATAGTCAATTTGCCAGGAAATCCATACTATTCACAGAATGAAATCAATATCTGTGTGAAACTATTTTAAAACTGAATTCGAATATGAAAAAAAGCTTTGACTAGAACCCAGCCTTGGAAGGTTAGCTAGGTGTGGATAATAGGTTGAAATATTTAAAAGGATTATAGGAAATGCAACGCTGCAGAGTGACCATAACCACTTGGTGTGGGAATTGCAGTAGCTGTGGAGCAAGTGCTGCTCAGGGTAACACCTAAAACCTGAGATGGATGGAGTGGTCGGCCGTGCATTTGCACCATCTCTAGCAGGTGATGCAGAGCTGTGACACTGCCTGGCCTCATCGCTGAAGGACGTTTGTTGTGAAACTGGAATTAGTCATCCTAAAGTAGGCAAATACAGTCTCCTTGGGAATGTGAAGTTTAGTCCTTGCCCTGCAATGCAGAGGCTGCAAGTCTGTTGAGTGATTTTACATTAGTTAAGCAGAGGGAAAACAAATGGTTTTCCAGAGTCTTCTCTGCAGCAGATGCAGGAATAGACCTCCACGTTCAATATGAGGGAGCTGGGGGGATTGGAGGCTGCTAAGAGAGCTGGAGTGGGTCTTACTGGGGATGGAGGTGATTCAGAAACAGCCAGGAAGACAACATGTTTCTAGATAGATGAGGTGGTAAGTGGTAAGCTGAGTCAGAGAGGTGGAATTGTGCTGAGGAAAGTGCTCTCTAATGCCATTTGAGAAAGACAGACTTCCTGTATTGCCCTGCATAAAAGTGTGCTGGTGAGTTAATCTGAAAAGGTGTGTAAGTGGGAGGGGGAGGAACGTTTTCGTTCCCTTGCAAAAGGAGTGTCTCAACTGAATGTTCAGCTCTGGGACAAGTGTTCAAGTGTTACGAATTTACAATTGCAGTCGTGACTGTGAGAGCAGGAGAGGTTTCGGGGCTTTTGGAGAATGGTACTGATGCACCTGGAATCTCGAGTAGCTTTTGAGATGGGTATATACTCAGTTTTATAGACCTGTAAGGTCAGTTTTCTTCCTTCTGGTCTGAAAAGTCTTTTGCATAAACTTAAGAGAGTAGATTTTTGGTTGCTTTGGGGTTTTTTTTGAAAGTTGACTCAGTCATTTTTACGACCCAGGCAGGCTCTGTGGCTCCAGAGTCCGGACTCGCGCTGCAGGACCCTATAGCTGTATATTTAGGTTGCTGGCAAAGCCTTGTGACCTTTCTGAGTCACTTCACAGCCTGAGATGGTAGCAGCAGGTAGGAAAGTGCACTCCTTTTCACAAGGACAAGTTTAACTTGCAGTATGGCAATTTCAGCGGTGTAGCTCTGTTCATGCCTGGCCTTACAACAGAAGTGCCTAATCAATGTCTCTGCTTCTCATTATTGGTTGAAGCGACTAACTGTGATTAACAGAGCAGGATCTGCTCACTGCTGCCACAGTTTCTAATCATGAGGAATGATAAATTCAACTTCCTCACAAACTGAAACAAGTTTGGCTCCATCCCTAGCACAAGGGGGGAAAAAGTTGCATTTATTTTGCAGGCAATTAATGATTCTTGCCCAATTTAGAAACCCTGTAGAAGTGTGGACTCCAACTCGCTGCCTTTTTGCAGTGCAGATTCTTCTTCAAACCTTAAATCTAAACCGCCTAATTCTGTGCCAGTGGATTGGGCTGCAACTCAGTGGCTGTGGAGAGCGAGGTATGTGTTTGCAGGGATGGGTGGCTGGGTGCTAGAAGAGACTGTAAAATCCAGGATGTGCCATAGGGATGAGCACACCAGACGCTTCCGACTGTGCTGTGAAGGCTGTCTAGCCCTGGGTGATGGAGACACTGTGGAAATGAGACAATTTTGCATGTACAGATGTCTGGAAAGTGCTCTGCTCTCTTCTGGCACAGTGCTTGGGAAAGACTGGCATGGGAGTCTGGCATGGGAGAGGGGGTAGAAGACTTTCCTACTTCTGGAAGAACAGTACCCCGTCCGTCCATGGCTCAGCGGTGCTGGGGACAGTGCTGCAGGCTGTATGGCACACTGCACCTCCGGAGTGCTGAAAACCCAGTGTTTCTTCTAGGTTTTCCCAGCAGCGTTGCCAGAGTCCTTGCCCTCCCCCTCTGCCTGTACCCTCACTGCCAGTTTCCAGAGCTTTTCCTACGAAATGTAGCTAAATAGATAGGGTGGGAATAAGTGATGGCTGAATCACTGCCCAGACGTCTGTGCCGAGGTACCCACCTGCCACTGCCCTGTTGCCTGCTTTTCTCCTGCTTCCATCTCCTCCTGGCACACTGGGAATAACTCTGCTTCCCTTCAGTCCCTGTCCGAGACCTCCCAGCCCAAGGGCTAATTGCTGCTTGCTTCCTCCTCCTCCCCTCCCCCAGCTAAACCGGCCCCCTCCATGCCACCCCAGGGCCTCTCCTGGGTGCCCTGGCTACCTTGTCACAGTCCCTTGGGCTGCATCAAACTGTGCAGCTCCTTCTTGTGGCCTGTTACTGGAGGGGTTAGAATAAAGGTGCTTGGAAAACTGAAGGATGATTGTTATTTTTTTTTTTTCTCCTTTGTCTGTTGGTTTTGAATTCTTCCCAGTTGTACTGAATTTGGTAAGATCTGCTCTGGCTGCCCTGCACAGTAATGGGTGTAGTTTGGGTTTGTTGTCAATGAAGAGATGTGATTTATATTGACTTCTCTCTCAGAAGGATGGACAAATCTCTTTTAAAGGAAAACACTGCCTTTTTGTGAAAGAAAATTTAGAGTATGTAGTATAAAACTCGAAGGAAATTTCAGGCCAGTTCTTAGCTCTGATCCCAAATTGATGCTCCTTCGACGTTGCCATGACTGCGACAGAGTGACTCATCCTGTTATGGTTGGCAATTTGCTTGTCTTACAAAGTCACTGGGGAAATAATTTTTCCATATCTATACCTACCAAGGCTTTAAGGCTTGCTCTAGCAAACAAAACAAATAATATTTCCTCGTAATAGGGGCAGCCAATTGGAAAATGAGACCAATAGGTTCTATTCTTAGTTCTGTCATTAACCTTCGACGTTTTCTTTACCTTATCTGGAGCTCTCCTTAGCTGTCTGTAAAGAAGAAAAAGTTATAAATACAGGAGATGGTTTTAGTAAGTAATTAAAATTCTGACATTTAAAGTGGTTCAGAAGTGTAAAAGGTTCATAACACTTTCTGAAACTGCTTAAGGAAAGTCCTAGTGCGCAAATAGAGGTTATTAGGTGAATGCGTGTGAGCAGGGTATAGTGAATGCTCTTGAGACACAAGCTGTCTCTCTTAGGAAGGGCAATCAGTCTCAGTTTTTATTAAGAATTCCCTTTTCCCCTCCCTGCTCCTCATAGTTGGGACAACTTTCCATGGCTACACCCAGCGCCATTTACTGAATTCCAGAACCGCAGATCTTGGCATTGTTAAAGTAGTAATGAGTCTGCTGGGTGGCTGGGTGGCCATCAGCCCTTCTTATATTTTGGACAAATGGAACCACTTTAGATCCTGTCAGAGGTTCTGGTATAAGGCAGGGGGGTGAGAGCTCGCCTGTCGGGAGCGGCCGTCGTTCCGCCAGCGCTGCTTAGTGGCGGTGGTTGCGCTGCGTCGGTGCTCTCGGCGAAGCAGGTATGGACAGCGTGTCTACTGTTGGTGCAAATAAGAGGAACTTTAAGGAAGTTGATCTTGGAACACTGAGGAAATGGTTGCTGTGACATCTTTAGGAACTTGCAGTTATGGCTATGGGACAGAAATTGCTGAAATAACTTTCTTTAGCTCATACTCCTTGCTCCGCTGTAAGTCGTGCTGTGTTGGAAGCTACCTGTTTGGTCCTCTCCCTCCTACAGATCCTTAAAAAATATTGGTGCTTATTAAAGTTATGGAGTTTCACAGTCTAGAGCAATTTATTGTTGGTTGTTTTTTTTTTTTTTTAAAGCAGGATATATAAATGATTCTGATGGGCATGCTGACCTGTCTTGATGCTTGCAGTGTCTTTTATTTGAAAGATGCATCCTGAAGTGCCTGTTCTTGTGGGAACAGTGTGTCTTTCTTTGTCCAAAATCCAAGGCAGCCATTTGCTGCTGCTTGTTTAGCTTGTTAAAAGTTTGGAGAACTTTTGTTGTGGTGGTTTTAAAGGGTTTTTTATGTCCTCCTGAAGATTAGAATTATTTTGACCTTAAATTATTTATTTGGGGGAGAGTATCTAACGATTGCTTTATTAATTCTTAATACCTTTAAATATCTCTTTTCCTTACTCAGTAAAACATTCTGAAAAGCTATGCACAAATAAGTGATGTATTTTCCATGTCTGCCACACCTTGATATTGCAGTTATTAGTCTTCTGCTACACCACTTGTTGGGAATTCTTGATTGTTAATGTTAGAGATAAGCTTGTAAGTTTTCAGATGTGCTTGACTATTTGAATATTGGCTTATATCGATGTAAGTCTTGTTGGAAAAAAAACTGGGAAAAAAATCAGTCCCTTCAAAGGTACCACACACACATGATTTGAGGGAGAAAGCAATTTCTTAGATAGTTTGTTCTGATTCTGCAGGTGCTTAGAGTATATATTTTCTCTTTTATTCAAGATGTCTGAAATTGGTTGCTGTAAACATTGACTAATTCACAGAGGGTACAGACTTGAACCTTTTTGAGCCTCTAGTACCTACAGAAGGTGGTGTGCAACAGCCACTGAATAGTGACAGTGACTTAGAGGTGCAAGTGCTCTGCAGAGAGAAATGAGGAGAACTAAAATGCAATTTGACATTTTTCCAAAAATAATTGGATTTTTTTCTTTTGCTCCCAAAGTAAGTTAAATACTGCCTCTTTTGGTTTTACTTTGTTTTCTTGTTTTTCCAGATTAGAGTACAATAAGGTAAAATAAATCAAGACAAATGATCAGTCACCATACATTACAACAAGGAAAGAAGCTATGGTTACAAAACCTTGTCTCTGTATGGTTCAACATGAGATAACATCTTACAAAAGTTTGAAAGTATCCGTTTAGATGCGCTATTTTTAGTACATTCTGCCTGAATGTTTGTTTATTTTCTTTCTCTCCCATTGCTAGGTTGTGACTAGACTTATTCACTTACTGGGCGAGAAGATTCTTGGCAGTCTTCAGCAAGGAGGTAGGACTCTTTCCCCAACTACTCCCATTAATGCCGGTGCTTCCTTGGAGCTAGATTTACATTGTTAAATCTGGAAACAAAGAACGTACTTGAACAGATAATTCATTGCTAAATATTTTAGCTGTTGTCAAAAGTGAATAGTGATTTTATTATATATATGTGTACAATTTTTTTTTTTTTTGGCGGAGCATGGTTAATTAAGTGTGGGAATGGAATGATTTGCAATTGAGATAGAAGAGTACTGCTGAATATGTACAGTGAAATTTCCTTGAAATTTCTTGTAAGAGATGAGCTCGAAGGGAGCATTGGAAATAGCAGCTGTAATAGACTTGAATCAGATAGTCATGCTGAGTGGCATCTGCATGTAGACTGACTTAATATGTCTGTATTTGCATTATCTTAATGAATTGTCTGAGAGGAAATGGTCTGCAATGTATTGGTTGTTAAACTTTGTTTTGCCTCTGCCACATACACAAAATATATTTACTGATTGAAGTGAGTAGGAGGAAATTTTCCAAATTTTCTTGAGCATCTTTTAAAAGAAAACAAATGCACATTAACTACTGAGGGTGGTGTGGGGTTATTTGCTGTTGTGGGTTGTTTGGTTTTTGTTTGCTTGGAGTTTTAAAAATAATTTTTATTGCTGTTTTTTTTCAATATTCCAAGGAGACTAAAAATGAAGTAGCCAACTCACGTTTTGGAAAAATCTTCAGTGAATCTCAAAATCTGCTCTTTCTTTACATGGTCAGCTTTCAGTACACAATCAGCGGTGTATGAATCTCTAGTGATAATTGTACTTAAACTGTTGTGAACGCTGAAATGCCTTTGTGGCCTAGGGCAGAGTCTGCACTGCTAGGGAAATAGGGCAATATGCAGTGTGGAGAAAATGGGAGGAAAATCAGTGACAGTAATAGGAGTTCAATCAGAGAATCACCATTGAAGTTCTGAGGAGGGAAGGACTGGTGGAGATGAAGGAGTTGAGCAGTGATGTGTAACTTGTTTGAACCTACAAATATCTTCTTGAAGATCACCAAAAAGAGTGGAAAAACTATTTAATGTTTTATGCAGAGCTATTTTAGAAGACTTGAAATGAATAACTCAATCACTGAATATATTTGAAAAAAGTTTATCTGATTTTTCTCTGTATCCTGCAGTGTACTGTTGATCTTACATATAGACTTTGACTGAGTTTTCATATCAAGTACCTCCATACGTCCAGCTCAACAGTTCATCTTGATGGTGTGCCTTAGGCCTTTGCTGAGTAAAATAAGATAAGCAGGACATTAAATCCTAACTTGTATGACAATAAGTTTATTGTGTACTTAAAGCTGAATTGATAGGCATTAGCAGCAAAGTAAGGTTGTCTGAGAAGCCTTAGTTAAAGAGGAAGAAAACAGTATAAAAATAAAAAGAACCCTTTCTAGAGCACCTCTATCATTGTTCTTTTCTTGAGCTAAGCTATCTAGGAAGATTTTCATCTTCATTACACGCGTCACACGCTTCTGTCAAAAAATGCTTTCCTCTGCTCATACTCTTTGTTCTTACTCAGTTTATTATGTGGTATTGGAGATACTTTCACAGTTACTTGCAGCTATTTCAGAGGTTCTGTATTTTATTTTAAAACTCTTAAGCACATATCTGTAAAGGTCCACATTTTCCCATCTTGGAGATAAGTGAAAATAGATGGAGATATATATTCCCTATAGGAACTTTGTTATTTAAGCTAATTCCTCTTGTGGGCTAAATCAAAGCCTGTCCCAAAGTTGTGGCCAAAGTGATTCAAAGTGCCTTTTTTTATCTTTTTCTTAACAAGTCAAATAAAGGCACATTGCATTTAATCTGTTCCTGGCATCCAGATAGTTTTAACATTGCCTAACTTCTACCCATGCATACTATGTCAGCAGCTGAAAATGATGGAAACTGATCTTCATCCTCTTACGAATGAAATATGTGGGAACTCTTTCCTTTCATGTGATACAGAGGATGTTACGTTTACCTTATCTTAGGTTAAGCAATTCAGTGATCCTTTCCTTGCTGCCTGGCAGTTGGAAACAATGAAATGACATCTAGCTTTCTGGGTTGGCTGATGGCAAGATTTTTGTTTTCAAACAGGTCATCCTCTTGGATTACACAGCTCGAGTAGCAAGTGGGATGCCGGAAATCCTGCCAGCAATCTCTCCACAGTAGCAATTATGCCAGTGTCTGAAGAGGTGCCACTTATGGCTTTTACTCTGGAGCTCAAGCATGCTCTCAGCGCTGTGGGTAAGAAGTGCTTACACGTTACTGCATCACAGTAAATAAATGCTGCTTATCTTTTTAGAAAGGTATGGCCAGGTACCTGTCATTAGTCAAAGGTGGATTCATGCAGCGTTAAGAGGGGCAGCAGTACAGCAGTGCTCAGGGTCAACCTTTTTCATGACCTCATGCTTCTCTGTCCCCATCCCTAATGTGCATTTTAATTTTAGTGGGAAACTTTCTGGTCTTAGTGACTCAGAAATACCAGCTGATCTGTCTGGCCTGTTGTCTTGGCTGCTGTCAGCACTCCTAAGGCTGCAGGGACTCTGCTGGTGGGGGGATTTGTCCACTGCACCACTCCCACTGCATGTCTGAGAGTCTGATTCTCTCTCTCTCATGTGTGAGAGTCTTTCAGACTTCCTCAGTTGTACAGCTTCATCCAGCAAAGGATTTCTTGCGCAGTTTTATTTTATTGAGGTAGTGCACTGAGTGGTAAGCGTAAGACTTGGTGGAAGAGGCTTGTGGAGGAGATCCAGGTTGGCACTGGAAGGCCGAACTGAAGTCTTAAATCATTGTCCCATTTGTTGCCAGCTTGTTTGTCTGTTTGGTGCTCACAAAACCATGCATTCAGCTCACAGCTGAGTTATCAACTGCTTCATCCATTGGTGAAGTTGTGTGTGCAAGTTCCAGTTGCTCACAAAGCCATGTATTTAATTCACAATTCAGTTCATGCTCGGTACTACAGTTTGACATTTCTTGAACATCCTCTTCTCATCCTCATGCACTATCTCAGATCTCTTGAGTAAATCTCCTGTAGTCCTTTGATGAATTGTTAGTCTGCTATCTCACGGCTTATTATTTTGAAAAGTACAGGTTACATGATGCTTGAGGTATAACCACTTACATTTATTGGTTATTTCCATTTTGACCCTAAGGGTATCTGGAGCTGGCACTTATTATTCTGTTTAAAAAAATCTTCTGGGTGAGCAGGCACAGGAAAAAGCTGTTGACGCTTGAACTCTTTACCCTTTTGAAATACGAATTTTTGTGCAGCTTATGGTGGAGATGTGTTACAGTGAGAACTAATTTGTGGGTGTTTGAAGATTCCTCTTATTTGGGGATGGCAGAAGATTCTTACATCCATAACAGAGCACGAATCTCAGCCGTAGCTATATTGCTAATGGGTACTTCTTATGGATTGTTGCCAGCTTGTTTTGATGTGTGACAGCACTAGGAGCCTTTAAATAAAACAAACAGAAACTTAAGTAGGTAGATGGACTATTCAGAATAAAAATAACCATTCTAGCTGAAAGCAGCTAGAACATGACAAATGAGGGGTTTTGTTATGATCACTTGGCCTTTCCTTGTTCACCCTTCTTTTTTCTTTTCTTTTCCTAAACTGAAGTCTGTGTAGTGCTTGGCAACTATAGATGGTACTATACAACCTTGGCATCTGAAGTTCTTGCCAAAATGGAGCAGACGGCTGCAGTGGGAAGAGGAAAGTGTTGTGTGAAAACACAGCTAGCCATATGGTTCAAAACACAGCTGGTAGAGCAAGCTCTCTGGCCTCGATAGTCGCTGTTTGTCGGGTCAGCCTATTGCTTATTCAGCCCCACAACGCTCTGAGACAGTGGTTAACCTTCTGCCAGTGCTTCACTGGGCGTGTTTACATCCTGTACAGTGCTGAAAGTTTTTTCATGCAGGCTGTATTTATTTTATTTTTTTTTTAATTTTATTTTAGCAGAAGCAACATTCTCTTTTTTTGGGGGGGTAGGGTAGGGCGGGGGTAGAGGTGTAGCTTTTGTATTTTCTCCTTTGTGCTATAGCTATAAGTTGTTTGGGCATTCCTTACTGGGTCATGACAAAATGCTGTGAGCGATCTGCCAGATGGTGCTTTGCTATAAGAAAGGGGCTGGTTTTTGGAATGTTTTTTAATTCTGGTTTCTTGCATCAAAAATGAAATGAGTAGTAAAGTCGGCATTGTGAAACAAGATTTCAGTTTATTTTTAGATTGTCCTGGTATTCACCTCACCATTAGAACTGTGTCCATTTTACATGTGGGGAAATTGAAATGTTATGTGAAAAAATTTGCATTGGTGTCTTGCTGAGCAGCTGATGTATTGGAGCTTTGTGCCTCTGCCACCTGAGCACTTACCTGCTTCTAACTTTCAAATTGGCTAATTAACACTTGGGGTTTGGGTGTGAACTGCGATTAGACTTTAAATGTATTTATGGAAATGAGAGGTGTTATTTAATATGTTTGAGAAGGCTTAATTGAAAACCTTTCTCTTAAGGAAGTCTCTTTCAGTGTATATATTCCTAATTTTGAAAATAAGGGGGTTTGCTGTGTAGATTTGCTGCTTTTAGCATATTTTTCTTGTTTATTCTTTTGGTTTGCTTGAGCCAACTTTTTTTTTTTAACTGTAAATTGTAATCAGATGTTATCATTTAACACTTGACTTAACATTTGATCCATATTGTTTCATTGCTCTAGGCTTGAAATATGTTCCAGAGCAGTGGAGGGTAGTCTTAGTATGTGGGGTGAAAGCAGTTAGTTTTAGCTTTCTTTTGCAACTTAAGATATTATTGTGGAACATTCCTTACTCTTCCTATTAATTTAGGTGAATATCACAGTGATGTCTTGAATCCCCTTGCTGCAGGTGGGAGACAAGAGGATAGAAGAAATTAGGAGGACGTGGGCAGTAATACTGAGATCACTGCAAGAATCCTCATGTGAGGTATCAGCTACTGCTGTTCCTGGGAGCAGGCTGACCCTCACCCTGGGAAGAGTGGTGGGGATGCAGGCTGGGTTGTAACACAGCCTGCAGAATCAGGTTAGAGGATGGCTTTTCTTTTGCTGGAACTGGCATTAGAAGGCTGTTGGCAGTGCTGAGTTGGAGCTGGTTGCAGGTTAATCTGTTCAGCAGGATTTCTTTTTTTTTTGGTAAATTTAACTGCTTCCATCTTATTAAAGAAATATAAAAATAATGACAATTAGAATATCTCAATCTTATAGTGGAAGCTTCATAACACCACAAATTAATATATACTGTCCACAAGAATTGGAATAGTACTCAGAATTTCCACGTGCACCCCTCCCCCCCCCAGCACTTTTGTAATGAGGCAGGACATACTGATTTGGTTGATTGTTTCTGTTCTGTGCATTTAATTATACATTTTTTCAAATATTTATTTATTTATTTGTTTGATTTAATTTTGTGATGGGAACACATCGCATGACCAGGCTGCTCTCCATCCTGGACCGTCTGGGCCTCAGAGCACGCTGGCCTGGGTGGCCAGGTTGTACTTGCATTCTGCACACAGGAGGCATCAACGTGTGACACAACCCGCAGCTTTATCCAACCAGTTTGCGTTGGTTTCTTTGAGATCTGGTGTTTCAGTGGTTTATGATAATTCAGATTTTTTTTTTTACTGGACAGTGTGGTTGTGTCCCAATTAAATACTAAGGGATGTTCATGTTTCCATGGAGTTTGTTCTGTTAAAAGCTGGATGGTGAAAGTTACTTGGTCCCTGGTAGCAGTAACTCTACATGAGTCTGCCTTCAGGTATGAATGTCAAATATGATCTGAGTGTTGAGGAGAGAGCAGGAGAGTCCTGCTCTCCATGGTGAACCGGAGGCTACATTGCTGCTTCTTCACTCTGTGTGCTTGTGTGCTTCAGTGTGAAAACCCGCCCTTTGAATCTTTGGGTCTCCAAAGAAAGAGAATGTACAATGTAAAATTTCTAAAAATCAAGGGCAGAATTTTCCACTTCAGAACGGGAGTGAAATGAAAGTGGGCAAATTTCACGGCTCTGCAAAGTTTCAGGTTAGGATCACCATGTCAATGAATGCTGGTCAGTGTTTGTGATGTCTGTTGTTAATAATCTTTCCCCTTAATCCTGGGAGAGCTGAGAGCATCTCTTATCAAAACACTTTTCTCCAGGATTCAGATTTTTAAACAGTACTTGCCTAACTGTATTTTTGTTCTTGTACTGAGACCAGCTAAACGATACCAAGTGGCTGTGCGAATTCTGGTTAAATGTGAGAGCCTTTGATTGTATGTAATTTCAAACTGAAGTAGAGAGGGTTTCAAATCCAACATATGTGTGCCTCTGCTTCCTTTCTGCCCTTTAAATATAAGCTTTTAATTTCTAAAAGTGTATAATGTATTGGAAAGCTCACTGAAATATCTTTACTAATAATTTATTGGAGTTTTTAATTGTAGTTCTGCCTGAATTTGCCCTTTTTTACACACAGATTAGATTTAAACATTAAGTGTTCAGTGTGGTGCCTGGACCTTGGCATAACTTGTTTTTTGCTGGGCAAGATCTTCTGATGCTGGGGTATCAAACTCATTTATCAGCTCTGTCTCTTTGACCCATAATTTTGTAGACTTTTATTAGTCCAAATATAAATTCTGTTCTTATGAAGTCGAGGCAAGTAAGTTTGCTGTGCTAAAATTTTTCTACAGTGCATTTTGTACTGGATGTATCTTTCTGTGTGTTTTTTCCAGGTAAGGTGCATTTCTAACCATTTCTAAGCATCAGAGATCACTCCTGGGCCTCTGACTTCTCTAGGCAATTTTTTGACCATGTTTTATTAGACTTAGAACTAGGATATCTGTATTCCCATTCCTGCATATCTTGTGAAATCGGTCTTACGTGGAAAATATTTACCAAAGTGAGTATCATGCTCATCTTTGGAAAGAAAGGAAGAGTTTTATGTCTCATGTGCTGCTTATGTCTCTTTATTGGGGCAGGTTTGAGCTTGGAAGCCTTGTGGAAGGTCTGTCTCAACCCTTTTCTTGAGTGCCTTTATTCTTAAAAGGCAAAATGAAATAGATCTCTGATATTTGCCAGCAGTTTCTTCTCCTCACTTCTCTTCCATGGAATTGTAGTTCTGTACTGAAAAACAGATGACTCTGGAGTACCAATTTAGATGCTCCAGGAGGTTTCCCCATGAGTCATTGGTCCTCTGTGCCTGGGGGTAAGCCATGCAGTTTTCTCACCTGAAGCCATACAAGTGGGATTCAGAATCCCAGCCACTTGGCTCAAAGTCCCCCAGGGGCCGTTAAAAGTCACTGCCTCTGGCTTGAGAAATTCATGAACTGCAAATTGTGGGAGGCTCAGAGAATGTAATTAAGCTTTCCTTGCTCTAATACTCTTCCCCAACAATCTGCTGCTGGTCGAAGTCAGAGAGACACTATTGGGCTTAGATAAATATTTAATGTTACCTCATATCACCTCTCCTGTGTTCTTAACTTTGAGCTCTTCACCCCATGTCTAATCCTACTGAAAGAGAACAGTCCTGAAGGGTGAGGCTGCTGCTGGAGGATGGAGGGGTGTTTTCATGACTCCAGCTGCAGCTGTAAATTGCCTGCGAGGCTGATGTCAGGTGTGGCGAGAGCATCAAAGGTGATGGTGTGTAACTGATAATGCATGTTGAGGATGCATTAATACATTGTCTTGGATGCTCCTGCCTGCAGGTGTGGCTGTTGGAGAGGTATGTACTTGAGAATGATTTGGGGTTTTTTTTAATTATTATTTTATTTTATTTTTTTATTATTTCATTGCTCTCAGCAGTTTAGTTTAAATAACACTTTTGGTCATTCTGTTTTATGAGAACGCATATGTTGGTGTTCTTGATCACATTAATGGAGGGTTATTTAATGGTTGATTAATTGGGAGCCTGCTAGAAATTGGAAGTGTAGAGCAGATGGTTGTTATTTCTGAAACAAACCAGAGTTGGTTCAGTTGGAAGCATCGCTGTGTTCTGTGCTGGGGATGAATAAGGGTCGGGGTGTCTGTCCGCGCTGCCGGTGTGCAGGGGCGATGCTGGGCAGACTCCTCCCGCGCCGGCACAGCTGTGTGTCTGTCCGCACACGCTTGTTTGTGTCATATACTGTGAACTACCTCTTGTCCAAATACAAAAGTGAGGTGAGCGGACATGATTTCGGAAGTTCTCTGCCTCTGCAAGGCTCTTTTGATGCTTGATGGGGATGTATTGTCCCCATTCAAGATGTCTGTGGGTGAAGTAGCCGTCTCCTCGACTAACCTGAAGATGCACCCCAGTTCTACAAAGTCTGCCTCTCGCCTCACGTAAAAAGTGTTCTGGCTGGCAGGGTCACTGGGTTTAATGATTTCCCCTTAGGGCATGGGCCCCAGTGCATCAGATCAGTGTGGTGCACTCCAGGCTCCTCTGCTGATGTTCTTGGATCTCGGTGACCGGGTGCAGGGAGGTGGCAGGCAAACACAGAGGTGGAGCACGCTGTTCCCTCCTCGGCGTTAGTCTCTCTTACTTGACATTTTTATTGTATTCCTCAGCTCATTTTGCATTCCTGGCTGTTTGTCTTTGCCTACTAAACTTCTACCACTGTCATAAAGCTCTGTAAGTCACATATCCCGTAAGAATATTTGGTCCACATATCATTTCTGTTTTGCTGAGAACTTTGACACATTAATGAACACAAATGGTAACTCTGCTGTTGAATGCTTTTTCAAAATTGACTTGCCCTCTCTCTCACTCTCACTGTCTTCATCACGTTCAATGTCATCGGCATTTCCTCTGGGAGACCTTTGTTAAACCCTTTATGCCTTCCAAAGTTGTACTAGACCAACTGTTTGTGAGGCTGAATGGTGGATCAGATCAGAGAATCTACCAATGTTAAAAATAACGTGGTAAAAATCCCCACAAGTATTGGGTCTGTTCCCTGCAGACAGATGGTTGGACGGGCACAAGCGGAGGAGCAGCACAGATGCAGGAGCGAAGGGCAGGTTAAATCAGTTCTGCACTTGAAATGCTTATGAACTAATTCCATCTACTTGGGACTTGTTGCTTTCATAGGAACCAGCAGCCATAAATGTTATTGGGGGATGAGGAAATTAAATTCTGAGCTTTCTTACCAGCTTTTACTTTTTATGTTTTGATCTTCGCTTACAGGATAATTTTTGTCCATTTTTGTTTGCCCTTCTTTCATCATCAGTGTAGCAAAGAGAAAACATTCTTTGTGTGTTTGAAAATAGAAGATTAAAAATCATACTTTTGAGATTTTTTTCAGGTCTAACACTAAAGTGTGTTAAAACAGAGTGAAGTCTTCGCAAGAGTCAATCATTGTGGGGAAAATGAGTTTTTCCCTGAAGGTCAGAATGACCAGCTACAGATACTGTACCTTGTAGTTTTTGTTTTTTGAGCATATAAGTGTGAAATTGTGACCTTTTACCATGTTGTTCATTCATGGTCCCTTAATTTTTACTAAACGCATTAAACCATGCTGCTTTATAAGTGCCTTGAGAGACTTCACATAATTGTTTTGTTATTTTGTACATAAAATTCAGTTATTTTAATAATGAAAAAATGAAGAATTACATAAAACATTAATAGAAAGCAGCTGCTCTTCCATATTTTGTAAATGTGAATTTCTCTCTCAATATAAGATGGATAATATTTTAATCAGGTATGAGGTTAATCCCTTAAGTTTTTCTTCCTTTGTTTTTTTTGTATTTAGCTTCAGTTATTCTGCAGCCTCCACCACATATGGCATGCATTGCTGTTGCTGAAATAGAATTGCTGTGAGAAAAATAAGGTTTCTTGCAGGCACTTTAGTTTACATGCAGCAAAATTCATCTCAGGTATAATGTCATTGCCAGGTGTGTGTGTTTGCTTATCTCTGTAGTGGAAGTAGTGTGAATTGGACTGTGCCCTACAGATTCGGGAGTCTCTTTCTCCGTGGAGCTGGTAGTCGTATAAGTTCCTGCTGGCATGTTGAATAAGTAGAAGTAGTACTACAGAGAGCTTTAGGATGCATCTGGGGAGTTGGTTCGGTGCAGGATGAATAAATTATGTATCTCAATAGGTGAACGAAATAGCTTTTTTCTTTGAAACCCAATTCTTGGTCTTTCTGTGGTTGCAAAAGGTATGTCATATTCCAAATGCTGTGTTTGTGAAAACTCAGCTGCAGTATAAACCATCATCCTACACGGCACTGAGGGACATGATAAAAGAGAGCTTGTAGGTTGCAACTAATGTAGTAACAGAGCTCTGGGAATATGGAGGATGGGAAGATGTTATTGTAGATAAGTGTGAAAACTTTTGTGAACACTTTGTGCCAGCTCTTTCTTCTACAACTCTCATGGATGCGCTGTTCCATCATGATCTTCAAGGCAAATTCATGGAACTGCATTTGTTATAGCTACATTTTTCTCAATGCAGTTTGTCAGGAACTGAATGGCAGGGGTTCACATATGGAACTTCTTGTTCTTGCAGGTCCTGCTTTGCTGCTCACCAGTGATAACATCAAACAGCGACTTGGTTCTGCTGCGCTGGATAGGTACCTGCCCTCGTTACTTACGAAAAAATGCAGAAAGATACTCTACTGCTCTTATAAATATACAGTGTTTGGGAATAAAATTCTGTGCTCTAAAATACTGTGCTTTCTCATCAAGGTGCTTGAGACAACAACGTTTCAAGAGTATTTGATACCAGTGTGGCTGTTTTTTTCCATAGTTACTTTCTCACTTGTGAAATTGGAAAAGCTGAATTGTTCCAAGTGGGTATAGTGTACTCATTCTTAGGGGTGCAATGGAAGTCTTACTAAAGTTAGGCATCACTGCATCCTTTTTCCTCTGTGTATATATCTAATGGTGTAAATAATGGAGAAATAAAGAAAGTATTAGCCTGGAAATGTGATCAGATAAGGTTCTTAGGCTGCACGAGGAGGGGATGCAGGTTTCTACCATTCATATTTTGTGCTTGACAAGTAAGACTTCTTTCTACTCTGTTAGGAGCTGTGATATAAAACCGTTTGAATTTTGTGTTTTTTTCTTTTTTTTCCTTTTCTGTCCCCAGTATCCATGAATACCGACTAACAAGCTGGCTGGGACAGCAGGAGGATATTCACCGTATTGTGCTCTACCAGGCAGACAGCACCCTCACTCCCTGGACTCAGCGCTGTATCCGACAGGCTGACTGCATCTTAATTGTTGGACTGGGAGACCAGGAGCCTACTGTTGGAGAGGTGTGGAAATAGCTCCTTCCCATATTTGCAATGTTAACAGTCCAGGTCAAAGAAGGTTGTTTCATACTCGTGAATTTTCCTGGGTTTAATACCCAGTGAAGCATAAATAATGAAATATTCTTGAGAAATGTGAATTATAAATAGAAAAAAAATTGAATGAGGGTCCTATGGAACGACAAGTTTTATGTAGAAGTATTTCCAGCTAAGTTCTTTTCCTTTTAAAGAGTCATTTTGGTCAATGGTAAATCAAAAGTCAAATTGCTTTGAAGCTTTGTGTTTCTGTCCAGAATTTCTCTGTAGGATCTCCAGATAGAGAGAGAAATTATTTTCTGACTGGATGGAATTCATGCTGTTTGCCTAGGAAAAAGTAGATATAAATTGTATCATATGAATAATATATTTTATTACAGATTGTAAGCTGTATTTTTTTCCTTTTACTATCTATTTTTATTTTTGATATTTTATTACCAAAGTTGTTTGACTAGGCACATAAATTCTGCAAGAAATTTAAAAATGAAGTCACTAGTGGGTTTTTTAGGATTGTGAAGTGCTGAGTCTGACCTCCAAAGAGCCTGGGACTGGCACCATCTGCAGCGTTCTTGTATGTCACTTTGTGTTGGTTCTTCATGACTGTATGTGGGAGGCAGGAAGCACAGTAAAAGCAAGTCACCATCGGTTGCCTAAAACAACAGAAAAATAAAAGGAAAGAATGCAAGAAGGAAAAAGTGAAAGAACAAAGCATGCTGAATGTTTGTAGGCTTAAGTATGACTTGGGAAGCCATCTCATTTTGCATGAACAGCATGTGTCTGCTGTGTATTTAATGGTCTATATTTTAGGTAAAAAGCATTCATTTTTAAGCATTCAGGTTTAAATCCTTGCCTGATTTTAGAGTTCTGTGTGCCGTGTAAGCCCACAGCTAACAATGTAGTTGTCTAAATCAATCTTGTTTGAGGGTTCTTATTGTGCATAGTTGTTTGCAGATTGGGGCAGGAATAGGGGTATGTGTGCATATATGTACTCCACAGTACAGTATTCTGTTAAACTGATACTGGAGCAGTAAATACCTGACGCCCCCGTTCCTTTGGTGTGTATAACGTGCTCTAGCTGGAGAGGATGCTGGAGAACACTGCGGTCCGAGCCCAGAAGCAGCTCGTCCTGCTCCATAAGGAGGATGGGCCTCTCCCTTCCCGAACTGTGGAATGGCTCAACATGCGGAGCTGGTGTTCTGCTCATCTTCATCTCCACTGTCCACGCAGAGTCTTTTCCAAAAGAAGTCTGCCCAAGCTGGTAAGCAATTCCTGCTTTGGTGGCTGGTCCCTTAGCTGTAGTACTTTACTTGTAATCCGTGTATCAAAGGTAGTCTGAGATACTGATACTACATGATATTCTGACGTGCAACTTACCCATAGAGAGATGGTGTGCTCTTTAAATCTGTGTGGCCTCAGTTTACTATAGGAAGCATAGTAAGGGGCTTGTGTCTTCTTTATGGATGCATACTTGGCTTTCTGGTATACTGAAGACAGCAAATACTATCCCAAGATCGTATCAAGAGGGCTGTGCATGTGGTGGAGTCCTTTACATTGGGAGGAACCCCATGCTTGCAAAAACCACGCTAAAGGTAAAGCAGAGGCAGACTTGGAATGCTTCACAGTAAATTAGAATCCTTGTCAAGAAAGAGAAATAGCTCCAAAGAAAATACTGTGCTACAAGGAAATTCTCCCAGCTGTTATAAAAGTATGAGGGATGCATATGATCACTAGAACTGTTTGGATAGTTCATTAACCCTCTTCATCTGAAGAAGAGCTACCCACTTTTTAACAGTGTGTGGGTGGCTGGTAGTATAGAGTCTACACTGCCTGTGGAATGACCATCTTCTGCCTCTCTTCTGCAGATAGAGATGTATGAACGAGTGTTTCAGAAACCACCAGACCGTCACTCTGACTTTTCTCGCCTGGCTCGTGTTCTGACTGGAAATGCCATTGCGCTGGTGCTCGGGGGCGGAGGAGCAAGGTAGGTGGCTTATCCTGGGCACGCTGGTGCATTGTACCAGATCCTAGAGCACCACTGTCACTGGGCTGCAACAGATTCTTCAGGATAACAGGCGTCCTGTAAAATCAGCGCTGTTCTGTAAGCAGCATTTGGAGGAGAGGAGTTGCTTTTGTTACACAAACGTAACCTGCTGTGTGGATTTGTGCTTGGATTTCTGCAGAAGGAACATGGGTGTTGTTTGTGACCTCTTAAGACCTCTTATAAGTTGGGCTTCATACCAGGAGATGACCTGGGCACTAAATACGATACTTCTTTCTTTTGTTGGCCTACACTATGGATTTTTTTTTTTTCCCCCTGTGGATTCTTATATGAGAAAATGGCTCACAATATTTCAAAGGCCCCCAAAGCTCTTCCAGGTCTGAGCAGCAAGAGGAATTATGCCTTCTAATGGGAGAATGTCCTCCTCATAATCACCCAAAACCCCAGGTACCTGACAGCCTTACTTTACAGAAAGATTGTGTTTTTGCAGACACGAGGGCCAGGTGTGTGCTGAACACTCCAGGAATTCAGATGGAATTCTAATAGTGAGCTTTGGAAATAAATTATTACTGGCGTTTTTCTTTAGAATCCCTTTTACTTTGAGAGTTCCATGTTGAGACAGAATTTAGTAGCCCTTTCTCTCAAGAGAGTGCCATCTTCATTGTCTTCATCACAGTGTTCTTGAAGCCCTTCTTTAAAGGATTGCTTTGAAATACCGCTCTCAAAAATAAATATGATTTGCACGTAGTCTGTCTATTTAATTCGATGGAAATATCACATTTTTGTCTTTGGGCCAGTGCGTGCTTTGGGGGGAGTATTCACTACAGTAAAGGTTAGAGCTCCTTTGTGACAGCTTGTTCTGATTAGTCACTTGATGCTGAGACAGCCAGCACTGTGGCTGTTTCTTTGAGTGTCTGCAAAGACGCCTTTATCCTGCTTGCTTTCACAGTCTCCTCACCTAAGATGATTTTAGTATTTCATTTCTGAGATAAGCACTATCCTGTGGAGACACAAAGCAAAGCATAGGAGGGAAGCTTCTGCTTAATCTGGGTATCTCAGGAGGCTTCTAATCGACTGATGCAAAGCACTTGTGGGTTTTTTTTTTTGTTACAAGCTGTCTGATAGCTCTGTCTCTACTGAAGCCTGTGTCATGCTAAAATATGTGGACCTCTATTTCTGGCAGCACATTTTGCTCGTTCCCTTCCTTTCTTCCTCCTGTACTAAACACTGCTGTAATTTTTGCCAAACTATTTATTTATTGTTCTACTATTTAATTTGCAAGCTACCACCTGCTGGTTTTCAAGAGCAGAGGTAAGAAAGAGCAGGATTATTGGGCCTGTATGTTGGTCCTGTGTTGTCCTCCTCCACAAATCTGAACCACTGCACTGCTGCTGTGTTGGCTTTAGGATTTCTGGATACACACCACACATTCAGCAATGTAACCATGTGCCATTAGCCATTAATTTGCTCATTTCTGCATCCATGCAATACGGAGGACTTGAAGAGGATTAAATGACAGAACAGATAGACACGATAATTTTTTCTTTCTCTGAAACCCTATTTAGGTCATGGACTACAGTGCTTTTTCTGGGGGTTCAGGCTGGCACATGGATGGTGTGAGCATTGTGTTTTCAATTGAAAGGTACAGAATGCTATTTCTGTAGTCGAATTGTCATCTAAATTGTGATAAGATGAAAGATTTGGATTTCTTAAGTTTGTTTTTGAGGAGAGAATATAATTAAGACTCTGGGGAAAGGACAAAGTTACTCTGAAAGCTGTAAAAATCTGCCTTTGGAAGGTCAAAGTAAGTTCATAGGTCCCCGTCTATACTAACAAGGGAACTTCAAGAGATTATGCACTAGGTGCTTAAAGCCATCCTGTGATTAAAGCCCGTTCTGGCTAAAAACATCTTGATGGGTCACTGCACAGACTCTTGATAGTTACCGTAGTCTTTGGATAATATATTACATGAAGTAACCTCCTACCTTGTTCTAGAAGCATGAATCATACTGGTCACAAAAACCAGAGAGAGGTAATAGTTATAGGATGCTGGCTGGTGGTTATTTCTGTTGAAGGTATTGTGTTCTGTGACTCCAGTAATATCAATTATTTAGTTGTTATTTTGGGAATGTTTGTCTGGCTTCCCAGTGACAGTTGGTTTGGGAGGTTTTACCAGAGCAGCTTCCTAGTAATTATCTTTGTGGTTTGTCATGACAAAAAGCTCATAGGAACTAAAGGTTTTCTTTCTCTTGTGAGTATAAAAATAAAATAAATCGAAGTGATACAGTTCTAAAATTATAGCATTTTGCTTTTGTTAAGTGCTAACTTAATTTCAGTTAGAAACATTGTGGAGTTTGAGGGAAGGAAAGGGGATTTGCGTTTAGAAAAATAATACCTTTGAGATATAGTTGCAAGAATAATGATACATCAAGCCCTGCAACAAAGGGAAAAACCCTCCCATAGATCATTCTCATGACCTTTAGCCATCCCACATACAGCCCACCTTTTCTTTGGTTTTCTATAGATGTCTTCACAAAGTTGTTTGAAAACTAAAATTTATGGGGAGTGAATAATTAATATAGAGGTGTCTGGGAATCCCTAGGGCTTGGGGGGGGGAGGGGAAGGGTTGTGCTGTTTCAGAAGACTGACTTAAACAAAATTGTGATGACAGGCTTTGTTGTTGATTATAATGTCGTTATTTTAGGAGTGAATTTGGTCCAACGTGCCTATCCCACATAGGCATAATGGGAAATTACAAAGCATTAGACCTGATCCCGTTTGGTTATTTTGATAAGAAGCTGTATTTGCAGTAGCGCATGATACACATACATGATGTGCATAAGGTATGCTTACTGAGAAGGAAAGAGCTATTGTTAAAAGAAGTTACTTGCCTTTTTTGGATGTACTGTCTACAGTGAGGCATAATAATCAGCTGCACGTTCATGTTGGGAATGAATGCATGTGGTGCCAGAGGCGTTGACCAGACGGTACTTGTGGAGTCTGCATGTCCTGCCCCGTCCGTGCCACGGGTGGACGGGGCTCTGCAGCACACTGCGCCTTTCCCTCCTCTCCACTGCCCTTTCCTTCAGGCAGAGCACTTAAGCCTTCCCTGAGGAGCTGCTGTTGAAGGATATTTGTAGGTATTTCATCAGGGCATCTTTTAATTTCTCCTTTTTCCATTTAGTTTTCTCCTCAAACATTATTTCACCTCAGCTCTTGATACGTCAGGTTTTTTCCACAGAGCTTTCTTGCTGACTAAGGATTTGGCTCGGACTCACACCTTTTCATTGCGGGCAGTTGGCCTGTGTCATCAACTCATTCTTTCTGCCTCTTCTTTATTTTCAGCTCTGGCCCTCTGAAAATGGAGGGTAAAAGCAGCAGCTTAGGGAGAAGCAGGTTTTGCCTTTCTTGTTGTGGAGATATTGGTGTCTGATGAACCCACTTGTTGCCGTACCTGTCTGTCTGTGCTCCTGAAGCCTGTGCTCAGGAGCAGAGTGTTCACACCCCATGCTTTTAGAGAGGCAAGTCCATCTGCCACCTGGTCACTTATTGGCTGCTGTGCTGAGCCTGACTTGGGTCTCTCTGCTCCTTAAAGGCTGGCTTTATCTTCTGATTCAGTGGCTGTAGTGCTTCCCCTACTCCATCTTGTTTAAAAAAAAAAAAATTGGATTTGAGTACTGATGACCTGAACTACCCATGGAAAACACTTGAAAGTAAGTAAATGCTGTGCTGTAATACACTACATTCCTACTATAGTGTCTTTGCACATTGCTGTCCCCGGGGAGCTCCCAACTGCCTTTAGCAGACCAAAGGATGTGTTGCTGATGTTCCATGGCCTGTAACACAGTCCTTTAATTACACTCCCAGCAATTAAGTAGTATCAGAGTTGGCATAAGTGTAGAGGCTAAATTTGCAGTATGCTCATGTGAGGAGTCAGAAATGATTAATAAATATGCTACTATGTTTTGGAGTTTGTTTTGTTTTTCTGTTTTGTTTATTCTAACTTGGAGATGAGCCTTAAAATGTACAAAACCCACGTGGTGTCATCCCAGGTGAGGGGAGGCTGTTTCTTAATTCTGTCCTTTTCTCATGATAATTGAGAACAGGAGGTGTTTTGTGGTTACCCTGTTACTTAGTTGCTCGATGCTTTCTACTTAATTGTATTTTGCCATCTTGACTCTGAGAAACTTTAGCTTCTTCATTGCATGATCCAGATCTTTGGTGTTTGGCAAGAGGATCACTGCAAGTAACAGAAATTCTGTTTTCACCTCCTGTGAAATTCTCATCATCTTTTTTCTGAGGGAAGCTATGAAGTCACTTTTTTTCTTTCCCTTGATTGAATTGGTTAAGGAAGAGTTGACAAGCTGCCAGAATTAATAAACATGCAAATACTCAGCAGCATAACATGGTAACAAAGCAGTTGGACTTACTGGGGTAATGTGCTGCAAGGAAGGGTTGTTAGAACTAAAACCTCTTCTTTTTTGGGGTGGTTTTTAGCTCCACCACAGACCAAGGTCAAACAGCAGTGTGGGAAGCTCTGGTTTCCAGCACTGCTGCTGTGGAGAGGAGCACTAGGAGCTGTAGCTGTGCAAGGTATCTAGTGACCGAGATCCCTTATGGACTGCTGCCTTTTGCTCCGTGGTCCACAAAAGCAGAGAGAAGCATGTCTGTTCCCTGAAAACAGGGAAGACTGCACAGAACATCTCTAAGCTTAGTGAGTCTTCTAGGGTGTAATAGAAGTGCAGGCTCCTAGGTCAGGACCGAGGTTCACACACCGTGGGGTGGAGCAGGCTGGCTGGTAGTGCAGTGCTGGAGCTGCCATCTCATACCCCCGCCTACCATGTGTTTACGAAACATCTGAGGAATAAAAAGCTGAAATTTGAGGTGGAAACAATGTTCCAATGACAAAGTGCTCTCCTCAGGATGGACAGTTTGCTCACAGGATGCAGATGATGCACTTTCCATGCTGTAGCTTCTTTTCCTGTGGTGCAGGTGATAGCAGTGTTGTGGTTATGAAACCCTGATGTTCAGTCTTGGGCAGTAACAGAATCTCCTGGGGACACAGTGTGAAGTTTTACTGTGCAGGTGCTTCAGATTCAGTTCCAACAGTTAAGGAAGATTAATTCTTATTCCTCCACTAAGGCAGATTACTAATGATACGAGGCTTTTTACTCCTGTCAGTGGGAGAACTGTGTGTGTGTGTGTATGGACGTTGTCTTAAAACTACACCTGCAGAGCTGCAGTACTTGAAATGGAGATAGTGGGCTCATCAGATCAATTACTGTACCTCAAATACAGGGTACTAACTGGAAGCATGAGGGGAGTTGCTTTTTCAAACTCAGACCTGACCACAAGCACCCAAGCCGTGTGCTGTTAAAAGAATGTGGTGGGGGAGAGGGCAGGAATTTGCTGCCTGAATTCAGAAGCCTCCTTCAGATGCGTGCACTGAAAATACAGTCATAAAGAACACAGAGCAGTGTTTTTCCCTATGGGATCCTAAACATACTCAATACAGAGATTACTACATGGGAAAGAAAATCCCATGGGAATTTCCTGGATCCTTCATGTTCCTCACGTAATTTGGAACACAATAAATGTTCTTCAGCTCTTTTGCTGGGTTCAGAACTTTGCACAGACTGAATCTAATGAGGAGCAACCCAAGGTATGAGGGATAAGGATTTATGGAGCCCAAATGTGCTGGTATTACCAGTTCTTTGTGCTGGAGAATAAAAGTAATGCTCATCTTTGAGCACTCGCTTAATAATGTCTTTTCCATGCTTCCATTTCTACCTAGATTGTATATAACCTATTTACCCTTTTTCTACTTGGCCATGTCTCTGTTAATCTGGGAATCTCTTTTTTCCCTTTCTGACACATCCCAGACCTAAGATGACCCAGTTTCTTCATACCCTTTTCATCCCACTGTCATTCCTGCTTGTCGTCTTTATATCTGCCCCTTAGCTCCTTTCTCAGTCTTTGCTTTCAAGTCCTCTCTCAGAGGACCTACTGCAAAAAACTTAGTTTGCCAACTGCTTCTACCATACTGGGGGGTGTCCTTATTTGTTAACTTAGCAGAAATGCACTTGGCTTTGAAATAATTGTCAGATCATGCAGTGAGCCTCAGGACTGCACTGCATTTTGCAAATAGATTATTGATAGCAATGTTTAAGGTTGCTCTCTGATTTATAATGGGGCACGGGTATCCCCTTCATTTGTTATCTCTAACCTACAGTATTTAAAATTCAGTAAACAGCTTGAAAAATGTGTAGAAATTAGATTCTGATTCTTTGAAGCATTCAAAAAATATAATCTGATAAAACACACTTGTTCTGAAGTAAATTATAAAGCACAATTATTGCTAAAACCATTGTTCTTCATTTTGACCTTGGCTAGGATAGTTCTGAAAGAGCAACACCAGCCTCTCTGAGGCACTCATGGTGTTATGAGTTGCTGCAGCTATGGAGGGTTAAATCACTGAAGCGAGGAATGGGCAGTCAAGATTTCACTTCACTGATGTTCAGCTCCTGATATCGCATGGGTTTGAGCAAATGGCTTAAACACATATAACCTGTGTTCTCCTCTTGTAAAACGAGGTGTTTGCCATCTCAGCTTTAGCATCTGTCTGTGCAGGTCACCCTTTATAAAGTGCTCTGAAACCCATATGTGGAAGGGAAATATAGACCATTACCACTAGGAGTTGCTGGGGTTTTAGGAGGGTATTGTTATCTTTAAATGTATATGGATTTATGCTCTCATTTTATGGGTTGGTTGTGTCTGGGGAATTTGCTTGAAATCTGACATCCAGCCCAATTGTTATGATAAAGTTAAGGCCTCATTCCAGAGCGCAATGGCTGAGGAATAACCAGGCTGCTGGTGATCCTGTTTCTGCTGTCTGGGTACAGTGCCAAGACACGGCCAACATTTTTGCAGGGGCTGCTGAGATTTGAGAGGATCCTTGCCTGTTCTGGGCAGCAAAGAGCCCGCACCAGCAAACCCTGTAGTCCCTAGCCAATTCTGGACAGCACTAGCTCTGGTGTCTTCTCTCACAGTGCAGAGATGCTGTAGGAGAGGGGCTCTCGTGGAAGCCAGCAGGTTCCTGAGTAGCTTCCTCTGAAACTGAGTGTAGGATGTGCCAGGTCCTAATCAGCCAGGGGTGTGCATTTGCTTTCCTGGTACCATGGAAAGGTTAATGGCTGGATGTGGTGATGTGTGACTGTGTAGAGCTAATGTGGGTCCAGCGCTGTCCTCAGGCAGGTAAGCAGCCTTGGTGGTGTGGCAAGTGGTGGTCAGTGGTGCTGAGCTCTGCTTGGGTTTGGCAAAGATCCTCAGCTCAAGCTTCATGTCTGGCAGTCCTGCGCAGAGCCAGCCTGGCACAGATTGGGTCCTTCTGCATTCAGTTCACACCATTTCCTAATTTCTACTTATGCAAGATAAGAGTGAGGATCTTTTGCAATTCCTTTTTTCTTTTTCTCTCCCCCTGATACAGGCAGCACCCATGAAATTTGTGTTTCATTTCCCATTGCTTGCTCAAGATACTGAGATGGCATGTAAGGACTCTGCTTTCCTTTTCTATAGCAAGACAGGTCTTGAAGAATATGCACTGCTAAAAGGATCCCATTCCTCATTCTGATATCGCTGTGAAGAGTGTCAGGAAATGGAACTGAAATATGAAAGAAACTTGAAAAATGCTTCTTCCCTTCTTTTAAATGGAAGAGGGAAGCTTACCATCCAGCATCTGCAGTCTGTCAATGGCCAATAACGGCTGATGAAGCAAGATTTCTGCAGTATGGAAGTATCAAAGTGCTACAAGAGAGGCTGAATTTGCTTTGTGTCATGGAAAAAAAAAAAAAACCTGAATACTTGAAATATCCTTCCTCCAGTTCCCTTTCTTCAAAGTAATCCCTTTGTACACCAGGCCAAATCTGTCTTTTGACATTTGGAAGGGAAGAAATTTAGTAGCTCTGAGGTTAATCCTTGTGACCTTTGCATTAGTCAGCCTGCAGTCTTCCCCCTCCTTCACGTACAGTTAGCTTGCTGCTGTGGTAGGTGCATATCAGAGAAAGGGAAGATGTTTGATGACCTGTAATATGTTTTTGTGTGTGTAGATATCTGTATCTCGGTGCACAGTGGAGTTGTAATTTTTCTTTATTATATCCCCTTTTGAAGCTCAGATTGATGTATGGGGGCTTCAGAGCTTGTAATTATTCATATAGGTGTTTGGAGAAGTGGCCTGTGCCCTGCATGCTTGTGCTCTTGTCATGAGTAGGGCATCCATTGCCAAGTGCAGATAAATCAGACCAAAATCTGAATTTGTGACAGCCACACAATCAGGCTCCTGGATTCCCTATGTCTTTCGAAAAGCAGATTTGATTTCAGGGCAATATTCAGGAGCTAAAATAACAGAGAAGAGTCTAAACTATTTATCCTTAAAGACAAAATTACACATTTGACTTGGTGTTTTACTTTTGGTGCTGTTTTATAGAGGCTGAAGGAGGAAGATAAGGCAAGTGGGCTCTTCCTTGGAAGAGATGATGATAGCTTATGTTTGGATCCATAATATTACATCTGATCCAGATCAGCCTTAGAGTACACTGTTTGAACAAACAAAACCCAAGTCCTAAAAATAAAATGTTGAGTTCTAAGTATTTGCTTTTGTTGGGAAAACCTCATGAGACATGGCTGTGAACTCGTACTGAAGGCTTCGGACTTTCTGTTTGCAAATGGGTGATAATTGACTGCAGCGTAATTGCTCCTAAGAGGCTTTGCTTTGGTTTCCGTAGGGACGGACCATCTTGTGTAGTGCCCAAGAGCTCAGCCATATTAATTGTGTTTATACATCCGTTCAGAATTCTGCCTTAAAGTGCAGTTGTCTTAAACACAGACAGAGCCATGTGACTGTTATCAGATCTGAATGCTAATTGCTTGGTGAGTTGTGTAATAGTTGGGTCATCACATGCACATAAAAGCCGTGTTCATATGGCTTGGCACCCACGTAATGCTTAATGATCTGATTTTTCTTTTTCCCATCTGTAGCACCTATGTAATTGCTCATTTGCTCCCATTTGCCATGGAGGTTGAAGATTTTAATGGCTTCTATTAAATCCTCCAAGCAGCAGGAGCTTGGGAGCCATCTACTTCAAAGTTACGACGTAAAAAAATAAAAATTAATTGCAAGTGGTTTATTTGGACTGTCCTGTCCTGATCTGCAGTCTTCAACCCACCAAACTCATTTATTCACAGCAGTACTTTGATATACTGACGAAATTAAACAAGGAGCTGGTGGAGTTGTGGTTTAACTCATTACTAGTTTTGCACTTCTTTTTACCAGCTGAAAATACACGTGGTGTGTTAGAGCTGCAAGTTTGAGGGAATGTTTTCCATGTACCAGTTGTAATGCTCTGTTGGCAAGTCTACATGCTTTCAGGAAGATGGTAAAGCTCTTAAATTGTTGTGATTTTTAGGAATCTCTGTCTAACCTTATCTGGGCAATTAGCTTTCCTGTTAAGAAAGATGAGATTAGAGAAGCTGTAAGTAAAGCCACGGTTAAAACAAAAACATAGCACTTTAAAGAATTTATTTCTGCAGCTTCGAGACGTGTTCAAAATGGGTTCTTCTAAGACTTTTCACAAATAAGTCTCAGAGGGGTGGGGGAAAGGGGATATATTTATTTTCCAAATAAATTATCTTTCTTTGCAGATAACTGGAATTGTTTCTTGGCTTAGAGTAAGAGACAGGATTTTGTCCCCAAGTGGAGAGTGATGGGGGGTGCAGTTTGTCATTCAGCCTCCCTTCACTCCTTCCTCCTCCTGCACGTACCTACTGGAGCATATTCCTGGCAGGTGGAATCAGAAAACAGAAACCCTGATGCATTTTCTGATTTACTTTTCCTCTGGCTTTATTTTGGTGTTTTGTGGGTTTTTTGGTTTTGGTTTTTGTTTTTTTCCTCCCCTCCAATGGCTTATTCATGTATCCCTTCACACCCCAGGACTAGATAGACCTGACAGCCTTCCTGGAAAGGCTGAAGAATTTTTGCACATTTACTTCTGTGTCAAGCACGAATCTCTCTAAAGGTAGTATATAAAGCAGAAACATGATCAGTGCTAAAAGGACATGGTATTTGGATTTTCTTGCAGGAAGGTAGTTTCGCTAGACTTCTGATAAATAGGAGTTGCCTTTTCTGCCAAACATGCCTGCGTAGCGCTGAGTGTGCAGGGTTAATGTGCAATCTCTATAGCATGGTGAGGCTAAAGGGAAAATGGCTCCTTAGCTCTCACTTAGGGAGATGGTGGGAATCTGAGGGCAAAGCTAAGTGGGAGGATGAAACGAGGCTGTTGCTAATGGAGGGGAAGACGGGAAGAATTCAGGTCTCTGGATCAATATGTGTGTATCTGGGGATAATTTTTAAAATGGGCAGTGGAAGGGAGAAAGCTGACTTCAGAGCAGCTGCTGGGAAAGATCCTGTTGGTAGCTGAATGTTAGGATGAGAACTCAGTAATGTGGGGATTATTCCCTCTAAGCAAGCCCCATTTCTAAGCTAAATAATTAATGCTGTCCAGATTGGAAACTTCCTTGTAAGTGCACAAGTAGTACAGCAGAAGCAGAAATGTAGTGGTCTGTTTTCTGTCCTTTTGAGCTGACAGATAATCATTGCAATTATTCTGACAAATTTATAATACTGGGAAGTTTTATGGTCAGGAAAGCTGGGAAATAATGTTATTGGAAAGATACAAGTACAATTAGATTTCAAAGCGATGTTTGTATGTATTGTTGCAGCTGCAACAGATTGAAGGTGCCAAACTGGAGATAATACAGCAACTTGTAGAAGACTTGCTTGCTTTCTAAATCAGTGACTGTGCCACTCAACATCAGGATTGGCAACAAAACACATACCAAAAATGCTGCTTCTTACATAAAGAAGAAACATCTCTTTATCTCACATTTCCAGACACCTCTCTGTATAGCCCTTCATTTAAATAACATCTAATTTCCCCCCTGCCTCAATACAATGAGCACTTCCAGAATAACTCTGAGAAGTATCTAACACCACCACCACCAAAGATGTTATTCAGGTAACAGTTCTGTAGCAGATGTAGCTCTATCCATTAGTCTGAGATCTGCTGCTTCAGTAACCAGCCCCAGTTTCAGGATCCCACTCCAAGGAGCACAGGTGAGCCCACCTGCCATACCTGGCAGGATTTTGGGACGTGCTGTCCATTCCCATGGGCTAGAAGCTCAGTCACCTTCAATTTATTTCTAGTGCTTTCAAAGCAGCCCTGGTGTAGTGGCTGCCCAACGCACCACTTTCGTGCATCTCTAAAATAGATATAGTAAATACATATTCATCTGCACTTACCCCATAAGCGAGGTCATCTAACAACTGCTCGTAATGTGCTTTGATTCAAAGCTGTTATATGAAGGAAAAACTGGTTTTATTTGTATAGCTTTGCTTCTTCAGGAGTTTTAAGGCTATGAGAGAGCCTTAATTCGGGTTTGTTAGGCTCTAGTGGAGCTTGGTAAAGTCCCCTTGGCAATTTCTCTATTTTTCTACTTACTTTGCCAGTTAACTACATCAGGAAGGTGGTGCAGTGAGCCGTGTGTCCTGCTCCAGGAAGGCTTTGGTTAGAGACGCAATAGAGCTCAGCCATGACCTTAATCCTGTTTTTACTAAAGGAAATAACATCTCTTCAGCGCATTCAGAGACATCTCCTTCATCCTGATGAGTCAATTAGGAGAAGAGAGGGGTGCTGGGGAGGCTGAATGCCTGAGCTGTATTTTCTCTTCCTTTCTGAAACTGAAGTGGACTTTGGAGGTGTGCAGCGTGCTCAAGCTGCAGCCTTGCTGCTCTGTTACTCATTTTTCAGACTGTGACCATCCCCTCTCTGTGTGCTCACAGTATTGTATTTATTCTAACGCTGACAGGCAAACATCCTATTGATACGTTAAATGTGGCTCGTGGAGAAAATATCAGTGCGCAGGCTCTGTTTTTGTATTAATGGCATTTTTTCAGCCCCCTGACCTGAGCACAGAGAACAGCCTGTATTCTGGCTGCCGCTTTAATCTGAAATGTCCTGCTGCATTTGCTCGCCTCTTCCTGAGAGTCATATCTAATCAGAGCTCTGGCAGGCACGTGTGGAGCTGACACATGCACATCTTGCAGAAGAATTTTTCTTTTATCACTTGTGCTCTAGCCTTCGTGCATTACAGTCACATGCCAGTGGCGTGTCCCCAGGGGATGAAAGCAAGGGCTTGTTTCAGGAGCAGGAATTTTCCTGCAAAGACCTTCTGCCAAAAAGGCTGTGCTCTCTGCTTGCTACGCTGCATTATTTTCAAGGAAGCGCGTCTTCAGCCCCATAACTCCTCTCACTGCTCCATGATCATTTATGACCATTAGCGGTAAAGAAATAATGGTGATTGGAATTTCAGAAGTACAGCACTGCTTTTGGAGGCCTTTTAAGAATATTGAGCATGAATTTGGTAAGTAGTGCAGTGAGCAGCAGTGCGGGGCAGCCGATGCCCAGAGCAGCCCGTGACTTGCCTTGCTCAGATCAGGTTGCAATGCAGTGGCAGGGGTGAAAACGGAGCGTGGCTCTTATTTCCAGTTCCTCCTTGAACTGGTTGGTGCTGTTTCTGTTCTCTCTGCAAAGGGCACTAATTAATCAGGCCTGTCCTAGGGAGTGATACATGATGGAAGAGTTTTTGTTAATATAAAGACTCTGCACTTCTTGGGCGAATCTTTGGGTTCTGGTGCAGTTTGTATGAACATACTCTTGTGGGCCATTTGTCCTTGGTGCCAGGAGTCCTTGTCACTGTCGTGGGGTCAGGCGTTAATCCTGGCAGGGGAAATGCTCCATCCAGCTGCACCATCAGGCAGCTTTAAAGCAAAGGACAGCTGCGTGTGCAGCTCCAGAAACACACTGTGCATCCCCTATCTGAGACTCGCCTTCCTCATATCGAGACGGGCTTCCCTGTTCCTCCTGTACTCTTAAGTGACATTCAGCTCAGTGTCAGCCAGGTGATTTTCCCGAGATTTTCCCTGTCTCTTCCTCCACTCCACGCAAGTGCTCTGGCACTGATGTGTACGTACAGCATCAGCACAAGCAATCTTCCTTTATACTTCTCTTGCCAAACACTTGTATTTTCACATGTTGCCTAAAAACAGGACAGGTCCCCTGTGAAACTCTGCCTGGTATTACAAGAAGTGCACGATCCCTGTTTTTTTTTCTGCCCTGGTACTCTGACTGTTAACAGGGACCTGGCTCCTGGCTTCAGTTTCTTTTCCTCCTCAGTTGTAGCATGAGAGCTGCCCACACCGGCTCTCCGTGATGCGCCGGCAAGTTGTCAGTGAGCGGGATGCGTGCTGCCTGGCGAGGCGCCGGCACACAGCTTCCCTTGGCAGCCCGCCTGTGTTTACGGACGCCCTGAGCTGCGAAGAAGTGGCCAAGAGAGAGCCAACTGCGAGGAGCTGTTGAAAAGTTTCACGTAGTAGTGTTGCTGGGGCAATGGTGGCTTAAAGCTGTGGGTAGAGAGGAAAAAGACCGTTTATATCTTTCAGGAGGCTGGGTGGTACATGGCAAAATGGGGTGGGTTTTTCACAAATACAGTCAGTCACGAATGCTTCTGTTCCGGATGCTGGAACTGGAAGAATCAGCTTTGTAGTCATGTATAAATGAAACATAATTTCGTATGGCAGTTTATAGGAGGCCCCTTTCTGAGCAAGAAAAGTACTTCCATTCCCATCTTGCAGGTCAGTGCTTTGAAATTGATGCGTCTGTTGGAGATACGTGGCTGTTACACGTTTAGCTGGATATTGGCAGGGACTCTGCTGATGCATGACACAGAGGTGATGGCTTGCCGGTAGAAGTAATACTAATCTTTTGTTATTCATTCAAGGGCATCATACAGAAAAGTTAAAACAAATCCAGAGTGATCACATCAAATCCCTTGTATTTTATGGGCACATGAAAGCACGCATGAGGAGATCCAGTTTCAGATGAGCTTAAAGGGAGAGAATCAGTCTGGGGCCAGTCCTGGCCAGTTTAAAATCGCAAGCCGGACACGCTTTATAGTGCTTAACATGTCTTAACAAATCCACATGATGTAGGCTTTCTTCAGAAAGCAAGTTGGGTACTGCAAGGTCTGTTCCTCAGTGAAACATCAGTATCAGCTAGTGACTGCACAGAGGGATAAGGCAGCAGTAAGTGCCAGGCACAAGAAGCAGATTGTAAAAATAGCTGCAAACTGAAAGCCTAAAAACAATGGGCTCCTCTGGCAGGGATAAAAATAAAGTTCTTTTAACTTAAGGCGTCTTATGAGAAGAAGCAATAGTAAAGCAGGGGAAGGAGAATTTGGAGAGGAAAGCTGAATGAGCCATTTTCTGCTCTTGGATTACACCAGCACAGATCTGTCATTGAAGTCATTTACACCAGTACAACCAAGAACCTGTCTCAAAGCATTTCAGCAGCTGGAGGGGATTTATTTAGATGGAAAGAATGCGTTCAGCATAGCTTGGCCAAATGACACCTACGATGGACTTGGCAGCTGTTAGCAAGTATTTATAGGATGTAAACAGCAAGGGGAAAGAGGACGGAAATAGAGCAAACCGGGGAGGGACAGCAAAATGGGATGAAAATGGGAAAAGGAAGATTTTTACTGCAGTATGGCTTAGCAAAGCATCCATCCAGGTGGAATGAGCTGACTGACATGCTTGGTATTAATTGGACAGAGCATTTGAAACCAGAGGCCATAATTTTCTATTGACAGGAAGGCAATCAGCCTCTACTGCTAATTTCTCTGTTTCTGTAATGGTTCTGTGGAACAGACAAGGATCCCTCTCCCGTTAGGGAGTTGCTGTTTAGAAGATCAAATCAGATGCTCCACCTCTGCTTTCTCATTTCTGATGGTAGGTAGTAGTGATTGCTTTGGAAACGAGTATTTGCAACAATTATCAGCCTCTGAGCTTCTTGAATGCAAGGTTGCACCTCTGATTTTTCATGTTTAGTGGCCACTGGCAGCCTGGTACCTTTGATTCATCCACTCCACATTTAAATTCATTTGTGATTTGACCCCTTCAGCATGTGGTAACAGTGGTTTCCCCAATTTGTGCTTTACATACATGTATCTGTGTGTAAGTTCTTTCCTTTGCATAAAACTTTCTGCATGGTGACATCGATGGCTGGCCCTGCATGTCTCCAATCAGTCACGATCTTCCCCAGTCAGAGATTTGAGTCTAGTTTCTTCTCATGTTAAGTCCTTTCCATATTCTGGTCGTCTTTTGTGCTTCTCTGTCATTTTCTAGGTCTGCTATTTTTTTTTTTTAGGGAGAAGTCTGAGCTTGCTTGCAGTTTTCAAAATGCTGGTCCATCCTGGATATGTGTTATTGTTTTCTGGTTTATTCTGATTTCCGTGATTTGTCTTTTGAACTTGCACTGAACACTAGGTTAATATTTTTCAGAGAATATCCACAGTGGTTCCAAAATCTCTCTGTGTGAGCAGAGCTAGTTAAGAGCTCATTGCTGTAGGAGCATTGCTACTTCTGTTTTTCTCTTGTCCCATCACACTGTGGTTCATCTGTTGTTCATCACTTGGCTCCATCATTGCTCTGGGGTCCTTCTGCACTTCTTGAAGTCAGGGAAGATTGTAGATTCACTGTCCTGAAGGATTTTGTATCATCCTTAAACGCTGCCGCCTCATCTGCCCCTTTCCTGGGTCTGTGTTGAATGAAACTCCTGCCTTCTCATCACTGTCTCTTCTTGCTCTTTGTTTTCCATCTGCAAATTCATTATTAAGCCATGTGGTGACCCATCCCGTGATCCCAGGCTGGCTGAGTTTCTTTAAAGAATCACTGGAAAAGACTTCTGGAAAGATCTCTGAAATCCAGCTGTCCTTGGCTGCTTTGGAAGAAACCTAGTAGATTTTTTGATGCTTTGCTCCCTTAAAGCCATGTTGACTTTTCCCTTTCACCTCCACTGGCTTGATTCTTGGCTGTTGTTTTTGTATCACTGCCTTTTGTACTGAAGTCCGGCTGGGTGGTCTGTACTTCTTAGGATCCTCAGGGAGTCTATTTGAAGATTTCTGCATTCATGACCTCTTTCTCTGGCATTGGGGCTTGTTTAGCAAGAGATTGGCAGTTGAGCTAGTGCCCACTCAAGTTCCATTAGGTGGTGGCATTCATGTCGTTATGCTCTTTCAGTGGCTGTTTGTCTCATAATGTCTTTTTTTCTCTTTTCTTGGCACAGGGGATGCTCCCAAGTGGGAGTTATCAGAGCGCTGATTGAAGCTGGCATCCCTGTAGATATGATTGGAGGAACATCTATTGGTGCTTTTATGAGTGCCTTGTACGCCGAAGAACGCAGCTACAATCAGATGAGGATCAAAGCTAGGCAGTGGGCCATGGTAAGCATTGGAAATGTTGCACTTCTCTCCTCAGATGGAATGCAAGAGCTTAACCACAAGCCTTAGCAGGCAGCAGTGCACAAGCTGCCACCCAAGGAAAGTGCAGCCATCTGCACTTTGGTGCCTGTATGACAAAAAAGGGCCCCTGCCCGGCAGCGAGAGAGAGAATTGGGAAAGCTGCTCGCTGTCACGCTGGCAGGCGATGCGAGCGCCCGAGGAGGCAGGAGTCAAATGCTTGACTTTGCTCTGCACAAATTCTAGTCACACTGTAAGCGTGAAGTGATGTTTCAGTGTGTTAGCCTGTGTTTATCTTTGTTTTATCTTCTCTTTTTATGTGCTGGAATCTGTTTCCTTTCCAACTTTCAACAAATGTGTTTCTCTTTTGTATAATTTTCTCTCTTTCGTTCTCACATGCTGTCATTTTTCAGTGGAACTGATTGACAGAGGTAATCCTTCTCTAAACTAAGTACAAAATGCGTAATTCACGGTGTAGCCTGAGAACTCCAGAGTGGTGGTACTCTGGTTCAGGAGAAATTTTTAACTTTAAGTATTTAATGCAAGCAAAACCACATTTTCATAATTAAACCAAGGTTTGGGAAGGTTGTTTTAAATAGTGACTTCTGTGGGTGTATTTGTTTATTGATAAGATGTTGGGGAAGAATTGTATTAGCACCAGATTACACTGGTTCAAATTGACTAAAGGTGGAGGTTAGTGTTATTTCTGAAATTTGCTAGTTACAACTTTGTATTATTCGTATGAAAACCACATTTTCATGTTGGTTTTCTTATTGAAAAGGAAGCAACACAGGGAGTTTTCTAAATTAGATTAACCTCTAGGTCTGCTTAGATATTCTTTAGGGGGGAATAGGAGTCTGTAGTTGGCACATGTATACTGCTTCCCTTTCCCAAATGTTTTCTAACCTGCCACAGCTTTGAGGCAAAATCTACTGTATCTTGGTAAGACACCACTTACTTTGCAAGCTAGTCAGTCTGGGGCATTAAAATACAAATTGAGGCCCCAGCATGTTTGTGCTGTCCTGGCGGGCAGAGGACCATGGGACTCTGTTTCACCTCCCTGCCACTGGTTGCTAGAAGAATGTGGATTTTGTGCTTTTTATTTTAGAACTGCCTGTGCCTGGCTGGGCTGGGAAGCACCTGAAACATAAACTGTTAATGGTACAGAGCAGTTTGCTGGGGTTGCAAAGGTGGAGGAGGTTTGAGATTTAAGGACATAAGAACAATTGTACTGAATCGTATGAGACATCTATTTAACCTTGCGGACTTTACCTCCCACATTGGTCACTACCAGATGCTTACGGGACAGCATCTGAGCAGGGTGAGTATGCCATGATACCTCCCTGAAATGTTTTCCTGGCTTCCCGCATCTGTGGCTCCCTGCCCTCTCTCCCTTGCTCTTGGTTAGGCTGGAGCGATGGAATTTTCCTCTGTGCATTTGTCCAGAGGATTATCTCCTCTTGTTTGTTAACTTGTCAGATCTCTTCTGTGCAGGGGGGTGATGCAGAGCTGGAAATGCTGTTTTCTGGGCTTCTCAGGGCTGTGTGTGCTCCCATCGAAGCTGGCTTCATTTCCAGCACTGAAGCTCTTGAGTTTGCCAGCCTAATCTGGAATTACATTCGCTTTTACCAGGAATAGTTAAAGATGAAATGAAGAAATTTAATCCATTGATAAACTTTTGAACACAAATTACAAAGCTCAGAGAATGTTTCACAAATGAAAAGGCAGGTTTTGGCCCAGCCTCTGGCTCTTTCAGGTATTGGTACCTTGAAATCTACAAATAAGTAACTGGGGGAGAGGTTAATGACCTCTGTTAGAGCAAATGTTTCATCCTATTAATGAAGAATGGATTTTCTTGAGGTTTTCCATGAGTGTTCTGACAAGCTTGCCAGGTCTGCATCCAAACCAGAAATTGTTCAAGGGTTTGAGAAGGAAAAAAGAAAAGATCGCTCTGTTTGAAGCCCTTTTCACTGTTAACAGCACAGTCCAGCAAAATGGTTGCATTGTAAATTGAAGAAAGCCATGAAAACCCTCTCTCCAAGATCAGATCACAGCTAATGTACAAAGTAGCTTGAGGGATTATAAATCTTTTTAACAGTGGGTATTCCGAGTTGTTTTCTTCTGTATTGTGTTGCAGCAACTGTAGACTGAGCAGGGAGAGAGGCTGCTTTCACTGAGCACTGGCTCTGTGTAGCTCTGCAGGGAGATTTGTTGGGGATTTATAGAAGATCCACCTGAAGGGAACCGAGTGTGAGCGAGGTGACAAACTCAGCAGATAAGCCCCAAATTCCCAGCGTCCGAAAGTTAGAGGACTGCTCCTGCTGTCCTCCAGAGCAGCATCGCTGCTGGCGAGGACCGCTGCAGGAGGCGGCTGCTGTGCAAGAGATGCTCTGGGGAACGGCCTGTGTTAAGCCAACGTTATGCAAAAAGGCTTGAGCCCTCCCTGCTACAGAAGCTGCTGATTCTGCTCCTCTAAAGCCTGTGAGCTTTTGCTGGTGAAGGTTATTGCTGAGTGCTCTTTGTGCAAAACCTTGCAGCCTGGATTTTTTAACCTGTGGGTTTTTTTGAAGTATCTTCACTGTGATGGATTAGATAACTCTGATACTTATTTAATTTTTTAATCAATCAAAATAAATGCTGTTTTTGTCCTGCAATTATTTCTCTTTTTGGTATTTTTAGAAATTGTCATATTTCTAGTTGTACACTTGGGGCTGGGAGAAGGGACATTTTTAATGGGATGTGTTTTCTGGACCTAATGAAGCAGCAAAGAAAAAAATTACTCTTTTTGTCAAAATATAGAGGGGTATAAAAATTACCAGTCAGGCTCGTTATGATATATTGTCTCTGTGTGTCTTCTGTACCTGTGTTTAACCAGCAAAACAAACAAGCAAAAGCTTTCATGTTTGCAGATTGTTGTTTTTTCTTGTTTTTTTAATTGGAGAATTAGTATTTCAAAGTATAAATATTTCACAAAGAATGGAATATTCTACTGTTGAAGGGAATATGGTTGTAGGCATGTGTAGTTAAAAGGCTTCCCATAATGAGAATTAAGAATTGCTGGGCAGGATGCTGCAGTCGTTTGCTGTCTGTGATTGCATGGACAGCTAAAATAAACGTGGGGGGTTTCTGAGGTTGCAGTCATGAGATTCTGCCTCTGCCTACCACTGCTCTCGTATTCATGCGTTGGGAGAGACTGTGGTTTGATGAGCTGATCTGGCCAAAAATTCATCCCTTTTTTTCTTCCCTGTCATGCTAATTTCTGGCCAGCTCAGCTCCTGGAGCTGCCTGCTGCGAGGGCAGCTGTGCTGACCCAGGGCAGGGGGAGGCAGAACCATCAGTCCCAGTTTGGGTCAGACCAAACTGCTGTCAGCCTGGATCCCGAAGCTCTCCTTGATCTGTTACATCTGTTGTTTTGAGGAAAAAAAAGCTGTTCTCTGCCATACCAGGGTGAGGCCTGCTCCCGTAGCCCGTGTGGGCCCAGGCGCGGGTTCGGGATGGCTGGGGAGCGCTGGGGAGCGGCGCGGCGGCAGCGCGCGACCGACTGCGTGGCTCGGCAGAGGGGCTCGTGGGGGGGGGGTGATGGCCAGCCCTGGGGACCACAAACTCCATGTGGGAGCGAGGCAGAGCATCCTTCATAGGTGCAGTGTTTTGTTAAATCGCTTTGCATCCCACACTGTTTTACTCTGTCTGCCAGATCTTCCTGTATAACAACAGCTACAAGGACAGATCCCTGCAAACAAACATAAAATCTGAGCTGAGTAGGCAAACACTGCCAAACGACACTGGCATGAAGAGCGGGCAGGATATCATAGGAAAGATACCTCCTGACCAGAGGGGATCAGCAAAATAAACTGGTTGCAGTCCCCCAGGTGAAGGGAGTCTTGGTTACTGTGACTTAGCCCTGGTTCAGGCACGGCAAACGGTAACACCAGCCAGAGCAGCTTGAAAGCTCACAGTGAATCCTAAATAAATAAAAAGTTCATTACAGATTGCACGTTAATGAATGTGCACATATTGTCTCTTAAATTGGGTTGATGAGCTGCAGCAGAGAACCTGCTTTGGGCGTCCTCCAGCCTGCTGGTGCTCGAGGACAGCATCGGCCTGCCAAGGTGGACTCTGCTGCGGTTTGGTGCTTTTTAATTGCATCTTTAAAACTTTATCAACCAGTTTGGAAGGTTTTATTCACCAGGCGTCTCTGCAAAAATTAAAGCAGGACAGATTGCTTTTCCCCTGTAAGCCAGCTGAAGCGCTCCTTCCCTGAAGCCTTGCCTTTCAGATGGAATTCTGTATTTAAGATTATTAACAACAGAAGACAAAAATACTGGGTGTGGTTTTTTAAACCTTAAAAATTTGTTATATTAAGTAGTACAGGAAAAAAGCTATTTTCATATAGTGATAAGGGCTGCTGGTTCATATTTACCATTTCATTCATATTATTTTGGGTGTTAATCCTAAATCTAGCATTAGAATTTTGGAAATGCAGATAAAAGGTTGCATGCAAAATCCTAACATTCCTATTGCTTTGAAAAGCCCAGTTAAGGCACCAAACCATCCTATTTCTACTCTGTAGCAATCATATCAACTAATGATCATGCAGATGGCATCTTAATGTTACAGAATCAGGACATCTGAATCTGATTTTAAACATATATTTACTTACCTTGCTTCTCGCCTTTACCTGACTCTGAGATGGCTACAGCTTCTTAGAAGGCTTAATTTTAATCTTCTTCAACTCTTAGATTTCTTAATAGTTTACCTTTAAATCTGAACTTCCATTATCTGTAATTCCTGCCTTTGGGATAAATATATCACTGTAGTGCTGTTTATCTGAAACTGTTGGCCTGAGTTATGTTTTTATTTTGTCTTTAACATTTTTTTCTGTGTGAATTCATTTGCTTGTTTCATTGAAACTTTATACGTGAACACTGAAAAAGCACTAAAAGAAATTCTGGATGCTATCTCCTATTTAAAAAATATTTAATCTGTTCTACTGTTTTAAATTTTTGTTCTTGCAACAAATTTTCCTATACCCTTGCTTTTTTTTTATACTCAGGAACATTGAAAAATCCTGGGATTATCCTGGTTTTTGACACCAGTTTACCACTTTTCTCCCTCAAAGAACAAAACAGCCAGAGATTGCAATTCAGGGGGCGTTTTGTCCATCATCTTGTGTGTTTGCTCTTGTCCCTTCCTTGTTGAAGTTGCCTTATACTGGATAGCTTTTAAAAATAATTTTAGGATCGAAGGTCTGTTTAAAAAGAAAGCTCATCTTGCAGCAGAGCTGTTAAAATTAAAGTTCATGAGAAGTTAATGAAGAATTGCAAAATACCTGCTCTCTCCCAAGAGAACTGGTAAAGATGCCTTAAGGCTGTGCTTCCCGTCACTGTTATGTGGGGAACTGAAGCTGCATTGTTCTTGGAGATGCTGGTGTTGGTCCTTGTGCTGTTGGTTCTCAGAGAAGTATGAAGTGGAGCAGAAGTCAGAAGGCTCTCGCTGCCTTTCCGAAGGGTGATCTTTAACTTAATTTATCCTAAGAATGGTAGGTGGTAGAAGCTATTCTTGGAAGGCTGAGGGAGGCTGTTGGCCATCAGCCTCAGCTGAAAGGGCATCTTCCAGTTACGAGAAATTGAAATATTAAGAAATAACCATTAATGAGAAGTATTTTGTTCATGTACAAGATTATTGTGAGCATTAATTGCAGGAAAAATGTAGAGACTCAGCATTATAAAGATCATTTGCAACAAGGATAGCCCAATGTTTGGTGTGAAGTTAGAGAGATTTTTCTTCAGTATTAAAGGACTTTACGTAAATGCCTTTCCCCAATTTAATCATTCTAAGTAATGTCAGAGACCAAATCCCTATTTTAAGGACAAAACTAATTCCATTTAACTCTGAAGCTGTAGGTAGCGTGTCTGTAGTTAGGTTGGCACACTGTCCTCACCCCACCAGAACCCAAAATGAAGGTGTGAATGAAGGTGACGGGTTCATAATTGGCTTTGTGTGAAGGCTCTTACACTCTCCCATGTTTTCTGTTTATATACTTGTTTTTAAAGTTTGGGGGTGGGTTGGTTTGTTTGTTTGTGGGGTGGGTTTATTTTTTTTGGTGTTTTGTTTTGTTTTTTTTTTTTAATACTTGGACATGTATTCTCTGGCAGATACCTAATATATATTTAAAAGCAGCTGAACGTGACAATGTAGGCTAATCCTGCTCTTCTTTAGATCATTGCTAGAGTAAAGCAGAGGCCAGATGTTGTTCACAGATCCTTTAGTAGACTGCAGGTTTAGAAGCTGTTTCATGCTGTAGGTCTCTGCCTCTGTACAATGCCATATTGTCTGTAAAATTATTTGCTAAGTTATAGAGAACATGTAGAGGGACAAGATATTTCATCTAATAGAAATATTTCATCCAGTGAAACCCTGTTTAATTGCAAATGACTTAATTGAATTTTTTGATCTTCCGTCACACTTTAACCGAGTATGAGGTAATACATTAGGCACGGAATTTTGTTAGGATTTATTAAGATTTGAGACCAATAACATGGTTATGGGATAAATACAGTGGCCATAATGCCATCTAGTTTAGGTATTTTCATCGTTTTATCTTGTAGGTTAGTGCAGAGATGTAATGCACTTGGAAAAAAATGAAAAAAGAAATAAAGGAATCCATTAAAGCTTAATTACCGTATACGTGTTTAAAAGAGACACATCTGACAGTGTGTTATGTTTTCTCAACCCTTTGTGCCCCATGTTGGGCACCAAAAAGGACTGTCGTGGTTTAACCCCAGCCAGCAGCTGAGCACCACACAGCTGCTCGCTCAGTGCTCCCCTGTCCCAGTGGGATGGGGGGGACAACTGAGAAAAAGGTAAAACTCCTGGGTTGAGAGAGGAATGATTCAATAACTAAAATAAAATAAAAACTATAATAATAAAATATAATAATAATAGTAATGAAAATTAGTATAATAAAAGAGAGAAATAAAACCCAAGAGACGGCAAGTGATGCCCAATGCTGACCAATGCCCGAGCAGCAATCCGCCCCCCCGCCAGCTCCCCCCCGTTTCTGTACTGGGCATGATGTCCCGGGGTATGGAATAGCCCTTTAGCCCGGCTGGCTCAGCTCTCCTGGCCACGCTCCCTCCCAGCTTCTTATACACCAGCTCGCTGGCAGAACATGGGAAAGGGAAAAATTCTTAACTTGGGGTAAGCGCTACTTAGCAACAGCTAAACCATCAGCGTGCTATCAACATTGTTCTCCTGCTGAATCCAAAGCACAGCACTGTACCAGCTCCGGGGGGGAAAATTAACTCTGTCCCAGCCAAACCCAGGACACTTATGTAAAATAGTTGGTATCTATGGTGCTCTAAGAAGCCTAATGTGACTTGGGTTTTCTGTCTTGTGTAGGGTGCCTGTAGTAGTATCTAAATGGTGGCTGCCAAGCAGCAGGTGAAGAGCACAATAACTCACGTTGGGAATGCAAAATAATGGACGTCGATACATAGAAAATGTGTTTCAAGCACTTTAACGTGTGACTGACTTAACCTTGTTGCAGTCCCAGAGTAACACATACCTGTTTTTGTAAGTGCTTACACTGAGGCAGAGAAAAGATTTAAGACTAGAAGAAAAATCAGGTGTGATCCACAAATGAGATGTACAAAGATATAGATTCCTATATTACTGATTTATTATTTCCTTTCCACGCTGATGAACCGCATGTGCACTGTGGAAAGGGTGATGAAGAGAGAGATAACTAATAATACCTTTTTGTTATTAAAAAAATAATCAAGAATTAAACTGTAACATTCATGTGCATTTATTAAGGCAGAAACCTGTGCCCGTGCACACTGTTTCAGAGGGACATTTTGATTTATGGGTAGAAGGGAAGCAGTGAAAATGTACATTCTTCCATAGCCTTATTGCAAACTGGCTACAGAGCTTGCTGCTTTTTGTTTTAAATTTATGGCACCATACAAGGAGTTACTGGTTGTAGTTTTTGTAGTTGAATTGCCATCCCCTTGACAACTTTTATACTTACAGTGCTTCCAACATGTTGGCTGTAGAATCTGCAATACGATGTCTCTTGAATTGCATATGTTAATGCATACATTAATATGGATTCTTGCATATATTTACCTGTGAAATCCCCTTTTTTGTTTTTTCTTTTTAGGTTATGAACTCAGTGTCTAAAACTATTCTAGACTTGACATATCCAATAACCTCTATGTTTTCTGGAGCAGCTTTTAACAATAGCATCAACAACATCTTCAAAGATAAGCAGATAGAGGTAGGTTGCTTATTCCCTTTATGTATAGTAAATGATGTCACTGTATTCTGTTGTAGCAGAAATAGCTTTCTTCCATGCTAATATAAGCTATGGGGCTGTGGGATGACTGAAAACTGTGAATGTGATGTTACACGAATATTGGAAGGAGCTTATTCTTTCATTTTGGTGGATTTAGAAAACACAAGGAGTAGATTATTTGTAGCCACTTCTGTTTGACAAAGGGATCCTGTTGTCTGAGAGCAGAAGTTAAAATTGTGTCACTGAAGTAGAATTGCTGAGACTGTTTTATCATTATTTTTCTGCGAATGAGGTCTAAGAGACCCTTAGGGCATAAAAGAAGAAGGTCTTGAAGAGGGTAGCAATGGGTTTGGCTTTTTTTTTTAATTTTATTTTTGAAGCTAGAGTGAGGTTTTTATGAACAGCATATTGAAAACTGCAATAACGTCAAAGTGTATTGTTTCATAGTTTGCATGTGGTGACCTTTTTATAATTGCTAGATGTTGTATGGCTTACCTGAGCTGGTAGCCTCATTCAGAATCCCACCTATCCTCCGTCCCTCAGCAGTAGTGATTTATAAAGCACATTATCAGTGGTTGTCTTCCTAGATCACCAAGTTCAGAGAGTGTTTGGGAAGTCGTGCAATCTTACCTCATTTGCAGATTTAACCAAATAATTCCTGTGTTTGGAATCCTTGTGGTGAAAGATTATGTAGCAAATTAACACTATATATACTTTAAATATATTAAAAATAATCTAAAACATTCCCTACTTAAATGCAAGTATGAAAGTAAGTGATTAATCATCATGTGGTTTAAAATAGCATTTTGCTGTGCAGAGTGGATGGTGCTGGAAACAAACAGGTTTTAGAGTGATAAGTCCTTCTGAGACTGGAATTATTTTTGTTTTGTTATTTGGGCAGCACCAGCCATAAGCTCATGTCTTTAATCATGCATATCCTTTCCTGAAGCACACCAGCTCCTATCTGGTTTCAGCAGTGCCTCATAGGAAAACATGTGATAGTCCAGTGACTAAACCAGCTCCTCTCTCCTTGCTTTGATGTAGCCGTGGAGCTGCCTTATGCAAAGCGCTGAGACCTCCTTGGTTGTGTGAAGCACGGTCTTCTCTCGGTTAACTTGGTGTGAGTTGGGGATGGTACATTGCACTGTGAGGCTGCAGGGTCCTGCTGGGCAGAGCTTAGAGGAGTTGTCGGTGACAAAATGGAAGAAAATCTCTTCTGAGCTTAGGTGGCCCCAGCTTCTCCTGCTCTATCTATCACTGCTTTTGATTTCAGCAGTCAATTTATTGTACTTCCTTTTAAGGTGCAGTGGATTCTTTCCTTATGACTTTTAACAGCTGTAATTGTATGATCTAATCTAACCTTGCAGTCACAGGAAGGTTTTGTCCAAGAGAAATCCAGTTCTGATGCATGCAACAACATCATCTTTGCACACGTGTGCTGAGTGTCATAGGCTAAACCCTTCCATCTGTGCCTGAGGATTTCGTCACATTGGAAGACTTCTGTCAGATAAATAAGGAGAAATGTGTAGCTCTGCAAGGAAAGAGGCAGTTACCCCTTCATTGCAATTTGTGTTATCATCACAGGTTAACCAGTCATGTCACTAGACAGATGGAAATTGAAAGCTGCCTAAGTCTAAATGGTAACTGATAAAGTAATAGAAGCTGAACTAAGAGGCATTAAGCCTTGAACAAATGTTTTCTTAAAGCATTATTTCAAAGGGTCCAAACTGCAAACATCCATCTTTTGTCAGTAGCTGTAGCGTTTTTGGAGGGCGGTGGGTAGCAGGGATTTCCAACTGGAAATACATGTTAATAAGAGTTAATTATAGCCTTGCAAACACAGGTTGTGTTTGGATGCTTGGCCACAGCTGCTCCTTCCTGGAAGGATCCACAGTGACTGTGGCAGAACCTGAGAACTTTCCACCCAAGGGGCTGGGTTGGGTACTGGCCCTTCCTTGTGTGCTTCTAAAGGCTTAAAATTAGGAAGCACTGGGCCAGATTCTCCTGTTTACTACCCGTGGCTGAGAGATGGCACTTGGCACTTCTCACACGTGCCCTCATCCCTCATCTGCATCAGAGCCAGGGAGCAGAAGCACTTACGTTGAACTGTTATTTCTGTCATTGAAAGGGAGGTTTCCATTTTCTCTTAAATTTGCTCTCTAACAACCCTTGTAACGTAGGTGTCTCCTGATTCCCAGCAGTGCTGTTTGTGGGGTAGCCCTGGTTACCAGCAACCCCCGTGATTGCTGCTACAGATGTCAGCCAAAGGCGCTCCACCAGAAGAGATCAGCCTGTGCAAGTTCTTCCAGGAAAGCACACAGAAATCCAGGATAGGGTGCTTAAAAGATATTTCTCAAGAAATACAGTTATTTTCCTTTGAAATTACCCATCTTTCTGGGAGAGCACCAGGCTCTGGAATTTTTATTGCCTATGCCAGAAGCACAAAATGCTGTTGCAAGTCATCTCAGCTGGAGGGTCAAGTGTGAGGAATCAGAAAAGACTTCTATCAAGTCCTGTTTCAGACTTGAATAATGCTCTGTCTCTAAAATAAATGGATCGGTATCTGAGAAATGCCATCCTTATTATTGCGTGATAGGTCTTGGTTTGGTTTCCTTCGTGCATGTGTTTGCATGAATATGAAAGGAAGAGTCAGATAGAATCCTTTCCCCATCTTTCCCCTGTTTTTGCTTAGAATGTGGTTGATGCACTGAGATCTGCAATCATCAGAATATCTTTAGCATGGAGAGGTACCCCTAATACTCTCGTAGTCACACTTTATTCATCCGCCTTCCTATGGCATTTATACCAGATGGGTTGTAATACTTGTGCAGCATCTGTTAGTCCTCCCTAATTCCACCATCTTTGCAGAGCTGTTTAAGAGATTAAACTCTGTAGAAAAAAACTTCTTGGCAGTTCAGAATTTTGTATTGAACAGTACAGAGACTTGCACCAGAAATAGAGACTGACCAGAGAGGGAGTGCTTCTCAGCTCATACTGATAGCTGGAGTCCAAACCCTTGTTTGGCTTGAGTTGAAGGCACGTCACAGCTACGCTCGAGAAGGCTCAGACACATTGTCTGGTGAACAAAGAGGCTGGCTGGCTGGGAAAGCAGGCTTACCTCTTCAGTCTTGATTCAGCTCTGCTGATTGACAGAGAACTGTCAGCTGTTGTTCTCTGGGCATAAGTTCAATTTATTCAAATAAGTCCTCCTCCCTCCCCTTTGCAGGCTACTCTTTCACTGGACACCTTGGAGACTTTCCAAAGCTATCCTCTCTCCCACAAACTCCTGTGCAGCTGGGAGGTCACCTTCCCATTCAGTTTTTCCAGCTAGTGGGGTGTGAGTACAGACGCGGCTGAAACAAAGATGAGAACTTCCTCTGCCAGGAGCAGGGCTTGTTGGTTTGGTCTTGCCCTGTTGAATAAACTTGTAAAGCACTTAGCTCGGCCATTCTTTATGTATATCACCCTCCTTCTTAGGTACCACACTCCTCACTGCTATTTTACCCTGTAATATCTCAAGCAACCTCTGGGATCTTCTTGAAGCTCTTCCTTTCAGGATCCTTTGTTCCTGTAGATAATGCTGCAAAGCTTTGTGTTGTCCTCTTTGGCTCTAGGCAGCTTTACAACTCGGCAGCATTGCTCTGAATCTCCTGCTGAAATGACCCCTAGCTTCATCACCACAAGGTGCAAATTGAATCTCATTTAATCAAGAGGCCATAACTCATGTTCTTGCCTCTTCATCTTGGGATGTGGTGTCTCAGGAACTGAGGCAAGGAAGATGTGGCCTGTGACTTAGGGCTAGAGGGAACTGAGTAGTTGCATGCTCATCCATGGTAAATACAATTATGGAAGACTTGCTCTGTGTAGTGGATGAACATAACCTTGAGTAGAAACAGCTGGGTGGAATGCAAGAATGGCTACCCTGGGCGAGATCAAAGGTCTTTCTAGCTTAGTGCCGTGTCTCCAGGGGAGGCCAAAAGCAGCAGGTATTTAGCAACTTAGATAAGAACCAAATATATAAAAGGCGAGTCTTCCCTTCATATTGTCATCCAGCAATAAACAGCCTAGGGATCTCTTTAGATGAGAGTTATCATCAGACCCCCACACTTCATAGGAAAGAAAAGCAGGTATCAGAAAGAAGGTGCACTCTAGTTTGAGTGATGAGGTTTCTGTGCTGGTCTGTATGCTGGACAGTCTTCTGGAACAAGTATTTCTTGCTATCAGAAAGAGGAAATAAGGATTCTAGTCTGCCTTGGTTTTGAATGAAACATTTGCACAAGAAACAAATTTATGAACTTAAACACAGGGCTGACAGGTTTTTTTCCATCCATGCGGGTGTTTGTGTCTGCAGCTCTGCCTGTTAAGATGCAGAGGTTGTTGCTTTGGTTTGTGTTAGACATGGGTTTTAGTTTAAGTGCAAGGTTACAGATTTAGTAAAACTGGGGCCTCATCTGTTGCAGGATCTGTGGATTCCTTACTTCACTATCACAACCGACATCACTGCCTCAGCAATGAGGGTCCACACGGATGGTGAGTGTGCAGGCAGCCTTCTCCAGCAGCCGGTCTTAAATAATGATGTGAGACTGCAGTGTTATCCCTTGTTTCTGGCCTTTAAATTTGTCTTTCCTTTTGTTTCTCCCTTCTCTGTTATTTGCTGAGCGCCAAACTGTGGTTGTACACAGATAACAAGGAACAGAGCTGTTGGGAAGAAATTAAGTGAGATGCTGTATTCACTATTTAGAGAGAAAATGGGTCCGCTGACACCGTTCTGTTTCCTTAAAACATCCCATGAAGTGTAGGTGTTTTAGCCATAAATCAAACCTAATGCAACCAAAACATTTTAAGATTCAAATTCCCCATAAATGAAGCTGGTTTTACAATAAAGAGACTCCTGTGCTTGAAGCAGAGGCATTTGTGTCCAGTCCTCTTTATTTTTCTGGTGGAAAACTGTAATGTACTTTACTGACGGAACAGAAGAGAAAGATCCGAGCTGTCTGCTCTGCTGTCAGGACGTGGTGGCAGCCCTGTGGGACACTTGCTTTAGCTTTTGTCTATTTGGGGTAACAGTGCAGTGACTCAGGCTTCAGTGAAGACAGTACAAGCCTACCAGGCACCCCAGATATTTCCTTGGGTAGCTGAAGCCTTTGTTGCCACGTCTCTGATGTTTTGTCTTTTAAGCTGGTGCAGGTGAGACTGCATTCCTGCTGTCGGGGCGTGGGTTGCAGAACTGCTAAATTACACTGACACCAGGGCTGTGTGGACCAAGGACAACCAAGGGGGCTAAAACAAGCAGAAAAAGGATTAGCCTTCCTTAGAGTTTTGTATCCCCATTCTGCAGCAGGTTAAGCCAGTTCCTGTGGAACTTTAATGTAAAGACAGAAATCATCTGGAGAATGGTTATGGGCATCTCCAGAATTCACTGAGAGGAGAGGAAAGAAGTTCCCAGCTGCTGCAGTTTCCCATCTTGGTTCCACCTGTGGGGTGTAACCCAAGAAGTCAGCATTTTCCTTGGCTGGGAGTTCCAACTCAACTAAAACTGTTAGTAATAAACCCCAAATCTGCCAGTATTGACCTGTGCTAAACTGTAGGAGCGCTTAGGTTCTAATTAGAAACAGAACTGTTACATATTTTAAAAAGAATCGAAAAAATCAATTCTCAGTTTGCTGGAAAGAGTTGTCGTTTGAAGCACCAAGTAGTTAATTATTGAGAAGTGAGCTAACACTGCAAGTCTTATTTATTTTTGATATTTTAAAGATTCACTTCTCAGATAAGACTCTTGGCCTCTTTGGAAATGTGGTGTCTTCCCAATTCAGCTGATGCAAATATTAAGAGAAAAATCAGAAAATATGAGCCTTAAAGCAGAATGTTTTACAGGAAACAGATCCAATCAATGTCTGCTTGATTAAACTTTCTGTTTCTAACAGCTTAAAAGATTATAACTTTCGTCCTTCCTTACAGCACTATTAACAGAAATGTCCTAATAAGAGAGAAGATCACCACCATGCACTTGCACTGGTTTTAGAAATGAAAATGTTTGCTTATTACAGAGCAGGGAAAACAGAATTTTTGGACTTCTACAGCATATATTTTTCATGTTCAGCTCCTGCTAAAGGTCAGGTTTTTGTGGATCTCTGTAGAGCATAATGGTTTTAGCTGCAATTCAATCTGCTTATTCTTTCTCCCTTTGTCCCCAGGAGAAGCCTTTTTCTTTCCTTACCAGTGTAAGCTCAACAAAGCACTAAAGATGATCCCTGCAGTCAGGCATATGCTGAAATCTCCTTGAAGGCCATAAATATGAGGCATGGGCTTAAAACTGTGGTTTTTAAGGCCTTTGCCTGATAGTATGTTTGAATAGCCTTTTTTTTTTTCCCCCTTACCCAGGATTATGGTACAGAAAATAATGAACTGTTTTAATAACTTTCTAGCGGTATTCTCAGGAGAGCCTTTATCTCCTGATTATTTTAATGAGTGCAAAAGCCTACCCCACCTCTGCGGCAGTAATTAATGCTGTTGCCATTCCCTTCCTCTCATTCCTGCAGGCTCTCTGTGGAGATACGTCCGTGCCAGCATGTCCCTCTCTGGGTATATGCCTCCTCTCTGTGACCCGAAGGATGGGCATCTCTTGATGGATGGAGGCTATATCAACAATCTTCCAGGTAGGTGCACAGATTAGTTGGGAAGAAGGTACCAAGAACACAGCCTGTCAAACAGTCTGCAAAACTTTGTCCTCTTCCCCCCTGCAAAAAAAAAGAAAACAAGGAGAAATCCTGCAAACACCTTTAATCTCATGATGGTTACCAGGAGTCATTGTTCTCAGTTTCCTAGGTGTTTGCTTTGTCGTGGATTTATTAAGACTATTTTTCGCTACAAAGTATTTCCTAATAGACATAATCTGAACATGTAATTCCAAGCTAATTTAGAATTTATTTTAGTGCTTACTGAAATGAGAGAACAGAAATTAAACTGCAAACATATAGTCTCTCTTCGAATTTCTTTTCAAAAAGTACCAGTTGAATAAGAAGTTATTCTGCAAAAGCAACATCATTAACTCTTCACTGTTCACACTGGTGTCACCCAGAGCCTGAAGGGTTCAGCTGACAGGCATCGGTGTCTTGGTTAGCTGCTAGCACGTGGCAGAGGTGGAATCACGTGGCGTTCAAGAGAGTGATGTGGAGTTTGGGGTGTTCTGAACCTAAAAGTGTCCAAGTTGTGTGAATTCGCTTCTGTGTGTTTGGGATGTGTTTTATGTCAGGGCTGTCATCGTAGTCAGAAAGCATTGGAAGGTGGGTGGCTCAGGAGGGTGGCCAAGACAGAAAAGAGATATGTGGTGTCATTGCAGTTTGTGACTATAATTGTCTACAAATAAATAGGAAGGAATCTAAGTTAAGAGACTCCGCATCTGAGCAGCCTAAGTCATTTACATGATCCAGACAAATCCAGACAATATTTTTCCATCAGGGCTGTATTTGCCTAAAAACTGGAAATGGAAATAACACAAAATAGACCCCCAAAGTCTGCATCTGTCATTCTCTGTTTCTGCAAGCAAGAGCATGAATAGCAAACCAAAGCACCTTTACCACCTGCACATATGTGTCTAAATTAAGTATCTGAATTGGCTCTTCAAAGCTGTGGTTTTCCTACGCATAGCTATTCTGGAAACTGCAACTATCTTGGACTCTGGGGGTGTGAAAGAAATATAAATTCATTCTGTGAGGTATGTGTCCCTCTCTTCCCTCCCTTGGCACTTCCCTAAGTCCTTGCCTGTATCCAAAGGCTGCAGCTAGTCCTTTTACTGACCTTGAAGTAGGAGGTGTTGCCTCATTTCTTTCCCACTTCCAAATTTGAATCTTTCTCTTGAATCCCAAAGCTTTTCTTAGACTGAAATCCTCCCAGCCCCTCCTTGCTGTTTGGTTCCTGTGCTACTTCTTCCCTTTATGACCTTCTGTCTGCAGGACTGACCCCTGCACTGCTGACTCTCCTTTTTAAGGCCACTGCCACTTCTTCTCTCTCCAGATCCCCCAGATCTTTTGTTCTCATCAGAACTGCTGCACGAGGTAGAATTAATGGGGGTTTAAGGCGCTCTTTCACGTTATACTTAATGTGGTGTAACTGTGGGCTTGAGCTGTGTGCATCCCACCTCCTCTCCCCTGCTCCCAGCCGTACAGATTTGCTGCTGCCTTCACGTGGGTTCTGATGACAGTGTGGCCTCCGTCAGAGAGAGTCAGGTCATCCCACCAATCCAGGGTAAAATCTACCCCATAAGTGATGTTTACCAGCAGTTTGGCAATGAGAACTCACCCTGAGGTTACCCAGGGGCTTGGTCGGTGCAGAGCGGGCGGCACGCTGGGATCTCCCGCTAAACCGGAGCAGGAGGGGGGGGGCCTCCCCGGGGCGGGGAGAGGTCTCTCGGCGGAGCTGCTGCAGGTGCCTCCGAGGCTGTTCAGAGACACTCGTGGTATGTACGCTGTCGGGTTAGATACTCCCCAGCGGGACGTCCGTCAGCTTTGGGTGCACACCACCAGGGCTTGGCAGCACTGGCGCTGATCTGACCTTCTTTCCCGCTAGCTGATGTTGCGCGGTCCATGGGCGCAAAGGTGGTGATCGCGATTGACGTGGGGAGCCGGGATGAGACTGACCTCACCAACTACGGCGACTGCTTGTCTGGCTGGTGGCTGCTCTGGAAGCGATGGAATCCACTGGCTGAGAAAGTCAAGGTATTATAGACTATATCAAAATGGCAGCTGGTTTTATGTATGGAGCAGGAAGCTTCCCCTTGTTCGTTCAGGGAGCAAGCCTGGTGACAGACTTTTGAGTTTGAGCTCTTACTCATGGATGAAGACAGCTGGGCAGTGCCCTGACACCAAAGGAGGGGCAGCAACATGGGAGAGCATAGAGCCTCGTCTGGGAAGCGATGGTAGAATTGTTAGAGCAAAGAAACCTTTTCTTAGGGGTGCATTAAGTTTTGATAAAGTCAGAATTTACAAATTTTACCAATGAAAGTAGTAACTTCGTCCAGTTCAGTGTGTCTGTCCCATACGTCTTTGAACTGTTGCTTTAGGGAGATTTTGGCACTTGGCAGTAATTAACATTACTAATGTTAGTAGATAAATGTGGGGTTGCAGAGCATGATTTTTTTTTTTATGTTGTTGCATGCAATCAGGCCAATTCTGTTACTTATTCTTCTGCACTTCCCAAATTATCTGGCTCTGCTGCTGTCCCTCAAGTGTACACTCTTCTTCCCTCCCAACTACAATTAACACATTCCCCTGTTGGAATTGGAAGTAAAATACTTGTTTGTGCTTCTCAAAGTTGGGGAAAATACTACAGACTATGAGTACTGTTCCGTAATCTAAGGTTTTTATTCTGTGATGACTCCCTTCTCTGAAAAGGTCTGGTCTCCATGAGAAGTGGACTTTTGGAGTTGGTGCAGCTGTGGAGTGCCCTGCTGTGCCTTGGCAGAGTTGGCCATGCTGCTCCCAGCATGTAGTGGGAGTGTTTGGTGGGGAAAAGTGGAAGACCTTGACTCTTCTCAGCAGTGCCCAGTAAAATATTACAACTGCCCAAATGGCAATAGGCACACATGAAAACATTTTTTTTTTACTGGGTGTGGTGAAACACTGGCCAACCAGAGAGACTGTAGAGTCTCCATCTGCGGAGATACTCAGATTTCAGCTGGACATGGTCTTGGACAGCCTGCCCCAGCTGACCCTGCCAGATGGGTTGAACTACACGATCTTGATTGGTCCTTGTCCACCTCAGCCATTCTACCCAATCTCTGCCCTGGTACTATAGAAATCATCACTGATTTCTGCCCTAAAGGATCACTGTGCCCTTCTCACCTCAGCACAGGTCTCTCTCTTAAGGTACCACTATATCCTGGAATGAAAGAGTTATTTCAACTTTGAACTGCAGAAACATGCTGGAGGGCAATTCCCTTTCTGCTCTTGATTATGGAGACTCGGTGGCTAGCTGTCCACACTGCCTGGGAAACAGATGGAGGTGCTGATGTGTGAAGGCTTCAGCAGGCTTCTGTGCGCTCTTGGAGAAAAAAAAAAAATGATCGATAACTTGCTTTTTCTCCATTGTGAATACAGAACATATTCTGAAATTAGATTTCTGAATTAATCATGATTGGTGTGTCTGGCCTGATTGGCAGGTGCTGAATATGGCAGAGATCCAGACGCGGCTTGCATACGTGTGCTGTGTGCGGCAGCTGGAGATGGTGAAGAACAGCGATTACTGCGAGTACATCCGGCCGCCCATTGACCGATACCGTACCCTGGACTTCGGAAAATTTGATGAAATCTGTGTAAGTGCATCCTGGGGAAGGCAGTTCCCCCACACTGCTGTTCCACAGAAACGTGCTGGTTTGTGGTGCTAATTAGTGCCCAAGCTGCTGGAGAGGAAGAGAAGTCCGTTGGCACAGAGTGAATAATTGACACTAAATAATGCCGTGGAATGATGTTATGTCTGTGAGATTGGATTAACAGCAGAAATTGAGTTAGTAATCTTGATTATATAATGACCTGTGAACAGATCAGTTGCCTCACTCTGTTTTATGACAACTCTTTCTCAGCTGCTTGGTTAAAAACTCTTGGGTGTCTGAGCTGCTTTGGGCAGTTGGGGTTTGTCAAATGGTGTCATTTCTCTCCCTTCATTATGTAGCTTGTTGTCTCATAAAAGTCTGTAGAGGAGGCCATGAATCACTGAAATGGAGGGCAACATGCTAAAATATCTGGCTTGGTTAACGTTTCAACACTTCTATTAATAAAACATATCATCCACAGTTCCTCTGCACCTGATAAAGTATCAGGAAAATGGCACCAATGTCAGTGGAAGGACGTTGTAAAAAGGGTAGTACCGGGTTACGCGTCTCTCGGATTTAGTTTTGTTTGTTTATGTATCAGAAACCAGCATGGGAAGAACTGACTCCAGATGTGCAGTTGAATTGTCTTAGTGACATAATTCAGCATTCACAACAAAAAGTCTCTGCCAAGGTTGAGGTAATGGTAGCAATTCTGGGTCGTTGTTTCTTGTCAAGAAAGGTGTTTTACTGTCTCTTTCCATTATTTTCCTGCTTCAGCCATGCAGGAATCTTCCATTTTAAGGTGCTTCTGCATAGCTTTGCTCTTCTAGGTTGGAAACATGCAGCCCCCCTGCCACTCCCATCCCCTCCCCACCCTCCAGTTTTTCTTTAAGTTGATGTCCTTTGTAGATGTAGTGACAACCTACAATATTCATTAGGCTGCATATTGATTTCTCTGATACCATCTTATAAATACTAAAAAAAACAGTGATACGGTTAAGCCCTGCAGATTCACATTTGAGAGAGTCCTTAGGACTAAACAGCAGCTATGCCAAACCACCAGCTGATTTTCCCAATATAAATATTTTCTCAAGGATATTTGGCATCTCATAGCTCCTGGGCAAACAGTGCTATCGGCCAACAGTGGATCTAAGACTTTGAGAAATAATATTCTTTTCTAGAGGGAGTGCCCTGGCCATTTTGAAAACCTTGACAGACAGGTCTGGTAGCTCATCACAGTAACAGATAGTAACCCTTCAGATCAGTGTTCTGTCTCTGTCTAATTTGGTGTCGTTAAAGAGATTTAAAGACACCAGGCAAATTTTTCTCAGTGGAGTAAAACTTGAGAAAAGTGCAGTTTCTCAAATAGATCATTTTCTGTGAGCAAGTTCATGGCACAAGACACTGCAGGTATGGAGGGGCAGCATCCTCCTGAATTTTCATTTCCTGCAGCAGAGCTAAATAACTTTTGTCCACGGGGAAGCTTTAAACCGTGCTGACCTTAGAGGAAAGGGCAACCTAGTCATTCCTTTATTGTGATAGGCTGTGAAGTAGTGGGGTTTCTAATTTCAGCTACGTACCTGGATTTTACAGAAAATAGAAATGGGCTCCATATAACCATTCAGCATGTTCAAAAGAACAAAAATACCCTCTTCTTGTCAAAATCACTCTTCTGTATCACCCTGGAGTAACGTCGGCTGCATGTCACTTCCCAAAGCTCAGGTTCTCACAGTTATTTTGGATCGATCTGACCCAGCCAGTTGTAGATCTGTCAGGTCCCTTTTCCTCTTCAGTAATCACATCCACCCTGCGCTGAGAAGCCGTGATAGATTACGAGGGGTGAATTCCAGCCCGGGTGCCTCCCGTGCTTTGAACCCTGGTCCAAAAACCAGAGGACAGACAATACCAGCTCAGCCAGGGCTGCTTCCAGCACTCGGATTTGCCACACAAGCCTGAGGTTTAGTGCACGCAGCCAGCGCAGGAGCTGGAAATAGGATCCAGGACTCCTGACACCTGTTGCTCTGTCCTTTTGATTTGATTTTTCAACACCATTTCTACTGTCTTGTTACAAAAAGAGTAAAACTTGGAGCAATTGGTTTATTTTTTCCAGTTGTTTCCATGCTAATGACGCAGTGCCGTGTTGTTATTCCAAGCACAGATTACTTTATACTTTAAATTATGTAGCATTTGTGGGTTTGGTGTTGTCCATGTGCCATCATTTCTGCTCCAGCAAACTGACGCTTGTGTGTTCAGTGCTGTCTGGCTTAACTTTTTGCAAGAGATTTTGGAACCGGATGCCCTGCGGTAACTTTTCTTTGCTAGAAAAGTTTTCATTTCTTGGCTCTACTTGAGCCAAGAGCAGGGAAGACACAAATTAATTTGTGTTGTTGCCTTCTTCCAAAGAAGGAGCCAGTGCGGGAAGGGCATATACATATGTGTCCTAAGCTTCTCTTTTTATGGCATTATTCTGTGAACAGCCTGCTTGAAGCTGCTGCTGTAAATATAGTTGTGTCAGGTGGCACTTTTCATTGCATACTGTGGGGTCAAAGGTCAAGTTAGCATTTGGACTTAAAATAGCACCTTGTTTGCTTAATCGTTCTAATTTTTAGGCTGAACAGCTCACGTGGCTGAGGCTGGAAGGTAGCAAAAGTACATCCTGGATTTCGGGTAGACCTCTGGATTTCCTACTAATTTACAGGTGATGTGACATAATGTTTACTTAGTTATTAACTACTTTTTTCCCTGACTCATTTTTTTTCCAGGAAGTGGGATATCAGCATGGGAAAACTGTATTTAATGTCTGGTGCAGGAGTGGAGTCCTTGACAAGATGCTGAGAGACAGGCAAGAGACTTGCAAATCCAAAACTGATGTAAGTGTTCAGCTTAAATGGGCAATTCTGCAAGAGCTGCTTGATGCGTGCCAGATTGCGTACTGCCCAGAAACCGCTCGGGGGTGTGAAAGAGAACGATCGATTGCCTCGCGTCCTTAATGTGAGCATGCATGTATTAGCTAAAACTGTATTTTAGGCAAGAAAAGGTATGATCAGTTTTTCAGAAACTTCTTTCCTTGAACCGTAGCCTGGATGAATGAGGTCTTGCACTTCTCTGATCATCGTTAGGGGTGGCCATAGTGTGCTCTGCCAGAGCCCAAGCTCCGATGTCTGCCTGTCCGTCCCCAACACCTGAAGTGTGCCCGTGCAGAGAGCCATCCGCGTCCTCAGCAAGTACGATGGGGTCTCTGAAACCCCAAGAACTGATGTACTGCTCCGTAGAGTGGCTCTCCTGCTGCTGTTTGAGTCTAACGGTTCTAGATACCATGTTTGTAACCCGGAATGTCCACAACACAAAAGTCCTCGAAGGAAGGTGGGATGCTTCACCAGTAACCAGCATTTTCTGAGACGCGTAGCTGATGTGTACATGTTTATATGCCCACCTTTTTCTTCTCCTTCACCGTGTGTCAGCAGTCCTGAGGGTGCTGCGTGCTGCTGGCTGAGCTGCCTTCTGCACCGAGTGCTGGAGTGGAGACTGGGACTGTGCCCCAGCAGGGCCTGTGGGGGAGGATGGGCTGTGGTTTCAGGTGATGGGCCATGCTTGTACCTGTTGCTTGAATGCATGGGTGGACTGCCTCCCTGAGTATTGCTGGGTAGGCACAAAAGACCTTTTCGGAATTACTTTTCATTTATACTCATGCCACACACATTAGATGGTAACTGGATACTGTTCTTGCTTCTAGAGACTGGTCTGCCAGGGCAGTGGCACTCTCCCATCAGCTGCCCGGTGCTTGTCACGGAGGGCATGGATCGGGATTGCTGGCGTTGATCTCAGCCGTTGCTGGCTTTTGGGATGTACCTCAAATAGTTCTCAGATGCTTCCAGAAAACTTGTGGGTTTAGCCAAGAGTTAAAATCCCTGCAAGGATGTAGACTTCTTGCTTTGTTGCTTTTCTTCCTCACTCCTCTATTAGAAAGGGCATTTTGTAGGGCTGTCATTAAGGCTCCACAGAAGCTTGCAGTGCTGTTGAGGTATTGGGTTTCACACACCTTGTTCTGCCCACTTGAGCACATCTGAGCAGTTAATGGTAAATGCCTGATTATGGTAAATCTATGGGCTACGTGGTGTTGCTCTGTGGTTGTAGTCCTGTTAAGATATCTACTCAAAAGTAGGATAAAAATCTCTTCGTTTTACAATTTAAGGATTGAGGTCAACCTCTAGAGTTGTTTCATAACTCAGTGGGCTGACTGAATTTCTTAGCAGGGAAGTTTCAGTTGTTTTTAAGAAACATTTATCACCTCTCCGAGGACTTGGGTACAGTATCATAATATATGGGCTTATTATCCTTACCCTCCTTTGAATTCCTCTGATTTAAAACCCAAGTGCTACAAAGGCTTCATGTTTTATCCATTAATTCATCTTTATCGTCTTTTAGAGATAGGGAAATGAGCAGTCATATTTTAAGTGATTGCCAAAATGTATCGTAACGGTGGTGAGCCACACTAGGGAAAGTCAATAGAGGTGAAAAATGACGTTGAGGATTTGTGGCTCTTCCAGAGATTGGTGGTAGAGCACTTCTGCTAGGAGTGAGGTGGCGTGAGCAAGGGGAGAGGAAGGTCAGTACTTGCAGGGATGGGCGTTAGCCCAGCAACAAGGGGTGGGTGATGCCCACATCTGAGCTGGTTGCCCTAGACCCCCATTTGTCACTGGGGAGCGGTGGGTCCGTAGGGTGAGTCCCTTGGTGAAGTGGAAGCGGCTCCATTGGGGTAAGGTGAACGTCGCCGTCGGCTCCGGCCACGTGAGGGGAGCCGAGGGCACCAGTGCTGGTGACTTCCTATGGGCAGGCAAATCCCACCCAAACTGCCTGGCAGGGTGAGGGGCTTCGGGAGGAGCACGCAGGGACTGAGCTTTGTGGAATAGCTGGTGATCCGAGTGGCCTGAGGACCCCCAAAACTCACCAGCTTATTTTTCACTGGGAAGATGACCTGGACTAGGAGGTACATTAGTCTGAGCTGCAGAAGCCGGGTCCCCATTCCGCCTCTGACACCTTGTGTTCAGGCTAGTTAGAAGCTGGCATGTCGTAAGGAGAAGTCAAGGGAGAGAAAACTGTGTGTGTCTCAGAAATGGTTATATGTCCTATTTCATCCTCCAACTTCTATCACCAACTGATAACAAGCTCAATTATATTAATTGCTGTAACAAATGCTTCTTTTAAAGAAAGCTTATTTTAAAATTGTCCGTTACGTGGGATACAGTAGTTCAGGCTAATATTTCAGTTAAATCATGAAATTACAGCTCTGCATCAAGCAGCACGTTGATCACTTACCACAATCTACCCTTGGTTTTATGGCCCTTCAAATATGTCATGTACTCATAGTAGACATAGCCTGTCATTGCATTTCTGTGTATGCACTGGATAACAAGGCAGAAAGATTGCTGAGATGCCAAGAGTATAAAAATAATGGTTCAGGAGAGTGACTCGATAAACTGTGCGTTTATAGAGCAGGAACCATCAGCTTTGTGCATTCCCCCCAACTCATGCTAGGGTTCACTTACAAGCTGTACTCCCAAGGATGCAGGGGATCTACTGCTCTTCCTCTGAAAACTTTGGAGTCCAGTAAAAAACAAGATTTTTTTAATTTAAGTTTTGTTACAGTAGATTTATTTCTACAAAATACCAAGTATTGCAGGCTCCCACTGGGGTGTTTGGTTTGTTTTGTTTTTTTTTTTTCCTTTAGTCCATTAAAGTCACTTAAGTCCTTTAGCTCTGCTATCTTCCAAGGATAACAGCTGATATTTTTAGCTTGCCTTTCATTAGTGAAAGTTTTGGTGCTCTATATCTTTTAGTTCAGCTATTTCTGGAGTGCTCGACATCTGAGCGAGCTGAACGTGGTTTCTTATCATCTTGTTTCCATGTCATAAGCGTTGCATTTTTACTTAAAAACTCCAGATATTTAATCATTTAGATATTTTTTCCTTTGCTTTCATCATTCAATCACTATTTATCTTGTCTCAAAAATGCAAATACTGAAGACACAAACAACAGGAACCTTAAATAAACTTCACCTGAACAGCCCTTACTCTTCCCCAGCACAGAATAATGCAATACCATTAATTGGATCTCCTTGGGGAAGTTTTGTCTACTGAAGTGTTATTCTTAGTCAAAGCTAAATATAATCTAGCAGACTACAGTAGTAACTGTCTTTTTCCTCTAATTTATTTAATAAAGATTGTGCCGAAGAGAATACTTTCCTCCTTGGGGAAAAAAAAAATATCATCAGAAGGGTTTTAGAGTAGGTTTCAAATCAGTCTGAGACACTTCTCTGCCTTGTGTTAACTGATGGGAGTGTGGTTTTGTCTGTAAAAGTAGTGAAAGGAGGTGCTTAAACATTAAATTCCCGCTTGCAAGGCATCAGACAAGCTTGGGAAGACACCTGCTTTCCCCCAGGTGCTGTTCCAGTCAGCGCTCGCGCTCGCCGCGCGTCCTCGAAGGGGCTGACGCGCGGGATGCTCCGTAGGACGGCGGCGCTGACAGGCGCCGGCACGGCTGCGGCCCCACACGTGGCCTTGGCTCTCACCCGCCCCGCAACGCGGCGGCGGCAGCCCGGGGGGTGCTCCTGGAGCACCTTTTGGTGCCAGTCGCTGCAGGGTCTGGTTCAGCGGTTCACGCAGTGCCCTGGACTTTCGTCCCCTCCAGAGCTGTCCCTGTCTGCTCCCGGGGACAGCCTGGCACGTGTCGCTCTGCGCAGCCGCTTTCTCCGCATGGTAAGAGTCCACGTTTTCAGAGTACAGGTGATTGCCCCGAACACTGCTGTGTCTGCTTGGTGGCCAGAGTTTGCACATACCCCTCGCTTAGTCATACGGCACAAAATGAAGATGTAGATGCTTTTTTTTCCTGTCCCGGAGAACCGCCTTCTGCAAACACTTCACTGGGACCATTCAGGTCATGCTCAAAAGGAGACAGGACTGACTCACCCTTCTTGATGGTTCCTTAATGGTCAAAGTGAGCTTCTGAGCTTCCTGGCTTCTGTATATTTTACAGTGCGTTTCCGAAGCTACTGCTGTTTCATTTCATACAGGTATTTTTTTAAATCCCTCTGGGATTTTCTCCGTCCACTGCTCCCCACCAGCTGTTTGTCCTGAATCTGCACCTTGTTTTTGCTGTACTAAATTACATCAAAAGTTAGTTACGGATTAAAGGTCAACTGAGACCAATCTGCTGCAGCTGTAATGGGCTTCTGCTGTGACCCCCCACGGGGATTGTGTGATTCATAGTATCAGCGCTCTTGCCAGAAGAGCAAAGAATTGCTCATAAAAACCCTGTGTAAGGAAACTGTCCTGTCTGGAAGCACGTGGACAGGTCTGGCTTTTAGAAGGATGACTGTCACAGCAATTCCTGGCAGCCCAGCGCCAGTGACATGCCCCCTGCCAGCTCTTCCCCCTCTCTCTCTTCTGGGGGTGTGTGCTATTGTACTAATTAAAATAACTGGTTTTAAAACAGGTGAGGGGTGTTCAGGTTTCCATCTGGTGACCTTGTGCCTGGCCTCAAGGAGGCAAGTAGGGCTGCTCACGGCATGGCGTGTGGGAAGACCAAAATGGTTCTTAAATGCCAAAGTTGGGTTTTATTAGAGGAGAAACTGGAGCAGGCAACTTCTCAAAATAGAGAACAGTCAACCCACTGCTTGGGTGAGACAGAGTAAAAATAGAAAGGGTTTATTGAAAAGAGAGATTACAGTGGGAAATATTTCTCCTTGCGGGTGGGCCACGTACCTCAGGCTCTTGCTCGCTGCAGCATCTCCAGCTCCACAGCTTGCTGGGTCCCTGGGTGGGTCTTGGTCACCATGCCACATCCCATGGCATCACTCTGCAGGGTCAGGGCTGGACCCCGTGTGCTGTCCCACCTGGGCAAAAGCTCCCTGGGGGCTGCACCTGGCCCAGCTGCTCCCTCTTATAAAGTAACAGTGATAGAGAACAAGCAAGTAAAACGGGCACTGTCTGCCGCGGAGTCCAGACCCTCTGGTTTTTGTCTTAATGACCTTTTCTACAGTTTGCTAAATTTTTGATAAGGCTTCTTGTTGCGTGGCTGGAAAAGGAGCCATTAGAGGTTGTCCCACTGTTTCCACTTGGGAATCTTGTCTCTACCACCAAACCTGCATCAGGAGAGTTGTTCTGAGAATGACTCACTGATGGGTAATGGCTTTTGAGGGGCAGTTGTGGAGAATGTGTGTGTCTGGAGCTTTGTCCGCTCAATGTAATTTTTATACAGTCTTGACTTGTTTGGATTTTTTGTGTGTATTTGTTAACATACCTAAAACTTACCACTGTGTTTCAGAACGTGACCTGTCCCACCACCTCTTTTACGGACCTGGCAGAAATCGTGTCCAGGATCGAGCCCGTGAAAGCACCCGTGGCAGATGGTGAGTGGGGCGATCCAGCCAGCGCTGCAGAACCGTTGGGAAGGGCAGCGAGGCAGGGGCGGCTGCTCGCTCCTCCTGTGTGCCTGCCTCCTCTACCTGCTCTCTCTTAACACCCCGTCCTCTAAGCTGTGAGGGTTCGGCTCTGGCTGACAGCTCTGGTGTCTGCTGAGTGAAGCCGGCGGTGCCGGGCTGTCTCCCTGCTTCGCCCAGAGCCTCTGCCCGTGGGTCTGCCCGGGCCAGACCCTCCGCATCCCCTTCCTGCTGCCCCCTCCGGGAGAGGCTGGGGGGCAGATGTTCCTGCCACGGCGAGACATCGGCTGGCAGCCCGTCACCAGTGTGGGCTGGTGGGAGTAATCCCCACTCCAGTTAGCCTCGTCTGCGTGAAATAACACCTGTGGCAACTCCTGCGAAGTGTCCCATGTCCTTGCGATGATTTCACTCTTTGGTCCATGTCCTTTTGAGATGGGAAGAGGCTGTTTTAAAGCTTTCACTGAAGGATTTTTTCCCTGCTGTCATGAGTAGGATCTGGAGTGATTCACAGGCTCCATTGCTTTTTGTACACTCCTGTTAGGGGGAGCACTAGTGAACTAATGAGGAACAGGTAGTAAAACAGTGAAGAAAAAAGAAAGATGCTCCTGCATCTTTACACAAAAACACTCAAGTGCCTTGTGCCTCAGCCATGCCCTGCGGGGCAGTTCCCTTTACGTGCCGTAACCAAACTCACTTAACAAAAAGGATCAGAGCTTTGCAGGCCTGAAATCTCCAAGCATTTCACCAGTGCTAGAGCTCTTTATAAGCAGTCTCTCCCCTCCTCCCGATTCTCGTTCTTGCAGAGGGAAATCTAAAGTTAGCAGTCCTCCCATCTGTGAGTGTTTGGAGAGATGTCCCTGTGGTAATTTGAAATGCTAATTGCAATCATATGCCTTACGAAGAAAATATTAATCAAATGTGGTTGAAGCAGCCATTGTGACTAAGAATGAAGAGTTCATGTAACATGGTTATTTAAGGCATAGGCACTGAGACCTGCTAAGATTTAACCAGTGTACTGGGACAGACCTTCCTTCTTTATATAGTTTCTGATTATTCGCCCCCATTAGGCAGACCTGCTTTCTGCTGGGGGAGGCCATGACCGTGAGTGTAACAAAGGGACGCGTGTTTCAGGAGGTAGATATGGCCGATTTCAGGCTGAGGAGGGCCTGTGCAGGGGCTGACCGGGAAGGGACGGGCAGGTGCCATGTGCTCCTTGCAGATGCTGAAATCTGTGGCTGTAGAGACTCCAGAGGAGGGGGGGCGATGGCAGGAGACAGCCATGCGTGTGGGCACCGTGTCTTGAAGGACCCTTTATATTCCTGTTGTGGGTGACGCCACGTGCTGCCTGCAGGGACCTTGCCTGGTTTTCGGGGGGCAGTGGCTGTGAAGGCGTTCCTCCGAACACAGCATCGCCTCGGTGCCGCCAGGATGGCACTGCCTTTGCTAAAGAGGTGTCTGGAGCCGTGGGGGAAGCGGTCTCTACCGAGGCGAGCTCGGATGGAGGGTGCCACCTCCCTGGCAGTGGCCTTGTGGCCGTCAGATGGTTCCTTGTACGTGCCTTTGCATTTCTCTGCTCACGATGGTGGTGAAGATGGTCTGACTGCTTTTATCCCATGTGAGTAAGAAGACGGGGTGCTGCTTGGCAGCCTGGCTGTGAAACGGCACTGTCAAAGAGGGTGAAGCCTTTTTTGCTCCCTGGAAATCCTTTCCTGAGTGACATCTCAGACCACAGGGCTCTGCCTGTCCTGACAGCATACTGCGAGTCTCAGGCTGGGTGGAGAAATTACATCAATAATTTTGTTCTAAAGAAAGAAAATGAAAATACTGTGTTCTGATTGACAGGAAGAAGGGGGAAGTGTCAGTGCGAAGGGTGAAAGGCCCTGGCAGGCAGAGGCTGGCGGAGCCTCCAGGTCAGAAGCTGTGTCTTCTTTAGGGGGAAAAGGGCAGTGAAGTTCCTTCTCCAGTCTTGAGCAAACCGACAGCAATGACTGAAACAATTTTGAAAAAATAAAAGGCAGACTGTCCCTCAGTAAGGGGTGAGCAGAGGGAAGCTGGGCAAAGCCCTGTGCTGGACCCAGGGTACCTGTACTGCCGGTGAGCAGGTAGGGAAGTGACTGTAGGAGAGCAGAAGCTCATTTGCAGAGCTGAGCCACTGCAGTATTTGTGGCTGTGTTTCTGTTCTGCATCCAAACATTTCCTCAACTGGGATTTTCTGTCTTTGTTCAGCTGTAATTGCATTTTATATGGCCATGGCCAGGGGAGCACAGATGCTGTTCACTGGCTCAGTGGCATCCCTGACCATGCTCCCACCTGTAAGGGTTTTCCGAGGACCAAAGTTGCACAGGCTCTTTGGTGATTTCCCACAGTAGGTTTCATGTCTCATTTTTCAAAGCAGTGATGCTTCGGGCTGTCCCCACGGCCGGCTCTCACCATGTGAGGTGAGGTAGCACGCTCGCTGCACACGGTGGCTGAAGATCAAGTCACATTAGCAGAGCAATTGTAGCAAGAGTCATTTGAATAAAAAAATTCGGGAAAGAGAAATGTTAATTGTGGTGTCAAATGCCTGGTTTTGCAATACTGCTGAAGTAGGAGACATCCCAAAACCTCTCAAGGGACACAATTATCAGGCACTAGGTCACCCTCTGCATCTTTGCTGATTAAAAAGTATTTCTATCAAGAAGCACTACCTTAGGTTGTGATGAGCTACCAGATTCCCTGGTTTACATCAAAGTCTGTCATTGTTACTGAAACAGAAACCCTCTGGCCACACAGCACCGATTTTCTTCAAATGTGGTGTGGCTGGCAGAAATCAGGCATATATCATAGAAAGGCTAAAAGCCACAGAATCACAAAGCAGATCTTTGGCATGAGAAGTGTGCCCTTCCTGCTGTGAATACGCTCCCCCTGCTAACGGAAGGCTCAAGGGCCTTTCTGTGGTGTAATCTCCTCTTCACTGGCTCCTTTTTGAGCTGCAGTATTTGGGTGTTGGTGAGTCGAGCAGGGCACTGAGGCCTCAGTCCTGCCTGATGCTCCTGGGAGTTTTTGTCGTGTAAAGGAGCCGTTTCCCCTTGAGCCCTGGGCACTCAGCCTCCAGTGGGGCAGTGGAAATTGGTGTTTAGGACCAACTGCTGTTCTCCTTTCCCCTCTTGTCCTCCAGCACCCAGAGTTGCTGTGTGAAGGATGTGAGAAGGGACACCCTTCTCTTGTTCCTTATTATCTGCATATATACCTGTTAAATGCTGAAGAATGTGTGAAAAAAAAACAGAGTTTGGTTTTGTTGGTAATCAGTTTTAGTGGAGCTGTAAAATTCAATCTATTATTTGTGCTGTCTGCTGCTGTTCAGATGAGTTTCCAGTTTCTCTGGTGTGTTTTATTAAAGATTATCAATAGTGGTTTTAATATAAACTAATGATAATTCTCCAATCCACAGTAAAAAAAAAATGTTAAAAAATAAAAAAAAAAAGACCAAATGTCTTTAATCCTAATGTTCTAGCAGTTGGTTGTAGTTATCGTGTTAGAAGAAAATGCTGTGGAACAGACTGTGCTGTTGTCTTCAGCATGGAGCAGATGCTATTGACTGTTCCCAAAAGAAATACTTAATCAAGAATCCGGTTTAAACACGAGCCACTTCCTTCACTAGTGGGCTGAAAAACAGGTATTGCTTCAGCAACTCGAACCACACTTGAATTAACTCATGAAAGTGGCGGAAAAACTCGTGTCACGCAGAAATGATTTTCTGCCATTCTAACACCATAACTTACATTCTAAAAAACTGTGAAGCAGAACCTGTGCAGAGGGAAGGTGACCATCCGCCTCCTGCTTTGTTCCGCTGCCCGCCGGCCTCGGTGCCGCGCCTGGCGTGCGGGGGGCCAGTGACGGGCACCTGCCCTGGCACGGGCGTTGAGTGTTGAGTTGATGTGGGAGAGAGTCAGTCCCGTTAGCAGGTGTGCCAGCAGTCCCAGTCGAGAATAGAACTTACCTACACACAGCAGATAAGCAGGCACTCCTTTATTCCAGCGCTGGGGAACACGGGGGATAGCTCCCCCAAAGACGTGTTCACCGACAGGTACAAAGCACAACATATTTATACACTTTTTCAGCAGAGTCATGGTTACATAAGATCAACAAAATTCACAAAGTTTAGTTTGACCTTAATAATGATTGGATTTCAGTTACCTCACCTTACCTCTATTCCTATTCTACAGAAATCATTGGTCATCTTTACCGATTGATTTGAATAGAATGAGGGGAGGGTAATGATTAGCATATTCATGTTATTTCCTGGAAATCATTATCATATGCAAATGTCCCTAACACATGCGTGGTGATGTTGGATGGGGCTCCTCTGGTGCTCATCGATAGTTTTCCTCACTGTGTCTGCTGATTGAACTCCATCCTTGCGCATGCTCAGTTCATCTTTGGCTGATTTTCCAAACCAAACCCAGTCTCTTCTGGTACCTTTTGTTTCAACTCAAGATCCATAACCAGTACCCATTGTTTTAATTCAGATTCCATAACGATTCTTGTAGTGTTCAAGGCACACACCAGACTAGCTACCTACTCCTAAGGGCCTTAGTGTGCTTTATATTCTCATAGCTGCTGTAACTCCATTTAAAAATCAAAATCATACCCTAAACTAAAATCAAAATAATATTCTAGGATTCAAGCTGTTTTATTAAGGTAACTGCAACAGGTGCCTCTCCTGCTGTCTGTTTTTTGAACCCTAAAGTGATCACCAGGTGCTGGAAGAGGCACAGGCTCTGCACTGATGGGTCTTGTTCCTTGGGGAGTGGGCTTCGGTGCTGGGGACTGGGGGCTTGGTGGCATGTCCTGCTGCTGACTGCTGTGCCTCTGTGTGCACAGCTCTTGAGCTTTCCTAAATTATGTTAATCTGCTGGATTATGAGAGAGAGCAGGTGATTGTCCCCTGTGGAGAGGAGGGGAGTGTAAACGTCACTGTCCCCAGCGGACCCCAGAGATTATCTCCCCAGGTATTATCTCCACACCAGGAAGAGCTCGCCCTGTGCCTGAAAGTCCCTGTTTCCAGTGAGTCTGTGACTGATGTGACCAGGGGAGTTTGGATTGGTAGCTCATAGGCTTGTCTTCTGGAGGTATTTTACAGGTCTAGTCTGGGCTGATGGGCGGGAGACAGCAACTATTCTGTGAAGATCATTCACCAGGGAGCATCTCCCCATCGCCAGCATTTCTGTCCTGTTGGTCTGGGCAGCTGGAACCCACCAGAGTAACACAGTTTGTATGTCACTGCTCTTGTCCCAGGCACTTTAGATTCTAGAGGGCTCCGGGACACCAATTCACATACCAGACACGGTTTCATTTGTGATCTGGCTGGAGAGCTCGTGTCTGTGTTTGAGAAGTCCCAGTTCACTGAGCCACGGAGAGTTGGCCAGCAGTCACCCTGCCCTGTGCCAGTGCTCAATGAAGTCAGCTATCATTCCTCTTCCGTTTGTCTCTGCCTCTCTGAATGCTAGCTAAAACCAGTGTTTTTTCTCTTGTGTCTCTTTAGATGAGTCAGACTACCAGACTGAGTATGAAGAAGAAATTCTGGACAACCAGAAGGATGATTATATCAATTTCATAAGCAACCAGGTTGAAGAAGACTCTGACTCGGTATGAACTGCCCTGGAAACAGGCAGTGCCTGGGTCGTTGCAGAGTCCCGTGTGAATGGTGTGCAGTGGGTGTGAGGTGAAGGTGTCAGGATACTGAGAGAAGCACCTGGAAGGGACTTGCTGAGGAGGAGCGTGCAGAAGCGTTTGCTTTTCATGTAGTACAGATGCTAAATCACACATGCTCACCCTGTTCAGGTCAGTCACCTACAGTTGTGCTGTGTGTGGCAAAATCTGGTTAAAAACCAGGTTATAAAAACACAGTTAAAACCTGGTCATGCAGCTCTGTGGATTTGCTTGTGAGGTGGGTCGGGGCTGGAGACTGTACAGCACGAGGAGAGGCTGAGGGAGCTGCTTTCTCCAGCTCGGAGAAGAGGAGGCAACGGGAGGATCTGCCTGCTGTCTGCAGCTGCCTGCTGGGGGGTTATGGAGAAGACTGCAGCAGAGAGGCACAGCAAAAAGACAAGAGGTGACAGACACAACTTGTGCTGAAGGAAATCCTCACTGGGTACAGGGGGAAATATTTCCCAGTAAGCATGGCTGAGAACTGCAATAGGCTGTGCAGGGAGATGGTGGAAACTCCATCCTTGCAGATACTTGAAAAGCAAATAGATGCCCTGAGGAACCAGATCTACCATTCGAGTTAGCCCTGCATAGAGCAGAAAATTTTATTATACCCTCCAGAGGCCCCTTCCAACCAAAGTTGCTTGATTCTGTGGAACATCAGGTTCACTGTGAGGCCAGACTTCACACGATGCAGCCCTGGGAAGCAGAGCTTGGCAGGGTCGAATCCCTGCCCCTCTGGCTACAGTGGCCATCACGTTCAAAAGGTGAAGCTGCCTGTCGTGTTGCACATGAACAGTTTCTCAGTGGGTGCGTGTGAACGGTTTGGGAAGGTGCCTGGCCTGGGTGGCCGCTCATGTGAGGCTGTAAGATGGGTTCAGTGTTTTGAGTGAAGAGCTGGAGTGATGGCATAAATGTTTTGTTTGCTGGGCTGACCTCCAGTGGGTAATGGTTGGTGGATAGAGAAAGGGTGGAGAGGAAGAGGACAGATTTTATCCAGCTCTGAGAGGATGCTGAAGAATTAATTTGTGCTTGCTTTCTTTTTTTTCTCCTTCAGGATGAAGATATGCAGATAAGAAAGCGCAGGACTCTCCCCAGTGTGGACAGCCAGGCAAGCAGCACAGGAGAGCCAGGGTAGCACTCAGAGTCTGACCTTGCTGGCTGAGAGCTACAACCATTCGTACTGACAGCAGCCATATTTATTTATTAAATATTTTTAAAAAACAAAACATCTAGTTGAAATTAAGCAAGCTTTTGTCCTCCTCCAGACAGGGTACGGGGCATTCAGCTGCCAGCACTAAGCACAAAGACCTGCATCACGCCCAAGTCCTTTTGGACCTCTGGTGAAGGGTGGCTGACGTGTGCCATACTCCTTCCTACAGGTGCCAGCAGGAGCAGCCAGTTATTAATCACTCTGGGACTGGCAGAGGGGAAGCGTGCTGGGAACGTGCAGTTAAATGCTGCCTTGATTTTTGCTGCTATATGTTCTAGTCACTGTTTTTACTGCAAAGGCCCAAAGAATGACGCGATATTACCCTGCCGTGTGCTGAAAAGGCTCCGAGCAGCAGCACTAGAGAGAGGGAGGGATTTGTGGGTCGCAGCAGCGTTGCTTTCTTCTCGTATGAATCAGGTAACTGTATAATTAACTCGGTGACTTTCAACCATGCACTTGTGATCTGACAGGAGCAAGCCTGAATGTATTTCATTTGAAATCTAAACCTAAGAAATCAATTAATGTGAACGCTAGCTATAGAGCCTGTATCCTCAAGCCATCAGCAGAACATTTACTGACAGATCATGGAGCTGACACTTGTCAGGAAGCTCTGGAGTCACTACTTGGCTGTATTTGCCCTGTGAAATAAAGTTATTCTGCTGGATTGAAATTTCTGCATGGTTCTTTTTGTGTTGGGTCCCACAAAGAGAAAGGTGTCAACGACTGAGTTCCACTTGCCTCTGCTTATATCAGGCTTGCAAAGAAACACGTGCGGTTCTCAATTCCTAACCCCAGCAGGAGTCACCCAGCGTATTGTCAAACACGGGAAAGAAATCTCCAGTGCTCTTCCCCGCTGAGGGCTGCAGCAGCTGATGTGAGTTGGACCACGTTTAGAAGTCCCTTGGTGCTCGCTGCTCTTGTCTCACATCTGTCACTGACGATAGCTCCACATGGCTGGATAATCAAGGTAATTCCTGCTTGATATAAATTCTGCTCAGTGCTAGCTCTAGGTTCTGGCGCCTCGAGGGGATTTGCCCTGAAGATGCTCCTCACAGCTGCCTCCTTTGCTGAGCTGCCCTGGCCCCTGACGTGAAGCGCATCGGCAGGCAGCGGTGATGCCTCCAGGCGTCACTGGAGCTGGGCAGCGCAACTTCGAGGCCAGAAACGTGTTTGGTGACACCACAGAGGACCAGGGTGGGTGTAAGTGCTGTGGAGTGTGACCCGGTCTTTGCATTTAACCTCCTCTCCCATGTACTCCCTCGTGGCACAGACTCTCCTTCTCTACCTGCCCTTCAGTGTGTTTTCCTCCATCGTGTCCATGAACGTGCAGCCTTTTCCCAGGTAAGCTGTTCCTCTCACACAAAATGATATTCTCGAGTGTTGGAGCCTTGGGTCAGTGTTTTGTTTGCAGAGGGACTCCAGCCCTCCCTTGGTGAGACCACCCAGCCTGGCTGCACCTCCGACTGGCCCCAGGGCTGTCCAGAGACCTTCCCTGCAAGGATCATCTGGATCTTTTATGCAGATTTTGGTCAGTGCAGTTGTGCAGAAAATGTTGCAGTTGCTGGAGGTTGTTCCCTGCTATTGAGAATTAATTCTTAAGAAAACTTAAAAGTTGCTTTTGAAGTGGAGGTAGAGCAGCCAGCAGCCAGTGGCTTCTGTTGAGCTGGAGAGATTTGATTTCTGTTGACTTTGGTTACAGGGTGGTGGCAGTGCCTGTCCCAGGAAAGGCTCGTAAGCTGGGGACAAGCCCGGGAAGGCTGGGAATGAGGGCAGGCCAGTGCTCACCTTACAGCTGTCTGCTTTGTTTCTGCAGCATTGCTCTGAGCAAACACAAAAGGAGCACGACTTGTTCAGCTGCAGCACAATTTAAACCTCTGTGGTTTTCTGATGAGGGGAGGTAAACAAGATGTGAGTCCCTTCAACATCTGTATTTATAAGTGGTTACAGTACAGGACCCTTGCCCTGGGAAATGAGGAATAGGGCTAATCCTGGAGATGACCAAGGTCCTTTAGTTGCCCTCACTGAGCTCGTGCCAGGCCAGTGGTCTTCAGCCTTCGAAGGACACGCATAAAAACAAAAGTACCCTCAGCAGAGGTGGTATCTCTGCATGGAGTCTCCAAACCTCCTGACGATGGACAGATGCAGTTTTTCAGAGATCTGCATTGCATCTCTCGTGGCAGTGACTGATTCTTCTTGTTCCCTTTGCCCCGGCTGCTGAGCTGTCTGGGGCAGGACAGGCACTGTGGTTTGTTTTCCAGAAGGATGGCGGGTCTGTCAGCCAGAACCCAGCTGTTCTTGTATTGCTCTGTGCTGTGCCAGGAGAACTCTTCCCCTCTTCAAACAGGTAATTAATTTCCAAGTTGTGTATTCTAACTCAAAACTTCCCAGCAGCCAGACTCACTCCTGGAGCCTGGGTGTGAGCCTCTGGGCTCATGGCTGCATAAGTTGAAGGAGTCGCAGAAAACAGAAAAATATTGGGCTCCTGGGTCTGCTAATTAAAGCCTCTATATTTGCTTTGTGCCTTGTTCCATGGGGAAATGGCACATAGTTCAGATGTATGAAGACAGAAGATAAACTTTTGATGCTAGACTGAAAGTCTCTTCTAAATAATTGATCACAACTTTCCTCCCCAGCTGTGTTCTCCGTAGCTGAGCTCTGGACATTAAAACAATCTTTTTTCTGTAAAACAATTATGGTACAAATTTAAAAGCAAAATTATTTTTCCTGCTTGCTTTGCTGCTGGCTGTGGTCTGCTCAGCTGCCTAATTGGGCAATGCAGGGTCCCGTCGGTTGCTCAGCCCCATCCTGCACTTACACCCAGGTGCACCCTCACGATCCTGCACTCGCGTGTGCAATTCCACGTTTGGAGGTTTTAATCAGTCCCTGCCCACCTGGAGACCCAACCCTCTGCTAAGGAGTTGGTGCTGGATCACCCCTTCATACCCCAGGCTCCACAGTGACAGTCCCGTTGCTGTTTTGCTGGAAATGCAGCAGGAGAAGGGCATCTGTCTCGGCTGTCCTGGCCCAGGCCACCGTCCTGCTGGGCTTCGCTGGCCTCGTGGCTGCTGGTTTGGCTGGAAAGCGCCTGCTCTCCCTTCCATTTCTTCATGGGGGTGTTACATCCCCTAAAAGGTAAAGTCTGATTAGAAGCTGGATGAATTTGGCTCTGCTAGGGGAGGGAAAAGTGCTGCTGAGACCTGAAGGTTTCATCTCAGGTGAAGAGGAGGACACGGAGCTTGTTCCCACAGGAAGCCTGACACCAGCCAACGCCAAACATGAAGCAGCAGGATTGGAGCAAGGTCCTGAAGAGCCACGGCCGCAAGCGGTACCTGCGGTGGGAAAGGCTCCCCCCGAGGCCTTTGACTTGACACATCTGATGGTTGCCAGCTGCTGGGAGGTAAAGCCTCGAATGAGCTTTCAGAAACACGTCCCGGCGATGGATTCGCAGCGGGTCAGACACCAGCCCTGCTCAGTGGCCCGGCCTGAGCCCCTCCGAGCTGCCAGTGTGGAGAAGCGGGGTGAGAAACGCCCGTGGGCGCAACCTGGGCTGCCCAAGGGCTCTGCCCGTGGCTGTGGCTGCTGCACTGAGGGGACAGACGGGCCCCACGTTGGTGATTTGAGAACCAGGTGCCTGCTGGAGAGGGGAAGCCAGGGCCGAGGGAGGGTGTGCTGGGGACATTTGGTTGCAGGACTCCGACTCCAGCCCCGCAGGGGAAGGGCTGGCAGCACGGGTGCCACCCACGCCTGGCCAAGGGATGCGGTCGCTGGCCTCTCCCCACCTCCTCGGGTGGTGAGCGCTGGCACCCCCGTCCCCACCAGGCACCAGGCAGCACCTTGGGGCTGGCCCCAAGCAAATGGCTCCGTGCAAGGAAGGAACTTATTCAGCTGCTTCGTTAACGTGGCCTCATGAGCTGTTCAGCTCTTAGGTACAGCTCCGCTGAGGTTTGGAAGAGTGAACGGATGTTGCCCATAGGGCAGCTGAAGCGCCCGTTCAAAATCTGCAGGAAGCCCAGTCGGGGCAGGGGGAGAGCTTTGCTCTTGGGCCGTGCACCTCTGACTCACACACGACTGTTTGTGGCTCCTGCTGCAGCTTCTCAGGTTTCTCACCCTGTGCAGGCCGTTGTGTTTGTGCAGCCCCTCTGGGCTTTTCTCCCTGTGGAGCAATGGCCGGGGCTGTGGCAGGACCCTGTGAAGCTCCTTCCCTGGCAGACGTCATTCTTGCTGCGTTTTGTTCCAAAATTAATCTCATCGTATTTACTCATGCTCCCCTGACCTCCTCCAACGTGTGATTTTCCCTGTGTGCCGCCTGAGGACTGTGTTTAAGCTGTCAAGATGCGGGGGCTTTACTGCGCCTCTGGGTTTAATTTACTGTTGCTGTGAGTAAAAGCCGGTAATAAAATCAGCAAACGAGAAATACAGCAAATATTTTCCCCTCCTGCAGGCGCTCTGCGAGGCCGGACCAGCGCCCGCTGCTGCCTGCCGTGCTGCGAGCCGTGCCGAAACGCGGCCGGGGATGCCACGGGACCGTGGCTTCCCCGAGGAGCTGGGGCAGGAGGCATTGGGCTTATTAAGACATTGTTTGTTTAATAAACGTGATTTTGTGATGTGGCTTCTGCTGGCACCAGGGCACAGACTCCCGTTAGCAGTCCCTTCCTGGCTGATGAGTGATTCTTCTCTCGTTGGGTCTGGCGGGGTTTGAAGCCGCGCTCCTCGTCCCCATCCCCTCCTCGGGCCACGGAGGGTCTGACCTTCTTTTTCCTAATGGCCTTAATTTGGGTTTTGGTAAAGATAGTGCTGAAAGGTGTGGGGAGCTGGCAAGGCAGCCAGGCCTGCGCCTGTGTCCTGTGCCTGGGAGCTGCTGCAGGAAAGAGGGATGAGGTGCAGCTGCCTGTGGGCACTGGATGTGGAAGCTGGGAAATGCCGGTGTGTCAGGCTTGCTGCAGCCTGGGGACATCCAAACCTCCTTCCCTTACTGAAATTAAGGCTTTTAGGGGAAACTGTGGCACTAGCGAAAGCAATAAAAGCATTTGCTTGTTGTTTTACAACATAATAAGGAAAAGCAAAATGAAAGTAGTATTAACGTTTATCCTGGTTGTTGTAGTTTGAGCTCAGAGGGCAACTGAGCACCATGCAGCTGCTCACTCCCTCTTTACCCCCCAGTGCCGAGAAGGAGAAAATAAGTAAAGGCTTGGCATTTGAGATAGGACAGGGAGGGATAAATCACCCATTACAGTTATGGGCAAAAGACAGACTTGTTAGGGGAAGAAAAAAAGAACGTAAATTTATTACAGACACTAACAAGAACAACATTTAACAGACAGAGCAGGACAGTGAGAAGCACCACCACATCTTGAGAACACCTTCCCCCCACCCCTCCCTTCTTCCCAGGCTCAGCTCTGCTCCCGATATCTCTACCTCCTCCCCCAGGGGCGCAGGGGGAGGGAATGGAGGGGGGGGAGGTGGTGTGTGCAGTCAGTGCTGCCGCTTCTGCCATCTTCAGTGGGAAGAACTTCTGGAGCTTCCCCCTGCTCCAGTGTGGTTCCACCCCCACAGGAGACAGTCCTCCACAAACCTTCTCCAACTGGAGTCCCTCCCCCGGGCTGCAGCCCTTCCCGAGCTGCTCTGGCGTGGGACACACCTGCATGCTGTAATCCTGTCAGCAGCGAACTTCAACACTAGTTTTAGAAGCAACTGTACCATAAATCTATATAATTGTGTGTCAGGATTGTTCCTGGAGACACGCTGCACGAGTCAGCCCTGAGCAGCGTTCCGAGCGCTGGGAATGCACCTGGGGCCTGAGCGTTACTTAGCATAAACGTGGCATTTTCATGGGTAATTGGCAGAGCCACCGTCACCGCTCTCCACCGCAGCTGGCACCAGCACGGATGGCTCTTAATTAAGCCTCACACCGTTGGAGGATTATGGACAGGAATGCGCTTACCGTCACGAAGCAGCCGGGCCTCCAGGTCTGGAAATGCAGCCACGTTTGTCAGTGAGGAGTGACAGTTTGGTCCAACGTGGCCCTGAATACAGAACCGTGCTGTGCTGAGCCCAAGCCCCACCGGACGGCATGGGACACCCCTGGCACCGGGCACGATTTGGTACCAATGAGGTGCAAACACTAACGATGCTGCTGGAAATACTTATTTTAGGAAATCTTGTCTTTAGCGATGGTATCTGTTGGGGGAGGGGGGGGAGGGAGGCTTAGCAGCACCGTCGGGCAATGCTGTCCTCACAAGGGCAAGCACAGCTCTACATTGTAGCACTCGTGGTGTATAATTTGGGATCAGAAAGAACACCAAATGTGCATTAATTTTAAATGTACCATAAATGACACATTTTTTCCTCGAAGAAGGCACATTAGATGTGATGCACAGCCCCAGAGGAATATGTTAAATAAGGCTGGTGCCTCGCTCGAGCAGCCCTGACCTGCCCGCGTGTCCCCGGGCGGGACGGGCTGAGCTCTGTCCTGTGCTTGTGCTTGAGCCCGTTGCTGCTGCGTGGGCCACTATGGGTGATCGCAGGTGGCCCCAAATGCCCCGTTTGCCCTTGGCATTGACTGCCAGGGCGCTGCGCACCCCGCGGGGCTCAGGGAGGCACAGTGGGGTGCTTTCTGGCACTGGCTGTGCCTGCAGTTTCATTTCCATCCAATATAATTCTTTTACTCCATCTTGAGCACATGTGCTTCCACCTCTTTGTGGGCTGAGTCTCAAAACTCTTTTTCCTCGCAGTGACTAACGGCTGCCTCAGGGCAGAGGCACTCAGTGGCAGGTTTCAGCTGGTCACTGCCATCGCCAGAAGGGTTGTTTCCGCTCTTTGAGTGAGAATTTGCCCAGACTGTGCCATGAGTTGGCTCTTGCGTGGTTGAATGTGGTGGGGAAGGATGCGTGTGCCAGCTCTGTTGTCCCTGGCTTCACCATTATCCATCCCATCTTGGTGCTTTCCCTTCTCCCGCTGGTGTTGGTCTGTTCCCCCAGCCTGTGACTGGGCTGTTGCCGCTGTCCCTCTCCCAAATTAGGCACTGAATTAGCTGGAGGTGGCTGGTGAACAACTTCTCTCCCTGCTGCAGAGCTGGGGGATGCCAGCCCAGCTCGGGACATCCCTTAAACTGCTGCCCCATGGCTCAGCCATGGCACTAAGTCACCTATAAAACCCCTCCCCTCCACTTGCTTCCTCACTGGAAGTCAAAAGCTTTTAACAAAGCAAAGATCAGAAAAGCTTTTAGAGCAGGGCTGACAAAGTGGTGCACCCCTCGGATTTCAGGGGTAATGAGGTGGGAAAGAGCTGGTGAGGAGGGGGCTGTGCTGCAGCCAAGAGCACTGGTGTGGGGCTGCCCACCCCCGGCCAACCACGGCCACCTTCGAGGCTCCCGCTGGGACACGTAGCTGGTGGTGAAGGAGATTTTGGTTCCTGAAAGCAGAGGGGAGAGCTGAGACTTGGGGTGAGTGTGCCTCTTGCTGGGGCTCCTGCGAGCAATCAGCATTTCAGTGCACTCCAAATGTCAGAAAAGAGGGTTTCTAAGTTCCCAAGAGCTGCCACCTTCACGGAGACGGTGTCTGCGCTGCGGCCGGTCCTTGGTGCAAAACAGGCGGTGGGAGGACAGCGCTCCTCATGTCCCTCACAGTAAAACTGGGGTGGCGAGCGGGGATTTTAAAGCGCTACCAGAGGATAGATGATTTAAAGCAGTACCCGGCTGGTGTGGTGGGTAGCACCCTGTCAGCCCCCATCCCTTGAGCACCAAGACTGCATGGCCTCGTGGAGCCGAGCCTGCCATCGAGCCCCTGGCAGGGCAGCCCCCCGGGAGGCTCTGCACGAGGTCAAGGCAGATGCATCAGCTGCCGGGCGATGCTGGGGCTGAGCCCATCGCCGGAGCCGCGGGCAGGGCGGACACCAGAGCCTGGGCACGGCCCGTGCACCACAGCAGCTCCGCTCCTTGATGCCAGAGTCAAGCTGGATGGGGCTCCATCGGGGCCCAGCCAGGCTGGCTATAGCTTGGCTGGCTGGGGCGCCGAGTTGTTGAAGGCAACTCCAAACCCAGGCTGTGTCCGTGCTGGTCTGGGAGCTGCTGATTTGCACAAGGCAAGGAAAAAGTGGAGGCACAGAGTCCCAACAAAAAGGCTGTCAAGTCCCCGCAGAGCAGTGCCCACCCTGCACGTGTCACCGCTGCCAGCAGCCCTGGTTCCCACAGGACCCTCCTCCTCCCCGAAATCTGCCCCTGGTTTGGCTGTGCTGATCTGCGGGGAGGCGAAGCACCGTGTGCCGGGGCTGCTGGCGTCCCCCCCAGCACGCAGCCGAGCGGGGACCCGGCGGGGCGAGCGCTTCACGTTGCCAAACTAGGTCACTCCGTGAACTCGAGCGATGTGGCGGACAGAGCTAAAAATACCGGCAGAGCCAAGCGTTTCCCCAGCAGCTGCGAAGGGCTGTGGCCTCGCCGGGTCAGCCCTTGGCTGTGAGATGCCCTGATCCTGGCCCCGTCCAGGAGGGTCACTGGGGCTCTTGGGCTGCTGGGGCTGGGGGTGATTTAGGAGCAGGTGCTGGAACGGCCCCTCTGGGGCTGCAGGTCCAAAAGCTGCCCAAGAAAAAGCCTCTCTGCTGGTGGTGTCAATAAGCCATCGCAAGGCAACTCACAGCCAGGTCCCTGCTCCTTGCAGAGACCCTCCCACGAGCCTTGGATGTCTCATCTCCAGCCTCCACATCTGCCGCCTCAGAAAAACCACCTCAGCTGCCTTCGTCATAAATGTGTCCCAAGTCAGATGCAAGAGCTCAGCAAACCAAGTTGTTTTTCTCTTGGGAAAGAGAGTGCTTTTTTATTTTAGTGTCACACTTTCGGAAGGCACCAAGAGGATGGGGATGAGGGACCCAGAGTGTGCTGCTGGGATGAGCGTGGCCGGGTCCCTGCGCTGCTGTAAGGGAGGGCTGGGGGCAGGTTGTGGGCAGGAGCCCGTCCCCAGCCCTGTGGCTTGCACCCCATGGGGTGCTGCAGCTCGGGGAATCTGTCTATCCCCTCTTCGGGACTTTGTCTCCTTTGGGACTTCAGCTGTTCCCTCTCTGCCCACTGCCCCTTGCACTGCAAAAAGGCACAGCCAGGACGGTCCCACTTTTCTCATCCTCTGCCTCCAATTTCTGCACCTGGGGCCAACGCTGTGTTGCTGGAGTGTTGCAAAAGTAACTGCCTCTGACTTACCTTCCCCTAATGAAGTTTAGATTTTTTGCATCCCTTCTTTTTTGGATGAAATGCTTCCTTTGTTCCTGTTTGAAAGCTGGCCTATTTTAATACTGCCAAGTGAAAATGGGTTTGTGCACAGAAAAGATCCCAGTTGTTCTGTATAACTTTGCTGTCATAATTATTCACTGCCAGTCCTGCTTCCAGCAGCTGTATAATTTATCAGCTGTGTTTTGTGCTCATTTCTCAATCAATGATGAAAACATTGATTAGTGTCAGACTGGGACCAACTCCTGCAGAATCCCTCTAAATCATCGCTGTTCACTGATGACTCCTTGTTTTGGAGATGGGTTTGCAGCTCTCCATCCATTTAATGTGGGCTTTATTGAGATTGTATAGCGCTAAATTTGTAATTAGGGTGTCATATGATATTAAGTCAAACACGTTGACAAAAGCTAAGCAAATAATGGCTACATGGTAACCTTTAGCTACAAACTTGTAATTTTCTCAAAGGATAAAATGAGGCTCATTTGATAAGACATTTTTCCATTACACCACACTGACGGGGATATTTTTAATCCTAGATTTCTATATTAATTGAATCCTCTGTGTCTTCTCCATTTTTCAATCTGAATGGCATGCTGGACTGACTGACTGTTAACCAGGGCACCTGCTTCACCCACTTCGCACCACGTTAGCCCCCTGCCAAGCTTGGCAGCTCCCCAGACTTTGAGCTTTTCAGCAGCGAGCGAAGGCAGCCCAGCTCGGCACGGCTTGAGGGCCCTCAGGTGCACATCATGAGGATCTGCTGAGTTAGAAACCCCACGGATGTCACCTGAGATGCTCTTGGTTGTTAGCAGACCAGAGAGTATTTCATCATCCTCATGTCTCACATTCCCATGCAGAAGAAACACACTGAGGGCCTTGTCACGAGCAGTGCAGCTCCTCATCTAGGAATGCCGTGGCTTCTCCATGCTTTGAGATTTTCAAAATGCAACTGGGTGGTCCCTGGGCAGGGTGGTGTTGCTTTGTCATTGGTCCTGCTCTGAGCAGGATGTTGGACTAGAGACACCTGAGCTTGCTCCTGACCAAAACCTTTTTACGCTTCTCTATGAAATGAACCTGCAATGTGATAAACATTTCTTTTGTTTCTAATATATTTAGTGTCCAACTTCTGGTTGTGGCTTTGCCAGGCATGGATTTTTCTCCGTTTACCCTCCTCTATCAATATCTCTGCTTCCTAACTCATTGTGGTGATTGCTACATATTGGTTAGTATCTATTACTTTCTTCCTCTCCACACATATTGTCATTTTACTTCCAATTGCTGGGTTTTGGTTACCAACTTATAAGATGGGCTTTCAGGCAAAGTTATAATTTCTTGATTCTGCGATATTAGTTTTCCTGCCCTTTTGCAAGCTCTACTCAAAGATTTCCCACTATACAGGGTTTTTTTTTTTTCCTCTTCAATTTTCCTCACAATTGTCACCACCTCCATGAAGTTTGTGAAGCTGCTGGTTCCACGAGTGATGAGATGAGACTGACAAGCCACAGCAGTCCCGCGGTGAGTTACGTGACTCCGTAGCACGTTGGCAAAGCAGGCTGCAGCAGCTGTGCCGAGACCACCCAGCCTGACCCGGTGCCCACTGGAGGCTCCGCTCTGGCTGGTTGCTCTTGACACAGCACCTGATCTGCTCTTACAGTGCTGGAGCATCTCTGCCCTCCTTGACAGTCTGTTCTGCTTCACTGTCCTTAGTGTTAAACAACTTTTCTTTATGTCTAACCTGAGTTTCACCAAGACAGTTTAATCCCATTGCTTCTTGTCCTGTCCTGCCTTGTAATAACTGAACCGTGTTGCTGTGGCTCTCCCCAGGTCTTTAATTTTCTGGGGTGATTCAGTCTCGCTTTCAGCCTTTCCTCACAGGCTGCATTTCCGCACCATCAGTCCCCTCCTGGTGCTCCCTCTGAGCCCTCTCCAACCAACCCAAATCTCCCCCGAAACGCCACCGCCAGCACTAGGCCAGGTCCTCTGGCTGGTGTCGTACCAGACCTGTGCATTTCTCATTCTGTGACTTTTCCACACAAGCACAACACTGTTGGCTCCAGCTCAGCTGAAGGTTTGCAGTAGCATCCAGGTCCTTTCCTGCAGAACAGCAGATGGATTCAGCCACTGCCCATCCCAAGCTCCCTGCCAAATCTCACTCAGCGACCGACTGATTTCACTGTGAACTTTTGGGGGCTGCTCTTCTCCCTTCCCGCAGGACAGCTTGGAAATGGGGCACGTGCAGGGACAGCAGAACGGATAACGCCCTCCTACTGCACACACTCACCATAGCCACTCCTTTCCTGTGCCTTGGGCGATTTTATTTGCAGTTGTGGAATTTTTTATCCTTTCCAACAGGGTCTAACCTAGAAGCTCTTTACTGCCTGCCACCTTTGTGCGATGCCCCAGCTGAAGCAGATGGCACCTATTTTGCTACCCCCTCACCGTGGCCAGGAGCTGCCGACGGCCCCGAATGTGTGCACAGCCCTGCGTGAACCTCCCCACACTGCCCACAGCCACCGCTTCTCACTAGCACAGACGCAGGTATGCACTTCAGGCCGGAGAGAGGAGCCTTGGAAAGCTCTGCAATGCGCACAATACAGCAAAGCCCAGCTCTCCTCCTCTTCTCACCTCGCTTTCAGCTTCTCACTCCTTCTGCCACAACCATCGCAAATAGTTTCCTTCAGCCCACCAAGAGGGAAAGGCTAAATGCATCCCTCCTCATCCTCCAGCTGAGCTTTCTGAGTCATCCTCCCTGTATGTTTCTACCCGCTTCTCTCCTTGCTCCTTGGCCTCTCTTTTCACAGGACCCGTCCCCGCACGCACGACTGCCGCTCCCTTGCCGGCCTCGTGTCGGGCAGAAGCACTGTGTCGGAGGGAGCCGTGCCCTGGGCTGTGCAGTGCGTGGGTGCTGCATTCCCACCTCTGTCTGAGCCCTTTCGCCAGCAGTAAATGGGCAAGACAGCTGTAAATGGTTTCATTTCTGTGCCCAGCACCTCCAGATACAGTAAGGGTTGGACATGGTGCAGGGTAGGGTTGGAGTGGAGCTTCAGGAGTGAGATGTTTATAGGGATGCATTCACACAACACTTCTTTAGTAGCAACATTTTGTCTTCCATCCTAAATATAACACAGGCACTTCAAACTTCAGCTTTTCCTCTGCTGCATGGTACCAATGTCAGGACAAAGTCAGACTGTTATTTTGCCAAACAATGAAATACTGAGATGGGGATGGAGCAAAAACTGAGTAATGACTGAATCACTGACCACTCAATTACCATCAAATCTGTTCCTGGAGCTGTTTCGGGAATCCCGACCTTGAGGAATCTCCACTGTGAGGGCCAAGTCCTGCACTTCCACAGCTGCTGAACAGTCCTTGCTGGTGCTGGGGACCCTGGGAGTAAAACCTGCCTCTGGGAGGTGCAAAATCAGTTCCTTGTCGCCTGGAGGATGGTGCAGCACGGGAACATGTCACCCTGGGAGAGGGGTCACCACCCAGAGTGCCACAACTTGGCCAAGTGAAGTTGCTCTGGTGTAGGCAACAATCCTGCTTTGAGCAGGCAGCAGGACCAAAGACCTCCAGAGAGCCTTCACATCAATGCTTCCACATTTCTGCTGAGAAGTTAAGGAATCTCTTCCCTGTATGAAATATCCACATGGTTGCTTCCTTTGTTATATCAACTGGTTTTATTTATTGTAATTTATTCGGAGGGACTGGTTTATGTCAGTTTGATGCCACTAGTTTACCTAATAGGAATTCAATGATGTTACCATCCTGCTCAAATCCCCCCTCATGCTACAGCCAATGCTCATTTCTTTTGTTTCTCTCCACCTGCTGTATCATTTAAAAAGAAAATAGAAGTATACAATATTATGCTGCTCTTGAAATGCCCACTGTCCTGTCAGCTCTCCTGACTCAGAAACGTGGTGTCTCTTCCAGAGTCTTCCTCTCCTGGGCAGAGCGAGTTCCCTCGCAGGGATTTAGGAGCACGCTTTTGAAATGATCCCACCCAAGGAACGGGCACAGACCAATCTCCTGTGCTGGCGCCGGTTTCTGTCTTTGGGCTCTTTGACAAGCTCTGCTAACCTGTATTGGGTTTGAACATTACAGACTCTGAGCACAGTTGCCCAAGGTTGGTACTCAGGTGCTCTCGGGCTCAGTAAATGGCCAGAAAACTGAGTTTGGCAGGAAGGAGCAAAGGCTTTCTGCTGGCACGAGATGGAGAGAGGGACTGCAGGCTGGGCACGCCGGGGGTGGGAAGGAGCAGTGGGAAATGCTCTGGCTGTGTTCAAGGTGGAGTTTGGGAAAGCACAGAGGGGTTTGAGACGTGATGAAAGAGTCTATGTGGTTCATGGGGTTGGACATGCTCTTGTCCTCCCTTAAGTGCCTGAAGTATATTATAATTGTTGTTGTTGTTATTATTATTATTACTGTTATTACTTTATGAATTGGTGTGCATGCATATTAACAAGGGTGTATGTGGGACTGAGTCTGCCTGGCTCCAATCCACCTGGCACAAGGCATGGTTTGCATTTAGAAAATTATTTTAGCCTTCTGGGACCACATTTTAAGGCAAGTTTGTTCAATACTTTGTATTTCAAGCCCTCAGTCCCAACTAGGCCCTCCATTTGCAATACAAATCTAATAAATAACAGGCATGGCTGAGTGGTGAGACATCTTTGTGGCTTGCATGTGCGCTTGTGTCACCTGGTTGTTGAAATGCCAGTGAGACCTGGATGGAGCAGCCTTGTCGGGAAGGCAGCTCAAGATTTCAGCCAGCAGAGTAATAGCTAATTGAGTGTATTTCAATCATGAGCTCCGCAGAAGGAAAGCAAACTCCACAGAGTAGAAGGAAATTGCATCTTAGAGTAATCTGAATGTGGGTAGATAATTAGGCCTATATTTCATGGGAACATTTGCTGGGCAACATAATGAAAAGGCCAGCAACATAATTTTCTTTAAGCAGTGTGATGCCTCCCACTAGGGACAGGCCGTGCCGGTGCTGGTGCTGCAGTGCAGGGAGCAGGGAAAGGCACTGCCTGGCCAGAGGGGCTGTTGTGTGACGGTGGGAAGCTGAAGCCTGTCCTCCCCGTCTCTAGTGTCTGCTCAGAGGAAGCTGCTAAGGCTCCTTTGGCAAGAAGGTGGCAAAATAAGTCCCGCAGCCTCATCACCTTCCCGTCTCTCTGAACAGCAGCCACAGGAAAGTGTGTTCAGGTTGTGCTTGCAGAGCCGGGCAGACCCAGGCTGACTGAGTGCTACTGCGGGAGCCTGCCAGCGGGAAGCCAGCCTGCTGCCCCCGAACCCAGCCTGGAAGAGCTCCCGCTCCGGGTCATTGTCTGACCCAGCTTGGCCGGTCAGCGGGGGCTGACGACACGGCTCTGCAGCTGGGGTTTGGGGTTCGGGGGGGACGCTCGGGGTGCGGGTGCCGGGCCCTGCCCGAGCGCCGGCAGTACGTGCTGGGAATGGGCTGCTGCACTGCTCCCCGGAGAGCACACTAGCCCTCAGACCCCCCCACGCTATGGCTACGCATGGGATATAAAGCTCCAAGGCCTTTTTCAATGCTGGGGGGTTTTTTTCCAAATTTGGGATAGAAAGGCTCTGCTCTTCCACATCCTCCACCCCCAGCTAAGCACAGATCCTCCCTTCCAAATCTCCGGTTTGGACCAGGGCTGCTTCTGGCTTGCCCTGCCAGGTACCTTGCTGCCTTTTGCAGAAGCAGACAGACAATATAAAATAATATTTGGTGGCTTCATAACACTGACAAAGTTAGAAGATCTGGGAAAGTGCAGTGGCTTAGGAGCACGGAGGAGAGGGTTGAATCTCTGAGCACAGGCAAGCCTGTCTAAGGGGTCTGGATTCCTCTCCTGCCAATGCTGCACTCATTAGCACATTGGGGCTGGGACATGTAACAGAAAGCAAGACCGAGAGGCTGTATCCAGCCCTGATAATTACTGATTAGGTCTTTTACTAAAAATAGTTGGGGGTGAGCTGGCCTAACACTGGGCTTGAGTGCTCCGTATCCCAGCTGGTTCAGAAGAACTGTTCATCCTGTGATCGGGACTGTATTTCAGACTGCCTTTGAACAAGCTCTTATTTTCTGATGCCAAATGCTTGGCCATTTAAGAACACCTCTGTCCAAATGAATCCACTCAAAGCTAAACTGTAATTCTTGGCTAACTCCAACTTGTTAGCTATTGATATTGCTTCTGTGATGTATTGCCTATTTTTAACTATGCCGGTATTGGGAAAGTTATTTTCTTACAGTGCCTCATTAGAGTGAAGTTTTTAATTGATTAATTCAACAGCAACATCTTTCAGTGACTAAATTGGCCAAGTGGGAAGGTGACTAGATGACACTTGAGTGACCTCCCGGTACCTGGGAGACCTTGAGATTCCCAGTGCAGTTGGCCATAATTTTGCCCTCAAACTCTTTCCAAACAGTGCTACGCAGATAAACCGCGACAGCTCCTCCAGCTCTCCCACCGCCTTGGTTTTATCATCATCTCTCAGGGCTGTCGTGACTTGTCAGAAGAGCTGAATCAGGATGCCACGTTTACAGACAGCGGGCACATCGGTTCATCTTCTCTTTTCAGTCTGGTGCTTCGCCCCTCCATTACCACCGCACTTGGGCCAGTTGTTTTGTGCAGAACAACGGGTGCAGAGGGCAGGGGGCTAAAACCGCCCCTGCCTTAGCCTGTCCTCCCTGTACCACTTCTGCGGTCTCAGCACATCATGTGCCCGGGAGGCACCCACGCCTCAGCTCACACCACGGTCGTGTACAGCCCAGGGAAATGTCCCTGGGGCGGGGGGGTCCCACACCTCCCTCGGCATTGCTAACTGTTATTCTGCCCTTCCCAGTAACTAAATAACTGACTGTGTTTTCTGCAGGGACCACAAATGATTCTGGTCTCGGTTTGGACCGAAGAAACTACAGTCATCTCACACCGCCTGCTAAACGTCCCGCTTTGTCCTGGGTTTATGCTTCCCACACTGCTGAGTCCCTTCCCTTTCCCTCCTGGGTTTGCACTCCCTCCAAAGCCAGTGACCAGTGTGAGAGGCACAAACAAATGCAGCTTGGGTGGGGGCTGATATTCAGAGGAACCCGGGAGGAAAAGTGGCCATTTCTGAGGATAAGGATGAGTGCAGAGCTCAGTACTGTACCACTGAAGTTGCGTTTGTTTTTCTCCTGTGTGTCTATCTTTGTAATTATCTGCTCTGGATGTCCTGAGCCATTTTATTACCTAGTTATTCACTGTCATGAGGTCCTTGTATAATTCTTTACAACATCTCATGTATTTATGAACCTGAATACCTGAATAACATCATCAGCAAGCTTTGTTACCCCTTTTTTTCATTTCCTTTTCAAGATTATTTCTGAATATGCTGAAGTGAGCAGACCCCAACACAGGTCCCTGTGGGACTCCATTCAAGTCCTCCCTCCATTCAGGAGCCTGCCTGTTGATAAGCTACTCTTTCAGAATCCTTTAACCAGTTATTTATCTATTTCAAGCCTTTTCTGTTAATCCCATGGTAATTGCATTTCTGTAAGAAACTGCCGTGACAGACCTTTTGGGAATCCAGGCAGACTATACCATGTGCTTATCGACTCCTCTAAAGAACTGTAAAAGATTTATGAAGCATTCCTTTATTCAAGGAAAACCACCTTTTTTTTTTTCTTCCCAGTATTTCGGATGTATCCAACTATGCACTAATTGTATGCTTTATTACAATTTCTATCAGTTTGCCCAGGAGGAACCTCAGACTTCATGGTCTGTAATAACCCCAAACCCTCCCCGTTTGTCACCTTGAAGCTCTCAGACACCAAGGATATGTTACGCACAGTGATCACATGCTACAATTAAGTAATTAAACTGTCTAATCTCTGAGTTCCTGAGCACTTAGGTGAACCCCCTCAGTCTGGTGAATTTGCACTCTTTGGTTCCTCAATTTCTTCTGCTGACACTTGAATATGAGCCAGCTCCAATGCCATGTCCATATAAAGATGACTTCTGGCACAGGAACTTCTCTGAGCTTTTTCTCACTGACTACAGATGCAAAATATTAATTGTTTTTCTGTTCTGACCTTAACTCCTATGAATGCTCCTCTTGTACTGTGGCCAACTTCTGACGCTCCAGACTCTCCAATAGGCATCCTGTGCTTGATGTGTTTGAAGAAGTATTTATTATTGTTTGCCTTTGCCTTTTGCAGGTTGTTCCTGTGACTCTTTTTGGCTTGTCTTACTTCTCCTTTTTGTATTTAAATTCTCAGGATACGTATTTTTTGCTCATTTAGGCAAAAATTCCTTTTCTAAACACAAAAAGACTGGATCCTTAAAGTCTGAGAATCATCACACCATCTCATCTCAACCTGGTCTAAGACCTAGACCTAGTCAGGTCTAAGTCTCTGGGTTTCCCACTAGCCGGACACGTGCTATTTGGTTTGACAGGATGCTGAGATACCAGATTTTTCAAATGTGATACATTTACGTGGACAAAAATCATCACTGGCCAGGATGTCTGGCTTGTGCTTCAGGATATTGCACCTTCACCAGTGGAAGGAGGGCAGCATTTCTCTGACCAGCTATGATTATTTTGGAAGCTGTTTTGGGGTGTGCTCCCCTAGGACAATGTGAGCTCAGCACAGAAGCCTGTGAGTGGAGGTTTGGGGCTTGGGCGGAGGGACCGTGGTGCTCCCTGCCTCCTCGGCCTGTTTGCCTATGTGCGTGCGTCTGGAAGGCCTGTTGCCATGGAGAAGCGATGGGGAACAGTCTGCTTGGCTCGCCTGACTTTTTTCCTAGCACGAAGCAAAGGCGTCTCTCCAGCTGTAATGAGCAGGAGGCCCGCTGCCTCCTCTTCTGTGCCACACTGGGGTAAGCCAGCCCCCCAAACACCTGGGAGGATCCCAGAGGCAAGGAGAAAACACTAAATGAAGGTGGGGAAGGAGCAGAGAGCAAGAAGGGAAACTGCAGGGAGATGGGCCGGTGCTCGTGGGCCACTACGGAACCGGGTGCTTCTCAAGGGTGCACAGACAAACAGGCAGTGGGCACCTGTTGAAACAGGGGAAATTGCCATCACATATATGGAAGAAATCTTTCCCTGGGAGAGTGGTGCAGCCCTGGGACAGGAGCAGTGGTGGTATCTCCATCCTTGGAGGTCTTCAAAACCCATCTGGCCAAGCCCTGAGCAGCCAGTGTGCCTTTGACGGGAGCCCTACACTGGGCTGGACCCTCCCCAGCCTCAAAGAGCAAGACCTTGCTGGGGAACGGACACAGGAGAGTTTGGGAGAGCTCCAAGTGGCACAAATGTGGCAGAGAGTGGTATGAAAACAGGACAGAGGTGGAGGCATCCCTGGTTTTTGATTTTGGGCATTGACAGCACTGGACAGTGCGTCACTGAGACTGTAACTGCTTGCACAGTTCAAATTCTCTACAGATTTTTTTAAGGTTCTCCCTAAAAACAGATGGATTTTCTCTCATTTTCTGTTGTAGAAACTCTTTGGTGACATGACTGTGCAAAATGAATCCAGGGCTGGGCTGGAGGGATAGTCATGAGTAGAAGTTTAATGGGAGTCATCTTCTGTGGGAAGAAATCCAATGCACTGACACTGGGCTTTGTTTTGTACCTGAAAAATGTCACTGTGAGCAACTTTGGGGTGTTTCCAGGTAGATGTGGTAGGGATTACATCGGAGATAGAGTAGACCTGTCTGTTAGTTTGGGGGGGTTTGTTGTTTGCATTTTTAAATAATAGCTTTTGCCACAACTGACAAAATATTTAAACGTAGAAATAAAGAGCATTTTCCCCCTCTAATTACACAGGAAAGAAAGGGGGGAAAGCAGTCAAAAGGCTTGGGCTGATCTTATTTTTAAAGTATTCCCATGTATTTATCTTTTTTTCCCTTCTTTTGACTGTGCGTGCACCTTCAGATCTCTCTGTCTCTGTGTTTCTAGTGGCACGAAGCAAGGCTAGGCATCAAATTAGATGAGCATCATATCAGCTCTACCCCACTTGCTTCCAACACACAGGACTGAGGCATACATGTCCTAAAATCTCTTCACCAATATTAGTACATGGGATGGAGACCGTGAGGTTTAAAGAAGTCTCACCACGCAGTTCAGGGCTGTGTAACAGCAGAGCTGTGTTTATCCTGCTTGAGATACAAAACCCCGTGGGAAGAGGAGTGACTCTGATCCTCAAGAGCAGCTCTGTGGAGCAAGGGGGACGGAGGCCAGCTCGCTCGGTGGCAGGGATGGAGCAGCTGATGTCACTTAGCACCTCTCCTTCAGTCAGCTGCTCTAACCTAAAAAGCAGGGTGACGTCTTTAATTTGCACACATGGCACTTTCTCCGCTCACGGCTTGAGTCTAAGCGAAGATATGTTTCTGAAAGTTATTCACGGTGAATTCCCCAGTGTATAATAAAATTCCAGCTGATGAGGTATTTACATCCCACTCCCTGTGTCCACACACACCAGGGTAGTTGGGTACCTTATTCACATTTTTTTCTGCTCTCTACATGAATTACTTTGTTTTTCAATTTGTAGATTAATAGACCAAAAAGTTAGACTTAATTTGTTCAAATCGTCCTATGTTTTTTTGCAGATTAAGTTGATGGAGAGAGAAGACTGAAGCTTTTCCCAAACTTTCAGTCTCTTCCATGCAGGATCAACAGTGAAACATGAGCTTATGCTACAGCCTTTCCCCAGGTACAGGCAAGACAAGGTGTGTCTATTTGTCCGTCACTTCCTCCTTCAGCTGCCTCTTCTCACAAAGCTTGTAGGAAGTTTAATTATCTATAAAACTTCTACCCCTCTGTCTGTTGAATGAATTTGCTCTGAATTCCTGGGATTTGTGCACTTGCAGAGCCAGGGGCACCACTCAAGTGTTTTTTCTGTATATGTTGTGAATAATACTTAAAAACTTGCTGTCCCTGCTCAGGTGCCCCGAAAGCAGATTTATAAAATACTTTCCCAAGGAAAAGCATTTTCTGAAACCCTCTCAGGGATCAGAACCTACATCCATGAAACTGATCCGAGGGCTGGAACCCCTCTGCTGTGGAGAAGGGCTGAGGGGGTTGGGGTTGTTCTGCCTGGAGAAGGCTCTGAGGAGACCTTGTTGCAGCCTTTCAATATATAAAAAGAGCTCAATAGAGGGATGGAGGAAAACTTTTTACCAGTGCCTGCAGTGACAGGACAAGGGGCAATGGTTTTAAACAGAAAGAGATTAGATTGGACCTAAGGAAGAAATGTTTTATGATGAGGATGGTAAGACCCTGGAACAGGTTGCCCAGAGAAGTTGTGGATGTCCCATCGTTGGAAGGGTTCAAGGCCAGGTTGGACGGAGCTTTGACCAACCTGGTCTAGTGCAAGATGTCCCTGCCCATGGCAGGGGGTTGGACTAGGTGACCTTTAAGGTCCCTTCCCACCCAAGCCATTCTGTGATTCCATGAATTGAAAATCCCCTGAGGCTTGCCTCACCAAGCAGCTGGTCAGACCTTGTGCTGGGTTTGTTTTCAGGCATTTGATGACTCCGAGGAAGCAGTTTGCTCTGGCAGGTGACACTGGGGACGAGGAGGTCTCTGGACACCTGGCTGCTCCTCACACCTTCACTGCCCCCAGACACCTCCAGTGCCACGCTGGGCCCCGCTCTGGGGTGGCGTCGGGGAGCAGCCCCCGGCCCGGGGGACAAGGCCAGGGGAGGGGAATGGCCATTTGTGTCACTCCTCCAGAGGTGTTGCGTTCAACACCTGATGGCCCGACCTTCGTGGCCGCGACCACCCCGCAAGCAGCGGCAACCCCGGTGCACCCTCCCGCCACCGCCCCGCCGTCAACAGGAGCGCCCAGCCGTGGAAAACTAGCTGTGCCTAAAACCTTCCCCCGGTTCCCTCAGAGGTACCCCCGTCCCCTCAAAGGCAGGCTGTAGTTTTACGTCAACGTGACTGCTTTTTCTGCAGGTCTGTTCCTGGCGGGGGCCCCCGGGCCTCCCCTCGCCGCCGGCTGTGGGCACAAACCCAGGCGAACGCGGGACCCCCCACGCTGGCCGCGCCGCGAGGGACAACCGCCCTTCCCCGCGGCCCCCCCGCCATTCCCCAGCCGGCCCGCCATGATGTCAGCCGGGAGGAGGCGGGGGCGGAGGAGGGAGCCGCCGGCCAAATATAGCGGCGCTTCCTGGGCGGCGGGCCGCGCCCGGGCCCTCCCTCCTGCCGCAGTCAATGAGGAGGCAGCGGCCGCGGCGGAGCGCCGCACTCGCCGGGGGCAGCGCGGCGGGGCGGGGCGGGGGGTGCCGCGGCATGGCGGGGCGCTGAGGAGCGGGGGGAGCGCGGCAGCGAGGGGCGGCGGCGGCGGCGGCGCGCCCCGGCACCCGGCCCCGCCGCGGCATGGGCAGCCGCGGGGTCGTGCGATGAGCGCTCCCCCGGCGGCTCCCCCCCGCGCGAATATGGGCACAGCCGTGTCCAAAAGGAAGACGCTGAGGAACGAGGCCATGTCGTCGGTGGCGGCCAAAGTGAGGTGGGTGCCGGGGGGAGCGGGGCCCCCCCCTCCCGCGCCGGCGGCGCCTCAGGCGGCCCCGGGGACCCTGCCCGCCCCCGGCCGTGCTGGGGGCTCTGCCCACGGGGCGTCGAGGTGGGGGGAGAGCGCCGAGCCCCTCCGGACGAGCCGGCTGCGGGCGCGACCACGGGGCTCGTCCCCCAGGGCCGGAGAGGCGTCGGGGCAGGGGGCGCTCACCGCGGGGCTGGGGAACGGCAGCCCGGGGTGGGGGAGCTTGGAGGCACCCGGCATGTCCCAGAGGGACAGGACCGGCAGGTCCCCGGTGCCGGCTGCTGCGGTGACCCCTGGAAGCAGCCACCCGCTTGCAGCCGGCTGGTGACCGCGGTCCCCCCGCACACAGCGGACCTCCAGCCTTCGGAGAGGTGATTCGTCTCCAGAGATGTCCCCGCGTCTCGCTGCTGGCCCGGCTAACATCATCCGCAGGTTTTATTTGCTAGGTTGGCAAGGAGCAGGTCAGAAGTGGATTTGTCAGGGCTGGACCTTTCTGATCTTTGGGAATTGGAAGTGTGGTCAGTTTGCTTGGTGGTTGCTCATCATCTGAAATGCCATCTGCATGTCCAAGAGCAAAGTCAGCAGCTTTCTTCAAGGGGCCTCACTCCTTTGGAAAACCTATTGCATGAAAATCTGGTCCCACCACATCTGCCCTCTCTGACAGTGCCCCAAGCCACTACATTGACCAGTTAAAAGATTTGGATTCTAAATTGTGCATGTTATATTTTTATATTGCTTGTCCTACAGTATAGAATTTCACTTACTGCCTGGTCCCAGTGGTTTTTAGTATCAAACATGGGAGATCCTAGAAAATGCATCTGCTGCTTGATTGTACTTGGGTTTAAAAAGCCGTCTCAGGTAAGCTTTGCTACAGTGCCCTTTGCCCAGAGATGGAAACGACCCTTCTCCCACGCTGCAGCGCAAGTGTCACGGCAATCGTCCGGTGACTGTCTGGGGGCATTGGCGCAGCTTTTTAGCTGCTCCTACAGCACAGCTGTGCAAAGGGGTAGGTCTATCAGTGTCTCTGCTACAGCCAGACTAGCTCTTTGCTGCTGAAAAGAAATGGGAAGAAATAAACTTTTCAGCTGCATTATATAACATCCCCTTTGTGTTAGACAAAATTGCATTAGAATAACCTGGAGTCATGTGTAGGACTCAATCCGTGCTGCTGAGAGATCTCAGTCACCTCGCTGTGACTGTAACTCAACATTATGGCATCTCTGCTGTGCCAGAAGGAAAGCTAGTCTTATGGCTTGAAGTGAAGAGATCCATAGATGTCTATATATTGCTGTCTGTTTACAATGTAAAGAAATCCATCCTTCAAAGTCTAGAGTGCCTCTGGAGAAAGCTGTCTGGGCAGAGCCTGGAACTTTTCCCCACGTTACGATGCACCCTGTTCATAACCAGTAAGGAAAATGTGAGCACTTTCAATGGCATTCAGAGATCTGGAAGTGGGATTCTTTTTGGCAGATGTCAGCCAGGTGGATATACAGAAATGACACAAAATGCACCATAACTGTTGTAATGGGGTTCTGGGAGTAGGATTAGACAGTCAGTCACACAAACAACACATTCGGTAATTGGTAAGATTTCAAATGGTAGTGTGGGTGTTTGGGAGCGACTAACGTGTTTTGAATGCAGTGGCTTGTTAGCCTACACCAGGGTGGGCAGATGCTACTCGCCTAGTGTCGACTGTGTAGAGTCCAGGAAGTGCCTCTGGGGTTCTGGTTTGCTGTATACCTACTAACTACTGCCGGGCTGCTGCTGCTGTTATGTGGGAGCTCTGAGGTGTCTCTCGGTGGTGTGAATTGTGGTGATTTGACCAGCTGAGGAGACTTGGGCTGGGGAACTTAAAGTCCCCAAGGAGCGTCTGGTCAGGTAGACATGGCACAGGACAGATGTTCTTATGTGTCTCCTTGTTCATGCCCTGTGCTAGAAATGCCTGATCGAAAAAGCTTTTGAGGAGGCTTGTTGAGACAACTTGTTGAGGAACTCCCTGCATCGCCTCTTTGTGTGGAGAAGGTGCTGGTGGCGACAGGCGCTGCCAGTGTGCCTCCATCCTGCCATGCCAGGCATGTCTCAGTCCCTGCCTCCTGTGGACTCTGCCCCCCTTAGAATTTCTACAGCGGTGGTGACCCACCTGCTGAAACGTTTCTTCTGGGCTTTACAGAGCGCATCACACACAGCTCCTCTGCTCTGCCCTGTGTCCTCCTTCACATATTCCCCGTGTCCTTATCTTCCTTATCTACGGTGAGGACTCTGCAGGACAGTAGATAAGGCAACAGAGACAGACTCTTCTGTCCTTCCCAAGAGGGCTGGGGACTTGGATCACCTGTGAGGATAGCACTGCTGCAATGATCGGGTCCCCCGCGGTTTCATGTAGGCAGACGTGGGATCCTGTTCTCATGCTGCAGGAGGAGATGTCCTGGGATTGCTTCTGTGCACCTTCTGAGCTCTGTCCTATTCGTATTTCTCCTGAATTCTCTTTCAGAGAGAAAAATCATCTCCTGAAATTCCATGCAAGTCAAAGCGGCCACTGATGTATATTTATTATGTGTGACTGAGTGTGTGTGTGTGTGCACTTGACTGTCTTACGGAGCAGGGAGCATCATTTGTTTGCTGTCGTGAGTAATGTGATCTAAGCAGAAGGTGCAAGCTCCCTAGATTCTTAAATTAAAATCTCTGCAGAGCGACTCAGGGGAGTCTCCTGTCCCAGGAGAATTAATTAGCTCCATGCAGTTTGTTGTGTGCTGGGTCTTTTAAATAGCTTCTTACAAACTAATGGCATAGCTGCTCTGTGCTAGCACTGTTGAGAGCATCCACTCTCTGTGGTTTTGTCTTCTCCTGAGAGAGGTGCAGCGAACTGTGCCCTGATTCTGTGTATGGCACCCGGGAAATGACTGTGTCTTGGTGCTGTTGCTTTGATCAAATCTGAAGTGCTTGTATGTGAGATCTCACTGTCATGCCGTCTTTCCCTCCTGTGTATGCTTTTTTGCCTTGCTGCTCCCAGGGCACAGGTGCCGACGGCAGGGATGACGCAGTTGCCCTTGAGTCGTGACCTTGGCGCTGCCCCTCCGCTGACAGCTCCCAGGCTGCTGCGGTTTGGGTTTGTGCAGGTTCTCTTCAGGGTCCTGGCCTGCGTGGTGTGACACATGCTCCTTGGCTTCCTTAGCACACTTTCAAGGGCGCAGATGAACCAAAGCCTTTAGAAATGTGCTCTCTGTCCTTGCTGCCTTGACACCTACAGCACAATACTGGCACCCCAAGTGAGGCAATAAAGTAAGTCTTTTCCTGCAGTTCTGCTTTGTGTCACTCTGGCCTACAGCTTTTCTTTGGGAGCATGTGATAGTGTGAGCAAACACACATGAGACTTTTTCAGGGTGCTTGTGCTCTCCCTGCCGTAGTTAGCACAAGAAATACTTGAGTCAAGAGTGTGGTTCATCTTACCTAATTTCAGGACTTTGGCGTCTAGACCAAGATACCCCACAGAGAGATAAGAATTTGGTCTCACTGCTTCTCTACTGACTACAGACGGCTAGAGAGTGGGTTTAAATGAGCCCACGAAGCAGTAATTGCTGCAAAAGGGTAAATCTTGCACTGACAAAATGCTGAGGTACTTGAATGCCTTCTTTATCCCAAGTTTCCTCCTGCATGAGCAATTTTTGGATTATATTGAGGTTCTTGATGGAGTCTAGATTCCTTTTTTCTGCTTGTGAATTTTCCTGTGAGTGGTATGAGCTCTCTCATGCTTTTATTACTGCATTCTTTTAACTTTTTCCTGCTCTGTCTTCTCTCCTCCTGTCCCAGCTCTGTGACTATAAATTCCTACAAGACTGTGGGGTCTTTGACTTTAAGATCCATTGCTGACATCTGATTTCCCTTTCTCGAGAGTGAGAATTTAGAATTTTAAAATTTAAAATTAAAATTTTCCAGCTACCATCTCCCTACATAGATATTTCAGAAACATAATTTTTGTCAGGGTATTGTTACTATTAGGTTTAAACAACGTAGGTGTCAACAGTCTTTAATGACTGAGCTGTTAACTATGGATATGCTGGAGGTGTTCCCCTTTCTGTTTAGTGACAAGAGCAGGATTGCTGCTGTAGGAGGACGTAGGTCCTGATGATGCAGGAGGTCTCTTTTCTCCTGTTTTCCTGAGATGAGCACTGTCAGATGCTGTCACAACAGATTCCTGCTGCACCTCCTCTGGGCAGTAAGGAACATGAGAAGATGGTGGGTGTTCTTTGTTCTTTGTTTTTCCATGTACTACTCCTGAATAGTCCAGGTTTTGCTTAGCTTGCTGCTATGCTCTAAATGGAGTTACCTCAGGTCTTCCATGTATCTCCAACTGTTTCAATACACATTTCTTCACATAGTTCAGTGTCAGTTTGGTGGATTGCAGAAATTTGCGTGCATCAATTTCTCATAGCTGCTAATATGCAACAAGGCCCTTTTTATTCTGTTGATGTAATTATTTCAAAGACATGAAAGCTGTTCCATGCTCATCACGTCGTAATTGAGACCTTTGTTATTTGGTGCCTTTCCTCCTTCTAGCAAATGTATGTCTAGACCATCGATGCTTCTTCGCAAAATCTCAGTTTCTCTTACAGACCTGGAATCTATGCACACTGAGTACTGAAAAATGCCCTCAGAAGGGCAGCTGCTGCTTTTGCTGCCTGTGTTGTGCTACCCCATCCCACCCTCTGCACTCGTGAAGTCATTCTGATGGAGAAGAAGCCAGAGAAGATGGTGGTGTTTTCTCTGAGGCAATGGCAGTCTTGTCTTTACTGGTTAGACTCAGTAGTGCAGTGTACCAAGGCTATGGTCCCTGTTTGATGTCCTTTTGTTAAACCAAACTGCTGACTGCATAACATGCAGGTCTGATCTGCCACTAAAATGAAAAACTCTCTAGATGAGTCAGGGCAAAACTTGTCCTGTCGTCAGCTGATTACCTCTCAGTACTACCTGCTCATTTATATGCAGCCTTTGCAGTGTTATACACTCAGGATTATAGCTCATTGGCCCGTGCTAGCTGTAAGGCACCTTCTACTTCATCTCATTTATGTGAAACAAGTTTCCTTTTATATCTCTTGCCAGTTAAATTATCCTGAGGTGTCTCTGCTCTGAGCTCAGTTGAAGGGCCAATGCCATCAGGAGGCTTGATGGGACTTGAACTATGTTGGTTGTGATAGTGGAGGCAAAACTGAGCTGAGAGTGAAGTACGATTGTGTGACTTGTATTAATAGAGTGTGTTGATAAAAGAAATAGAAAAGAATTAGATGAATAGAGCATCTACCATCTTTGAATTTTGCTCTGACTATTTTGATCAAGTTGGTGGGTAGCCAAGGAGAGAGGGTAAATGGCATGTTAACAATACAGGCCCATGCTGGTAAACTGGGGTGACTGTGGGCACAGTGAGGGCAGAGAAGGAACACAAAAGTCTTGGCAAGGGGAGACTAGGCATAAGGAGCTAGTATGGCCAGCAGCGTCCCTTTGGCAAAGGGCACATGCAGACATCTGTGGGAGATCAGCTGAGGCACAGCCAAGGAAATGCTGATGGCACTTGGGAAGCAGAAATGTAGAAGGCAACCACTGAGATAATAAGCAAAAGAATTAGTCTGAAGTTTGCAGTGTAATTGGCTGGAAAACCCCCATCACACATTGTACTGTGCAGGCATCATTGCTTTATTAGCTGTCTCTAGATAACTGTGATCAAGCATCCACATTCGTTTGCTCTTAGGCTGGCCTGCAGCGTCTGAGAGCGGTGGAAGTGGAACGGTAGTGACAGAACTGCAGGTTCAGCCTGGCCTGGGCAGCAGTGTTTTTCAGTAGCACTGTGCTTCTGACCTGCAAGGTGACGTCTGGCTATTGCCTGTTCTCTGGGAGCTCTGGCGCTTGGGATTTTATCCTCCTACCTCATCTGCATGGGGAAGCAGGGGAGTGAGGTTAGAGATGCTGGAGCATCTTTAAACTCAGGCTTTTGTTCTGAGTGACACTATTTTCACCATGGAGCAAAGTGGGAGGGAGGGCAGCAGTGCTTCTCTCTGGCTCCATGTTAGCCATTTGTAGTTTGGGGTCTTAGGAAGTGCTTGGTACTAATTTTTTGAGCCTGTGGTTTGCAAACGAAGGGTGAAGCATTGATTCAGATTTTAAGGTAGACAGATCAGCTCCGAGCATTTGCAGAGAGATGGAGAGAATGATAGATGAACTAATACACTCTTGGAGCTTTTGAACTAGTTACAGAGTAAATTTTATCATCATATTTCAGCATTTTTTGTGTGATTCAAAACTGTAACATTGCGTAAAACAATCTCACTGATAATTTACCTGAGAAATTGCTCGTTATTTTTTCTACATGGAATGACTCCTGATGCACAAGAGAAGCTTCAAAGTCTTTCCCAAGGGTGTAAGCGCCCTGTCCGAGAGTGGTTGATGATGCCTTGCAAGGACAGACATCCATGGGAAGTCTTGGTGGAAGAGATCTTAGAAGTCTTGAGCCCAGCCATCTGCTCAAAGCGGGGCTGTTGCCAGTGCTACATGAGATCAGCCGTGGCTCTGGCTGAACCTTAACCACCTCTAAGATGGAGCGCAGGAGCAGCTCAGGAGTGCTCTTGCAGCTGCATAGCCTGATGAATCATAGAATCATTTAGGTCAGAAAAGACCCCTAAGATCAAGTCCAACTGTAAACCTAATACTGTCAAATCCAGCACTAAACCATGTCCCTAAACGCCACATCTGCATGTATTTTAAACACCTCCAGAGATGGTGACTCAACCACTTCCCTGAAGTTGTCACACTCCAGCTCTCACCTTTACATTTGTGTGTTGCCCCAGGACCAACTCCAGCTTTTTGCCCAGACGGAAAGATAGTGCTTTCAAGGAACACCTGTGAGGCGCTTGTCCTCCCGTGGGGCGAACCATGATGCTCATCCCTTTGTTTCTCGTAGTGGGGATTGCGTGCTAATCATACAGCTCCCCCATGTGACAGAGCCTCTGTGTGACCACCTCTGGGCATGCTCAGGCACAGAGGAAGGGAGTTTGGGCAACTGCCACCCCAGGCTAGTGTCCAAAGGTACAGCCTGCTACTAGACAGGCAAGAATCTGGAAACAGAAAAAACCTCGGCACCATGTGTTAGCCTGTAATGATGCAGAAGGTTAAACCTTGCTTCTTGCACAACTCCAGCTGCGCTGCTCCAAAGCATTTTGCATTTGGCTGTGCTGAAATTTAGTCCCAGAGAGATTAAATTACTCTTTCTTCATCGTTCATATCGATCCCCTGTTGCTGGCTGTGGATGACAAATGGACTTCCCACTCCTTCCAGCTCTAGTCGCTCTGGGAGGTACATTGTAGCTTTGTTAATCTTTTCCCCTTTGGGAAGAGGTGTATAAAAGCAGTAGGGGAAAATCCTGGCTACACAAGTTGGGTTATGCTGCTGCATCAGATAGCAAAGCAGAAGGTTGTTTTGGAGGTCAAAGCCATTTTCCACTTAGATGCTTAATGACTGTTATGAACGTAGCCTTTTGTGGTAGCTTTAATCCCTCAGAGGGATGTTCTGAGTTTGAGCACCTCTGAAGGAGGAGGGCAGTGGATGTGATGCCTTGATATGGAGAGTCCTCCCTTTTGCAGCAAGTCTTCATCTCCTCCCCCAAGAGATGCTGATGTGCTTGCAGGCTGAGAGTGCTTGGCTACTGGGCTTTGTTGGCTTGGCTTGCCAAGGAGGTGGGTGGCTGTTTCATTTCATCGTTTGCAAGCCTCCACCCTGGACTGTCCATTGGCAAATACCAGCCTGATTGTGATGCTGCAGACCTTGGAGAGATTGTTCTATAAACCTGGGGAAAATGAATGGCTGGGGAAAAGGTGGTGTTAGCTCTCTCGAGCTACAGGTCTGTTGGGTACAGGAGAACAAGAACAGCAGCTGGATGTTATAAATGTCCTGGCAATAGGAGACTGGAGATTGTATTTACTGTATATCAGGGAATGCACGCCTTGACCAAGGATTCCTTTTCTGTGTGGGTTGCAAGCAGAAAGATTTTCCCTGGTTGGAATATTCATAGGTTTGCTCTCTTATGTAGGCCATGATGTGTGATAAGGGTTGAGCTCACCCTGCCTGATTGATTCTTAATATATTTCAGTACAGTCTCAGCCATCCACGGGTCCTGAATCCATCAGAGAACCAGGAACTGCTTTTGTGGGGTGTTGTGAGGGTCTCTCAAATAAGGTTGTCCAGTAATCCAAATACTGACATAGTTGGTGCTCGAGAACTTAGGGTTAAGGTAGGTAAAATGAGTATTAGCATTAATGTCTAAGCTGTGATAGCTCACAGACAGGAGCATTCAGAACTGGAGTAGAAGGCTGGGGTGATGGTTGGAATTGGAGTGGATGGATATACCTTCTTCCCTGGGCTGCCAGAAGGGGTTTAACTGTTTAACTTGGGGTGGTTAGAGACTGTGATCCAGTTCTTATGTGCGTCACAGAAACAAGGACAAGTTTAATGCAGGTGCATTTCAATTTTTTTGGTTTTAACAGAGAAGCTAAAGACTAAAATAGTCCTGGGCTTGTAGTCTGACTCTGTTTTCCCCTTTGGCCAGGGGAAGTGAGGTGTATTAACCAGGAAGCCCCCCACTGCTATTGCAGCATGTGTAAATTGGTGTCAACTGAAGCTGAGGGAAATGCAGCTGCAGGAGAACAGCAGTGTATTGATAATGAACTGTTCCTTCTTTCCTTGTCCTTTAACCATTATCCATCTCTCTTTCTCATTTGCTGCCTTCTGTGATGCTCGGATATGCAGAGCTGCAAGGGCTTTTGGAGAATATCTTTCACAAAACCATCCTGAAAGTAGAAACGGCTCAGGTAAGAGAATTCACATACCTTATTTATATCCATATATGCTTGCATCTATTTATTAATAGGCCTTAAAATAAAGTGCATTTATTTATCATAAAGGGTTAGTGTGAGATCTCAGCAGCAGAGAGGCGGGAGGAATCGACCTCTAGATCTGTGAAGCCCTCAAGGAAAGGCCGTTTGGTGACTCAAGGGTTAAGTGGGCTGTGGGGGCAAGTTCAGTTTTAGTGGACACGTGCCCTGTTATAAATTCACCTCTAGAGCTGATGACCTTGGAAGAAGTTTCAGCTGGGAAGTGAAAGACTGCACTGCACAAGGCTTCTACACTGGTTTATCACTTCTAGGTCTTGCTTTCACTGGGAAATAAAAATGGTGAGTTACAGTGTGTTAACTGGCATGCTTAGTGTATGTGCAGCAATCTGTCTTTGCTGGCAAAGGTAACATCTGGATTTGCTTCAACAGGGGCTGAAATGAGATTTACCTTGTCTAGTTGAGGGCACCAGCGTGTGCTAGCCAGTGTGTTAATTTTTCAGACGTCCCTGTCAGGCTATTTTAAGTTCTGCTTAATGGGCAAGAGAGCTCAAGAGAAACTCGCTTGACTTTGAACACAGCTGTGTCTTCTCTATGAGAAAAGAAAACATTTTGCATGCAATAAATTCACTGTAAAACCTATAGAAAATCCTGTGGAATCCACAGAAAATCCTGTGTGAATAAGTAGCAGATTGTTCTGTGGTGCTGAACTGTTTTTCAGGATATAAAGTTATTAAATAGAATGTAATGTAGAGTGATGTTATAATTTTATGTAAACTCTTAGTGTGTGTGCTTAAACCTCTACAGGAAGGAAACACCTCTTGCTAAAAGAGCAAGCCCAATCACAGTAGTCTTCAACAGCCAGCTGAATGAGTCCCTGCCTTTTGTCTTGGATCTGTTCTAATGACCTTCAAGTTGTCATTGACTGAATTGTGCTAACTTTGTGAATGGAAGGGCTTTAACACAGTGTACTGCAGTTGTCTTTGATTACTTTTTTTTTTTTTTCAGGCATGAGAAGCTCCAGTGACACATTACTTACAATATTTGGTCTAAGAACAACCCACAGTGGTAGGAAGGGAAGGGTAGAAAAAGGCTGAGGTTTAATGCAGCTGAGATTAAGTGTCTATGAGGCAGAGGGAAGGAAGGAGGTGGACAGGCAGTGCAGAGAGGCCAGGCAGGTCTGAGGAGGCTTCCCAGAATGGCAAAAGCGTCCTATATCATGGCCGCTTTTGCAGCTGCTTCTGTCAGCTGGAGCCTTTGTTGGTCCTTTTCTGCAGTCCCCCAGCCCATTTTCCAACAGGGAGAAGTGTTGCCTCCTGCTCACTTTGTAGTGCCCTCATAGTACCTGTGGGGTCACAGTCAGGCCAGATAGAGAATCTCTGATGGAGATGAGGGGAAATTGCAGATCTGTTCAGTTAGCTGAGACCTGGGGAACCCTGGTCAAAACCAGGGAGTGGGAGTCTCTCTGATGCTCACTTACAAAGCTGTTGTTTTACGCAGCCTTATGGGTGCTCCTAGTTGCTTGTTCCTCTCTGAATGTAAATAAGGAGAACATGGAAATGGAGCTGATGCAACTCCTGGGTAATATGCCGCTGTTGGACTCCCCAGACCAGCACTTAAGCCTTCTCTGTGCTCGTAACATATACGTAAGCTCTCCAGGGAAGCCTTCTCATGCCCACTGCTCTCTTGGTGTGTCAGGCTTGAGATTGTATTTGAATCCAAGCGAATTTAGTTGCCACAGATATGAATCAAGCAGCAAGAGGTACACATGGAAATACCACAGTCCTTATGGGATCCTTAAGTATTGACTTGGAAATAAATAAAGTTCCCTAGAAATTACTCTAAATGTTTATAGAAGAGGAAAAAAAGAATCATAATTTCTTAAGTCATCTTTAGAAATTCTGCAGTGTATAATTTAACACAGCCTGTAACATTTCTTTATAAATAACCATGGTAGGAAGGTTGCTATCTTACAAAAATGTTGAGAGTAGAAAATCTGGTTCCCTTTTGTTCGTCCCAGTAGTCCAATAACAGAGAAGTCAACTCCTTCCTTCCTGCAGAAATTCTGTGTATCTCAGTATTGCTTTTGCAAGTTTCTGAACACTTCACCTTTGGCTCAGCAGAGCACTTAAGCTGTATGATTAGTTTTCATCCAGTCACTCCAATGAAACAAAGTAAAGGCCTCTTCTACGTAAATTGCAGAAGTAGCATGTATATAGAAGTATCTGAATCTGCTCCAACTCATCAGCTTGGCTGAAGAGAGCAGGGAGAGGCAGTGTTACGGCTGTACGAGCCTACCAGTATTCTCTAGTTAGATTCCTACTTGCATGTGTTGGTGGCTGAGGCCCAGAACGCTCAGCACACTGAAGAATTGAGTCCTCGGTGAATGTATGTCTCTGTTCATAGCACTCTGAGATTTCACCATGAGTGTCTTCACTGGTGGGATTGGCCTGCTTTCCACTAGAATAACCCTAGCTGTACACATGGATGCTCCCTGCACTGCCAGCACACTGCAGCTGGGATTAAGGCTCTAGCCTAAGTGAGAATGGAAGGAGGCAGGCCTGAAGTCACTTCAGTAGTTTATAGTCCAGAAAAAAAAGTTTTAAGAAAGGTTTAAAGTCATTGATGAACGCAGTGAGGGGAAGGGCTTGTGGTGTTTGAGGAGCAGGGAGGTGGCAGAGCCATCATTGGGACAGTGGAGGCCTAAGTGGAGGAGGGAAGGGCAGGATCCTCCTCTTCTGCAGATCCAGGAGCTAGAACCCTCCTCTCTCCCTGCAGAGGACAGTTCTCATGCAGAAGATGAGGTGAGTGTGAATCTTTGGGGTGCCAGTTCTTTTGCTGCTTTGCCTGCCAATTCAACTCCTTGGCAGAAGAGTGGAGCTCTGTATCTCCCCAGGCTGACACAGGAGACCCACCATCTGGATGGAGGTGCCATGTGTGCAGAGACTGCCCCAGTGTACTCCGTTTCTGCTGCACTTTGTTCTCTGAGGATTGTCCATTTTGGTTTGACTTTTTTTATCTTTAGAGTCCCTTGACTCCAAGGAAAGGAGATGGTATAACAGCTTTTGCATCCCACCTGCTTCTCATTCCACAACTGACCAAAGTCCTTATTCTTTGGTGGTAACTTTTACACTCCAGAGTCTATTTCTGGTGGCTCCTCTGGAGAGCTTGTGTGTATGTGTAGCAGAATGTCTTTGAGAAATTGGGGAGTGGTAATGAAGAACTACAGAGGGATTGTGTATCAGCAGGATGGACCAGCTCCCGTGTCATAGCATTTTAGTGAGGAGTGAGTTATTTGCAAGGCTTTGTTTACTTTCTGTTTTCAATAAAATTGCAGTCTGTCCATGCTTCTCTTCTTTCACTAGGGCAGTGGGTATGGAATTGAACATCAGCAGGAGGTAAAGAGGATTGCAGGGTACTGCAGGCAGTACATGTAGTGAGAAAAAGGTGAGGGAGAGTATTTGTTGTTGGTTACAACTTCTGATTCTTCCTGATGTGAGGCCTGAGAACTTCATGGCTTAGAAATATAGCGTGACTATCCCTATGCAACTCTTCGATGTCTTATTCTGGAGGAGGTTTTTCCAGGTGACTGGAGAGGTACATTTACCTCTTCTCTATTGCTTGGCTCAGAGTCATCTGACCACGTTCTGTGAGGTTACAGCAGGGATGATAGCAATACAGATTCTTCTTCTCTTTGCTTCCCTTTTGAACAGAGCAGCTGCCTGGTGACGGGGTATGAATTTGTGGCAGAGGGTGAAAGAATTGTGCCTTTGGGATCACTCAATTTTTTTTTTCTCCTGATCTTTAAGGTATTCTGAAGAACTAGAGAAAAGGAAGGGTTGAACTCTGCTGCAGCTGACAGGACACAGATCTGTTAAGGGAGCTGGTGTTGAGGTGGTAATGCATCTCCTGCTCTCTTCCTGCCTCTGTTCATTGCTGGCTTGTTCATGCAGGCTGAAGGTCTGGGAAGGTTCCCAAGAAGAGCACTCCCCCATGTTCGCATTCATTCTCACTGCAAGGCTGTTGCCAGAGTCCTTGTTGAGTCTCGTAGCTTTCTGGTACCTTCCAAAGACTTTCCGTCTTGTCTGTGGCATGGTTTTAGTGTAGGAGTGAGTGTCCCTTGGGACAGACCTAGAAGAGAGACAAGGAAAAGGATTGAAATGTTTTGAAAAGGGAAGTGTAAAAAGGCTGTGAAGAGCAAAACATACAAGAAATAATCACTCAGGGTCTCACCAGAGCTCATGGCATAAGGTGTTCTGGACATTCCAAGAGTCCCTTTCTCCCAGCTTAGATGTCAGAGGCCCCACACTGTGATACTGCTGTAGATTTTTTTATCTCCATGTACTGGAACTGAGAGAAGAAAAAGATACTCTTGAGTGTGGGGCAGTGAAATTAAAATTGACAGCAAGCAGAGCATTTGAGAAATAATTTCCTGTCTGGGGAAGCAGTGATGCATCCTGATGAGATGATCAGTCCTGATCAGACACAAGGATCCTTTGCTGAGGAAAGGAAAGGAGCTGTGCTGGGTTTTTTCTTGTTACTTTTTTATCAGGCTGTTTCTATTTTGCTCGGTTGGGTTATTTAGGGGGCAGCTACTGCTGCTGGAGTGCCGGGACTGTTGCTGTAGGATGCAGCACTGGTCTGCTCATTGCAGACTGGCTGCTCTGGGCAAGCTGTGTGTGAAAGGCTCTAGAAGCAAGAGAGGGAGAGATCCCAGCAAGTATAAACTGTGCTTGGTGCTGCAGAGTTGATGGGCCTTGGGCCAGAGCTGCCTAGCAGGTCTTGACCCAAATTCACTGTGGTTATTTCAGAAACAGCATGGCTACTTTGGTTTGTATCAGTACAGACCAAAGGGGATAGTTACCTGAAACTGGAAGAAGCTGCTTCTTAAGCTCAAAAGAAGTCATCTTTGCATCTTGTCTTTGCTTTTGCATGATGTTTCATCCATCAGTGAAAACACTGAGTGTGGAAGAAGAGGGCACTTGTGAGCTTCCCCAAGTCAAACAGCAATGGGTTGTGGTGGCAGGAAAAAAACGTGTTTGCCAAGGCTACTGTGCCATTTGCAGAGACCACACTGAAGCAACTGCTTGTGTCTGTACCTTGGGCTTCTGCTGCTTCGGAAGAGAGGGCGTGAGCGTGTGTGGAGGGCAGCAGCCGTGCAACAGAGGAGGGTCCTGACACTGCCAGGGACTGACATGGGGCTTGAGAAACTCCAGTGTGAGTCTTTGCAGGTGCTTCAGGCCAAGCAAGTGACCTGCAAGCTGTGCTTTTTATGAAGCCATGAAGTAAGGCTGCCGCTATAAGATGCTTTAAAAGGGACCTTCAGTTTGCCGATGTTGTGACAGTGGAGCCTGATTCAGGGTAAGCACCAAGTCTTCCTTTTTCTCTAGAGGATGTTCACCCTGTCCCCAGGACGGACGCCAGCAGTGCGTCTGGCCCAGCTCTCGGCGTGTGCCTGGCCTTGAGCACTGGAGGTGCCCTTTCTAGAAAGAAAGAGCCCATGCTCCGGAGCAGGTTGTCAGCAGCCTGACTTCAGGACAGAGCAGGGATGTGAAGGCTTATCCCTGAGAATTTCAGGCTGCTTCCAGTATTGGCCAGCACAAGTATGGTGTGGGTGTATCCTAAAACTTGCCATGGAATATGTTGTTTGCTTATAAAACGAATGAAACCGTAGTGTTACCATGGAAATGCTCAGGCCAGTGGTGGAGCTACCACTTGCTCCTTTGGGTCGTGTCTCACAGTAACAATTTCATCTATTCACATTAATGTTACAGGCCAGACTAAAAGGTTACTCATCAGTGAGGCAGAATGTCAACAGTGTCTTAAGTTTGTTTGTTTTCTAGGCCCATTTCAGCACAGAAGACTAATTGGAACCATTTTGTTATAGTTAAGTGACCTTCTGTTTTCTCAGAGCAGCTGCCTTACTGAAGTGGCTCTTGCCTTTTCTCTGTGGCTTTGCAAAGAAGCGTGTGATGTTCCTTCCTCGAGAGCAGTGGGGTCAGGGTGCCCGATAAAGTCATGGCAGGGCTGGCTTGGTCAGGCTTTGGGTAATGCCATAACAACCGTTCAGCCTGCATGACTGAAATGCCACTGAGACCTTTTTTTAATTCTTGTACCTCCGGTTTTATATCCCTGCCTCATGCTTCAATATTTCGAACAAATTTCCTGATTTTTGTCATGCCTATTTCTTGACTGTGTTTCAACCCTGCAAACCAGCAGGGTCGGCTGCCAGCCTGTCTCTGGAGGCAGGAGCCCAGTGCTGGCAGGGTCACGCTGCGGTACGTTAGCATTGAGAAGGACAAAGCTGACGTGGTGTGGGGAGCTTAGTACTATGGCTCTGATGCATGCTCAGAGAGGGAGCAGGGGAGAACAGGACCTGGCAGCCTCTTGGCACACCTGAGGGGCAGTGGCAGGCATGTGGGAGGTCTCAGAACTGAAATTGCGAAAGAAATGGCTCAGCTGTGCTGTTTGAAAAGATGTTGCTGTTTTTCCAATTCCCTGGGCTCTAGCCAGTGCACCCATCTGCTCTCCTCATTGAGGGTATCACCTGGACTCCTACTGATGTAGAATAAAAAAAAGCATTAACTTCATTTGTACTGCTGTGAATAATGCTGCAAGTCCATATACTGTAAACCTAAAACCTTTCCATTCATCTTCAGTGATTGAAACAGTTCTTCCATTTAAAATTGGTACCATAAACATCAGGTCCAGCTGAGGTGGAGCAGAGAAGCGAGAACTTTCTATGAAATTTATTTTTCTGAGATGACAGATATTTTTTTAATAGGGTTTATCTGGATTCCCCTTTGCCACTTTGCTTCTGATGCTGGAGCTGAGGTTTTAAATCTAAGGTGCTTTAATCATCAGTTTGGCTGCTAAATACAGTAATAAATTTGGGACTGTTTTTTTTTTGGTTTTTTTTTTTTTTTTGGTTAAGCTTCTGTCTATGCTTTGTGACTATATTCTGCCTTGATTTATAAACTTCTTATCCTGTGGGGTTACAAGGCAGTCTGCATTGGATATGAGTTTGGCTCGGTGAGTCTCTCCACTATTGCAAATGCACATCCATCAGCTGAGGCTTATCCCAGCATGTTACCTCCTCTAGAGCAATGTGACAGCGAAAGAAAATGTGAAAGTCCTTTTATGGTTAGTTACTTTGGTCAGAGCAAGAGCTCAAGTTAGGGTTACTGAATGAGGAAGAATGTATATAAGTATCTAATAGTAATAAGTGCCTAATTATCAGGAACTCCCTGCTTCCTGTGCACTTACGCACGGGCAGGACACGGGGAGTTGGAGAGTCCTTGAAATCTCAGCAGCAGCCGAAAACATCAGTGTGCTATCAGCATTCTTCTCATACCAAATCCCATGCTGAATCCAAAACACAGCACTATTCTAGTTACCAAAAAGAAACGTTAACTCTATTGCAGTCCAAACCAGGACATACAGATTGTCATTTCTGCTGGTGGTTATGTCTTTGTCGATACGCATGCCCTAACGACTGTGGTGGGCAGTGCTGTGTGGAAGGTGAAGAAAGAAATATGGGAGAGGAGCAAGTGAAGCCAAAGAGATGTAATTAAATAAATAACAGGGGGAGTGAGAAGTGGATTGTCCCTTGGGACTGGACTGTCAAGCCCCCAGGCTCTGGACAGGCTGTTAGACTTAGCCCAGGTAGACAGGGAAGTGATGAAAATATGATTTGAATGTTTCTGTTACCAATAGACACACTATCTACAGATCAAGCATGTTGGTCCTCTTCCCTTCATATTGCTGTTAAGTATCTCGAGCACAATAAATCCATGTAGAACACAAATTTAGATGGAAAGAAATCCATTTGAGGAACCTGATTTGTCTGCTCCAAGGTAGCTTTGCAGCTGTGTGAGACAAAGGTGTTGATGAAAACAAGTGGGAGAGCAGAGTTGTTACCAGGTCAGCTTCATTGGAGTGGCTGGAGAGGAGGGTGCTGTGCCAGGCTTCCCGAGTCATGCTGTCCTGGGCTGGTGTGGCAGTTTGATGGAGCAGCTGGTTGTGGGAGAGGTGGCAAGAGCAATGTGAAAATGAAACAGAGCAGCAGTAACCAGGCAGAGGGTGTTAACAGCAGTCTGCTTCAGCTGACTCTTAGAAGGCAATTCCAGTTATTGCTGAAGTCCCCTGTTACTGTATCTTGGTTCTCCACTGTGGCTCAGGTTTAATTCAGCATTGATTTCTGGACCAGCTTCATTTATTTCTCATCAGAAGAAAACTATTAACCAAAAATGCCACAGTGGAGGCAGGAGCAGTGCTTTGGCATGGGAATCCAGCTCACTGCAAGCACAGACAAGGGAACTAGTCACTGGTAACATCTCAGGGCTGCTGGTGTATGTGAATGCATGTGTGTGTGAATGCTAGCACAGACTTGCTCCCTGAAATAGTGCAGGTTTGTTTTTAGAAGCCAATAATTCATTATGATGGGTGTTTGAATCATTTTCCTTCCATATGATTATTTTTTTTCTGTAGATAAATTCTTTATTAACTAGAAGTCTTGAATAAAGCTTCATGTTCCCTTTGCATATGAAGTTGCTTCTCCAGTGTGTAGTTACTGAAGGTGCTAAATTGAATGAAAAGAAATCATTATCCCATTGTTTGACAAAGAGAAAACATATTGGTGTGGTGGCAGGCCTTTTTAGTGTCGACCATGAAAACACCTTGAGTAAGGGACAGATAAGGTAAGAAGAAAGGATTATCCTCGCATTTTGCCTGCTAGATCAGACAGGTAGTTTATGTCAAATATATCCAGTCAAGAATTGTAACCCTGCCATGATTTCAATGAAGAATTGACTCTTACTTGAAACCAGTCATGTCCTACTTACCTGTCTGTAAATTTTAGGGGGCTGAACAGACCTCAGTGCTTATAAAACAGAGACTGGAATTGATCTCTCTGCATTTATGATCATCAGCATTTTCAGATGTACTATACTTTGGGCACCTCATTTTTCCATTTACCCCCAAATACCAGAGTGCAGAAGTTCTCAGATCTCTGAATTGCAGTGCTGTCAGTGAGTGAGTAAAGGTGCACAATCCTGTGTGTTTGCTCTAATCACGCTTACATGTCTTCCACAGAAATACTCATTTCAGGAGGAACAGGAGGGCAGCTGTCAGCCACTATTTTGTGGTGTCTTAAGAAACATGTAGTGTCATTGTGCCCACACAGATTAGTAAGTTTGACAAGTTGAGATGAGTACTTAGAACTGGCCTTTGTTTCTAATTTTAAAAATGGTGTTCTTGGCACTATTAGCCAGCACAGATTTCAGCAAATCTTGAAGAGTCATTTGGTGGTGTTTTCCCAAGACATGCCCACTCTAGAGCACACCTTAGAGAGCGTCTGAGCTGCTGGAGATGATTGTGGTGGCCTGCTGCCTCTTGTGGGGTGACAAGTGGTTAGAGAGGCTTTGGAGCCTGTGAACACCTTCTGCACAGGCTGGTCCATGACACTGTATCCTGCATCTGGTAGGACTCCGTGGACAAGCTGAATGACAGCTGGTAGAGCAGCTTCTTCCACTTGAATGGCGTGCAGTTGTTCTCGTGATGGCCCTTGTTGTCCATCAGGCTCTCTGTCTGGAGGAGGTGCAGATGTCTATGCAGTCTGTTTGTGAGACCACGCCTGTCTTTCATATTTTACCTGGACAGTATCAGTGAGGTGTGTGACTCTTCACGACACCTGGGCATGCGTTTTGGACTTCATGTGAAGTCTAGAAAGACAGCATCAGCTGTAGAGTCAAGAGGCAGAGCTCTTTCTGTAGCACTCCTGCAGGCAGCTGCTCCTGGTCAGCTCAGGGAGTCACACAACTGCCAGCTGCAGTATCTGGAGTCTGTGAGGTCTCACTAGCAGACAAATGAAACGAACCAGAGTTGTATCAGCCTGAACGGTCCTGACAATCACTCCTTGAGCAGAGTGGCCAGAGACATACTTATCTCCTAGCGGTGCTGGAGGAAGTTGTATCTCAAGCAGAAAAATGAGATAAGGGTGACATGCTGTACCAGTACCAGCTCAGTTCAGTTCAGCTGTTGCAAACAGCACGGGGAGAGGCCCTGGGTAACATGAGCACAATCCAGGATGGGCTTCAGATTCAAAAACTGGAAGTGTATGTCCTCAGCTTGGGAGGGCTTTTTTCAGAGGGGCACAAAAGCACTTCATAGGAAGCAGAATGTGGCAGCAGTGAAAGGTCATACACACAGCATCAGACTTGACCTGAGATAGGTCTCTTCCTCCTTCATCTCTTCACAGGCAGCTACAGGGTAGCCAAGCCTCCGATCTTTTCCACGTTCTTCTAGGTCATGACTCGGTAGCTAAAGGAAATACGTTCATTAAATATCTGATAAAGTAAAGGCTTAGGGGCCTGGGTTTACTTTCTGCCTCTCTTTAAAATGCTGCTGTCTGTACTGGACACTAGTCATTTTATTTTTTTGTGGGGTAGTAGTCACATGAATAATGCATTCCCTGCTGAGCCTTTTTAACAGTCCCCTAGCTTCCCATCTGAAGGGAAGTGTAAGAGGTAATTAACAGCCACTTGAAAAAAGGATTAGCAGGTGGGTGGGAGCTACTGTTGGGTTCATGCATGGAATTGCCATGGAAATGCTGAGATTTCCTGGCACTTCATCCAGTGTGTGGGCTCCAAAGATAGTTGCACTCATGGGCCTCTCTCCTTTCGATCTTCCTACCCTACAAAGGGAGCGGCTGTATTTTCCTTCAGGACAGCTTCCGCAGGCTGTGCTGTCGCCATCTGCACGCCCGGTGAGGCCTGCTAACCCGGGGCGCTGCGTCGCAGCTGCCGGCTGAAGTCCTTCTGTGATTTCTTTCATGTCAAACCAACTGGCAGAAAATAAAGGGGGGAAAAAAAACCTTGATGGTTTGCCCCTTTCCTTTAGTTCTAAAAAATAGTAAGTTGGTACACAGAACACTCAGAGTTTGTCACTTAGAGAAGTTGGTGCTGGTCCTTGTCCTGCAAACTTTCACCAGCTCAGTAGCCCTTGCGTGGCTAAACCCTCTGAAGCAGACAGGCCTGCACAGCTGAACAGGTGCTGATTTGCTCATAAGCATTTTCAGGGTGTGCAATGAGACCTGCATTTGCTTCTAGCCTTGTTTGGTGGCCAAGCAAGCTTAAAATATTGGGTGTATTTAAGAAATGTCTCTAATTTCAATACCTCTGGAGGTTTAGAAGGCTATGGGCACACGTTCACCTGCAAAGGTTCTTGGGGAAACCTGCCATATCTCTCTCCCCATTCCCCTTTCTGCAGGAGTAACAAGAAGCTTCCTGAGTTTGTGGGTGTCTGGGGTGCTTTGGTTTTAAGGAAAGTGTGCCGTTTGTTTCAGATCACCTGTTAGCAGACTCCTACATTGGACAGGAGGACTCCCCTGAGATGCAGCAGGCGGCACAGAACAAGCGCAGGCTCTCTGTCATCTCAGATGGCAAGTTTGAGAGGAGCTTCTCCGAGGAGCAGGCAGAGAAGATGCCAAGCGAGGGACCGAAGCCACGAGTCTACACGATCTCTGGCGAGAGGCCGATGCTGTCAGACCATGATAACGAAAGTATGGAACTGGTGGTGATGAAGGGAGCTGCCCAAGAGGAATGCCACCACGGCCACCAAGTGCACAGTGCTGGTGGCTCTCACGGCGTTAGCAGGCATTGCAAGGGCTGGCCAGGCAGCCGGCAGGGCTCCAAGGAGTGCCCAAACTGCACCCGGCTGGCTGCCCCTTCTCAGCATTCCTTTGACCTGGAACAGCACCAATCCAGCGAGACTGGGTGGCACAGAAAAAGGCTGGAGAGGATGTATAGTGTCGATCGAGTGTCTGGTAAGTAAGGGTGAGTGCTGGGTGCTGGAAGGGCACAAAGGGACTCGCTGACACAGGGGTGAAGGGTGACACCCATCTTATCCCAGCGTGGAAGTTTTGTTGCCCTGTGCCTCAAATTGGGCCCTGGTACCTTGCACCAGCATTCATGGAAATGGATTGTCAAAGGGGGAGTTTAAAATAAGCTGAGTTCAGTTGGAGGCCAGCTCATCCAAGCCCCACTGTCTCTGCTTCCTAGCTTGTCAGCAGTGGACGATCTGGGTGGTTTTCATGCCAGCTTCATTTAGCGTGGTGTGGTTGATCTCTGTGGGTTCCCTTTCTGTTGAAGGAAGAGCAAGAGAGCAGGGCCAGTGTCAAAGCACCTACATTTATGCTCATCCAGGAGGCAGTTCAGGGCAGGACCCTCTCTCCTCTGCCTCATTCTGGTGCTGAGGCAGGTGAGATCTTTGTGAACATGCCAGGGCGCTCTGAGGGAGCCTCAGCTCAGGTACAGTGTTCTGTGCTTTGGTGCATCCCTGAAATGCTCATCTGTGTGGCTGGAAACAGTTAGCAGGGTCCCTCACGTACTGCCACCTCATGGTCTTTCCATAAATACTAGCAAATAATACAGTATTGGACTTTCTTCCCCACTCACTATCCATTTGCTCAATATTTTCAGGGAATAGGGCTTGTAATTATTAAATTACATTTTTAAATTCCCGATTGTCTTTAAAAACTTAGCTATTAATCAAATATATGTCACAATCTGTATGCTTTGAATTATAAGCTAGTATGCAATCCATCTTTGCATGTCAGCTGTATATGTGGCTGGCAAAGAGTCTGACCTAATTTGTCTGATTTTTTTTATGTAAACACTCATCAGGGCTTTTAGAGTGGAATGTCCAGCCAGGAGAGGTCAAGGTTTTCTCCTTGAAAATAAATTGAGTGTAAGGACTGTGGAGATCAAACTGTGCATCTTTTCTTGGGTTCATAGTTTTCTAGTAAAAATCATAATGATATTTATGGCAGGTAAAATCACAGAAAGGTTGAGTTCTGGACTATATTTTCATGCGTAGAGGCTTGAAATTCTGTGACTAAATTAATACATGGATGAATACTAAAGAATAATAATTAGAAAATAATTTATTATCAAGTGTGCAGAACACCTACAGTCCCACTAATTCCTATGCATAGTTTTTAAGCATTGTTTCTCTGTTTGTTCCCTGTGAGTTTTGGGCTTTACATCAGACACTAGATGTGCAGGTTTAGACTTTATTATTTTTATTGCTTAAGTGCAAGAAAAGAAGAAGAGCTTTCTTGCATGGAAACCTTTTATTGTTTCATGATCATACACGCTTTACTTCCTAAAAGATGGCTCTGCATATGATGACAGAACCAGAAAGCTTGTGTGAAGATAGAAAAGAAAGCCATTTTAGTCGCAGCCTTTCAGGAAAGAAGATGACCAACCCCAGGGACTTGGTCTTGTGGAGATCAGGGTGCTGAGTTGAGTGGGTTGCAGCCTCATGATGTATACCGAATGAAGAAAGTGCAGATTTCCTGTTCTAATGATGATGGATTTATGTTAAAATCTTTCCTGAACAAATCAAAATTATACTGTAGGACTGAAGCAGGTTACTTGATACGGAACAAAAGGAAAGCTCCAGATCACCAATGGATCCGCTAAATGCCTCTGCTGGAAAACATGTTCTAGCAAATGCTATATAGAGATGTCACGTTCTGTTTCTGGGCCTTGGGATTTATAATATGTATTTTCAAATAGGCAGCAATTTTTGTTAGGGCCAGTTATCAATGTGAAATGGAGATTTGCCTTTCTGAAAGTATACTGGAGCAGTTACTTAGATGGGAACAAACTGGGCAGTGCTGAACCTGCAGATGCCTCCATGAGTGTTTCGTGTTTCATACAAGCAGACAGCAGCTACCCTCGGTGCTTGTCTCAGGCTTCTGAGTGCTTGCACATGCAGCTGCACAGGCAGCACTGTGCCTCTGAGACCAAACCCTGTCATAGCACTGGCATCATGGAATGAAAGTTTTCTCAGCTTGGTCTCATTTGTGCTCTCTATCCAAGCACTGTTACTCAGAGAAGAACCGAGAATTGAATGGCACAACTGTCACAGGTTGCAAAAAGTATTTCTTGGAATGTCCTTCATGCATGGCTAGCAGAGAAGACAGAAGAGAGATGAATGGAGATGAGAGAGAGAAACTAATTTCCGCAGAGGTTCACTTTACAGTGCTGCTTTCTTTGTTTGGATTTACATGACACATTATTGCTGCAAACCAACACTCATGGCAGTTAGGCCAGACTGGCATAATTTAATATGGATTTTTATGCTGAGTTTATGATGCCTAACACCATTCCAGAGAAGCACAAGCTGTTGTCTCCTGTGCTGCTCCCAGCATCTGATGCAAACACATCCACTCATGGACAGAGGTGCTGAGATTTTCATGCAGCCTGGCAAGTGGCTGGAGATGCTAAACATGGTGGTGGTGTTCCTCCAGTCTTACCCAGGCCCATCGTTCCTTGACTGTCATAGTTGATGGTAGCAAGAAAGGAGAATAAGATGCTCTGCCTGGCCAAAAAGGAGTGTGCTACCTGCTCCTGGAACCAAAATAGTCATACTCATAATCTGAATTTTAATTAACTGGATGAGCTCTGGAGCTGAGCTGTGCTCCCTGGTCCCCAGCGGTGCTTCTCTGCTACTGTTCTACCTCTGACTGGTAAAGAGGCACCTCTGAAGGGTCACAGGTCCATTATTCTCTGTTGAGTGCTGTGGGTAGGAGAGTGATATCTTTCCTACATTGACTTCTGTCTATCAGAAAAGGAGGGGAGGCTTCCAGTGATTGTCCAGGCAAAGCCTCATAAGAGTATTAGCTGTTGCTCATAAGTTCTGCATTGAATAAAGCTAGGGGCATAAAAGCTGTAAAATATATTAAGAGAATGTCGGTCCTTTGAGAAGCGTAGTCCCTGAGAAATCTGTACAGAATTGTTGGCTAGAAAGGAATTCGTACAACTTCTCCTTCACTGCTTCTGTGGGTTCAAGATTTCAAACAAGTCAGTCATTTACAATCTGAGCTGCTTTGCATTTCTTCTCTATCTATCTGCTTTTTGGAGGAGAGCAGACATAGAAACTTCGTAAATATTTAGCATACTAGAATGCAGTTTTCATTTAACATATATATTTCCTCAGGGTGCCTTTATGCAAGGCTTGACATAAACTGTTAGCTGAGAAGAGTGTCTGCTACAGCTTTCTATATGATTTCTTGGAAGCTTCACTTCAAAGGAAGCCTCCCCAGTTGCATTTAGCATTTTTTGCATCTGTAATTGCAGCAGGATCAGTCTGTAGTAGATGATGATCTGTACAAAACATTTGGTAAGATATCTGGTCTGTAGTAATTATGTTTGCAGTATACATGCAGGGTTTGTTTGGGTTTTGGCCAATGAAAGTTAATAATAAAAAAAAACCTTTTGATAATTCCAGAATATTAATGACTAAGATACCATAATTGCTAATGATCTTAAAACTTGAATGACTGAAGCAAGACATGTGATCAGCAACATGGGGCAAGTCATTAAGCAAGGAAGCCACAAATTGGAAGTGAGGCAATGTGACAAATCTGGTAGCCTCAAATCCCAGGGATCCAATCCACTGAGATCTCACATCTTGTGTCAGTAGATTTTAGTACACCTCTGATTCCCTGCCTGCCTGACTTCAGCCTGAGAATTATCAATAGGAGCTGCTTGGTCAGATTCCTCCTTCTGGTCACCACCATCCCACACACATAATTAATGACTTATTTTGCTGCTTGTTTTTTGTCTTAGTGGTCATTACATGAAGGTGATGCAGTGTCCTAATGCAATAGAATTTGGAAATAATCACAGCTGGTTCAGGCAGGGCAGTTTACAAACATAGGGGACCAAATAAGTAGAGAGTTATCTGCAGATTGTATAGCTGATGTGCAGTTTGACTTCTAAAACCAGAAAAACTCATGAAGGCCAGGTCATTAGGAGCAGGTGTGTGAGAGGTTTATTGAAACATCAATGATAGAAAAAGAGAATATATCAGGCTTACAGTTCTGAAGAGAAGAAGGTGGATACATTTTGTCTTCCACAGGAGGCTGTATCAGAAAGAATTGGATGAATGGCACATTTCACATTAATGGTACTAAGGAAAAGGCAGAGACTGGAAAATGCTTTTAATTAAAAATCTTTCTTTTCCCTAGTTTTTTTCTTGTTCAAATGTTTCTTCTGTAATTTCTGGATTATTCTAATCTTCCATATTTATGATAGAGCTTTCATTCTTCATTTAGTACCCTGATAGACAGGCTTAGCACAAATTTACAAAACACTTGGTGGTAGTGTGCATATATATGAAGAGGATGAGACTCTCATGTTTAGTACCGGGCAGAATGCTGAAGAAATGTACTAAGAGGAAGAGTTTGGAAAGTCTTGCTGGCTGAACAATGTCTCTGCCCTCTGGGTTCTCAGGTTTTGCTCTTTCTCTTCCAGATGATGTCCCCATACGAACCTGGTTCCCAAAAGAGAACCTCTTCAGTTTTCAAACTGCTACTACAACTATGCAAGCGTAAGTGGAAACTACTGCTGTAGCTTTTATGGTGTATCTTAAAGCTCGCAGCTCTCTCAAAAGCTGTACCTGAGTGCCTGGAGCAATCGAGTTGTATGTTTGGCACTGCAGTCCAGGGGTGAGAGAGAGAACCTTGTCTCTTATTAATTTCTTCTTTGCAATTATTAGTTCTCTTTCCTACTACTCCCATTTGTTTGGTTTTACCTTCTTTAACTCCTTGGACCACCCGGCTCTTCTCTGCTTCCCTTATTTTCTCTGTGACACTGTGCCCTGTTCTTGGCTGCCTCTGCAGAGCAAGGGTCCTGTGGCAGCACCAGCTGGGACCCTCCATCATTGCTTCTGCTGCAGCCACTGCCCCAAGGGAACATTATTCCCTGCGTCCATCACTCCAGAGGAGTACGTCTCTATTGGATGAGGTGTAGCCCTACAGCTACAGCTTCTGCACTGGTCTGGTCATTTGGAGAAGGTGCCAGTAAAATCTCTGCGATGTGTGAACAGATCTGAGTTAGGAACAGTGTTTCCCTCCACAGTCCACGCGTGTTTTGGTGCCCCTGGTTGCTGTGCGTTGGGAGGAGGCAGTTCTCAAAGGACTGAAGAGAATAAGGGAAGCTTCATTTCCAGGTTGTACCCAACTTGCCAGGAAATACCACCTTCCTGGTTTCAAGTATTTCCCACCTGGCTGGAAAGCCAAGGCAAGCAATGAGGGAAATGAGACACTGTTCTGCCTTCTAAGTCCCTTCTCCAGCCTTGTCACCTTTTTACTGTGTCCTTCTTCCAATGTCTGTCACCC